>NW_005871205.1:1869500-1924871 GCF_000147115.1 Myotis lucifugus
CATGGGAATATGCTAATAATCTCTCTGTTTCCCATTCAATGGAAGGTCCGCCGAGTGTACTGGCCGTCCCTTACATTTCAAAAAGCCGGCCCTGCAGGCAGAAGCTGATGCGGAGCTGCAACCGGGCTTTGAACCGAACCAGCCCCGACAGACCTTGCGCTGGGAAAAGACGTGCCTCCCCCAGCACGTGGATCCTGCGCGCCCCCTAGTGCCACCGTTGGGACCCTCGGTTCCTCACCGGGGGTGATGCGGGTGGGGATGTTGACAGCTTTGAGCGGCTCCCTCAGAACTGAGGAGCCAAAAGGTTCTTGCCACCTTGTTTTACAGATGGGGAAACTGAGGCCCAGGAGGTCAAGTCCCTTCTCCAAGGTCGCAGTGCTCAGTGCTCGGTTGAGCAGGTATTATTTGTCTGTTTTGTTTTGTTTTCACCAAGGCACGGGGACCCCACTCTGTAGGTGAAAAGGCAACAATCCCAAAGGCGGCAAAACCTGGTCCATTACCAAGCAAGTCCAGGACTGCCCAGCAGGCTGGAGGCTTTAGGAAAGAATACTTCCTGGGGAAAGATGAAAGGAGTTGGGGTGGCAGCCAGAAGCAATAACAAGCAAGGACAAATGATCATAGACTGGCCTGGAGTGTGTTGCCATGTAAAGGTGACAAAGTGTTCCAGCTTCCCCGAGAACCAGCTCGGAGGAAATAAAAGGGGAACAGGAAGGATGAGGGTTAGATTTAAGGCAGCACTTTCTCCCAGGGGTGATAATGGGGCCCTTTATTCAGTGACCAAGGAAGGATGTGGACTCACCCGACTTCCTCCCACTTCTGAGGCCACTGGGAATCCATCTAGCCTCCAGTCCCACTCGGGCCTGCGTGGAGGACGGGAATGACAATTGACTTTGTAAAGTCCCCACCATTCAGGTAGGAGACCCTTTTCCTGGATCGGCCCCCTGGGCTCTCTGCTGAGGGTGAGGACAGCAGACATGCTGGCTCCAGGGCCCTGGGGGGGAGAAGCAGCCGTCATGGCTTCTCTTGCAACACACTCCCTGCCAAATTGATTCAAATTGGCTTGGATATGAACATATGATTAAAGGAGCGGCGTGATTCATTTATCAGGAGAGATTAAAGAGCAGCATCTGCGCAGCCTAGCTGGGGGACAATTAAGGAGCAAATCGCTAAGTGTCTGTGCCACCAGGCATAGGGGCGGGGCATGGGGGGAAGGACAACTGCTATAATTTGCCAAGAGGACACAGGGACAAGAGGAGGTAGTTGGGGGGGGGGGGGGGGAGGGCACTTCGTGCAGGTGTTGTCTCCGGGCACCATGGGGAGCCTCACAGGGCTTTGGGCCTCACCCATGCATATTGTCCAAGAGTCAGAGCGACCCTGAGGGCTGAGATTAGAGAGGAGGATCTACTGAGGTGGCTTTGAACTTGGCACTGGGACAGATTTGCTGCCAGTTTGTGGGACTCACTTTCAACTTAGGGACCAGAGCTACTTCAGGGTGCAGGTGAGGGCAGGAGCTTACAGGGTGCTGAAGGCGCACCCAAAATGAAGCAGGGCCTGAGGATCCTGCAGGCCCCTGGGCTCCCCTGGGGAACTGGTGCTGAGGGGATTGCCTCCTTCCCAGCCTGGAGCCCAGCACCCTGGCCAAGAGGCTGTGCTAGAGCTTGGAGAAGCCTTGGTCAGATGAGGCCATGGCCGGCTTCCCCAGACAGCCCGGCGTTTCCTACCACCACCTATCCTTGCCTCAGAGCCTTTGCTCAAATCCTTTCTTCTCTGCATACTTGTCCCAGCAACACCTACCTGTGGCAATGCTATTCTTTCTTCCCAACCCAACTCAAATACCACCTCCTTTTACTTTAAAAAAATATTTTTATTGATTTCAGAGAGGAAGGGAAAGGGAGATAGAAACATCAATGATGAGAGAGGATCATTGATCATCATCCCCCTGCACACCCCACACTGGGGATGAGTCGGCAACCCGGGCATGTGCCCTGACCGGGAATGGAATTTGTGACCTCCTGGTTCATAGGTAGATGCTCAAACACTGAGCCATGCCAGCAGATACCACCTCCTTTTAGAAGCCTTCCTAGTCCTCCCCCCTCCTCAGTGAGTGTCTTTGCTCATAATATGCCCAAAGCAACTCTTTTGTCCTATTATGTCTCATGTAATTATTTTCACGTGGGTCTGCCCTAGCCCTAATTCACGAGCCCCTGGAGGACAAACACTAGGACTTGCTCCTCTCTACTCACCCACAGCTTGCACATATTGGTAAGTGCAGTACATATTTTGTGTCTAACTTCTCAGTTAGAATATCCGCTTTATGCAAGAAAGGACCTCATCCATCCCCAGCACTTAGATCAGTGCCTAGACCACAGCAAGCAGTTATGAAATATTTGTTGAGTGGATGGATAATATAATTGACTGTTGAGTCAATTAATAAGTGAATAATGTAAGTTTGCTGACTTGAACGAAGCCCCTCTGTCCCAGGCCAGGCTATTGGAGATCGATGCTGGACTTTCCAGTGAATCAGAGACCCGAGTCCGTGCGTGAACAGAATTGGGATCTTGTCTGTAGGTGGCAGGGACTTTGTCATACTAGTTCCTGAAAACAGAAAACGCACCAAGGTCTATGCAAACAGGAGTAAAAGATGTGATAGAACTGAACATGAGGGACCAGTAGTTTAAGAAAAAAGTATATAAAAATAACTTTGCTTTTACTACCTTCTCTATTCAACCTTGGGGGAAAGTGTAGAGAGGCAGTCTCAAGTTTAAGATGGATCCATTTTACACTTCTCTCCCACTCATTTTCTCCCTCCTTCTCTTTCTTGACCCTTTCTGGGTAGCTGATATCACCGGAACCTCAGCATTAGAGAGAGCTGTCTGATATTCTTTCCTGCCTACCTGTCCAGACCAGGGGAGCCAGATCAACCAGCTGTACCAACATGTCATGGGTGCAGGGATTACAACTGGTCACATTACAGAAGGTAGAGGAGGAGGAGGCTTGTAAGTGGTCACATGACAGAAGGTAGAGGAGGAGGAGTAAGCCATTTGTTTCTAGTCCTTCGGCATAAACTGCTTCTTGGCTTCAGTGAGGAGACCAAGTGTCAACTGGGGCAGGAAGGCAGAGAAGCCAGAAGTTCCAGCCTGTTCAAATTGCCCTGTGGTCCATGGGGCTGGACAGAGTGCTGTCAAGTTTTGATCAAAAAGTCATCTTTGGAATGACTAAAATTAAACTTTAAAAAATCTAATACACACCCTAACTGGTTTGGCTCAGTGGATAGAGCGTCGGCCTGCGGACTGAAGGGTCCCAGGTTTGATTCCGGTCAAGGGCATGTACCTTGGTCGCGGGCACATACCCAGTAGGGAGTGTGCAGGAGGCAGCTGATCGATGTTTCTCTCTCATCGATGTTTCTAACTCTTTATCCTTCTCCCTTCCTCTCTGTAAAAAATCAATAAAATATATTTTTAAAAAATCTATTACACAGGGCTTGTATTCCTTAACAACAACAAAAAGTTAGAGGAGGGAGGATCTCTGGTAATTGGTGAGACTTAACAGAGGGACCTCAACATTTCCAAGAGAGGCCAGGGGGAGGATGAGGCCTGGTAGCTGTGCCAACCTGAATTACAATCCACAGGCTCTTCAAATTAAAAGTGGGGCTTGTATCTCCTCTGACCAATCCTCTCATCTCACTGCCTTGCCTGCCCCAAATGACCTGCCAAAGCTCTCCGAGTGGCTCTGGTCCGAATGGCTCTGGTCTGAAGTGGGAGATCCCTCCCAGGTCCCCACCAGAATCTTGACTCTGCTACCCGATGGAACAGGCAGAAAAATGGGCAGAGCCAGGAGGAAAAGGACGTTTATTTCCATACATCAGGTAATCAGGGGAGAGAGAGCACAGCCCAATGAATACAAACCAATTGCAGGAGAGGGGACAGCAGACGGGAGCGGCGCCAGGCACTGCTCTTGGGCCCCCAAGTTTGGTGATGTTGGAGGGATGACCTTTAGTGTCGGGGCTGGGACTGTCAGGCCACATGTTGTCATGTCTAGGATAAGTGTTTGTGTGTCGGGGCGGAGGGGCAGGGTGATTGGAAGAAGAAAAATGACTTAGGCTCAGGACACAGGGTGAGGACCCGTGTCTAATACATATCAGTACTGACCCAAACTTCCAGCTTTAGTTTTTCTGATCACAAGTCCTCAACCCAAGGCCTTCCAGGCAACCTGGACAGAGCGGGAGGGAGACAGTGCTTGGTTAAGCCCCAAACTGGCGTAGGTGGAATGGGTCTACTTTTAAATAGGTCATTGCACTTAACACGCTGACGAGCTGACGAGGAGGAGGGGCTGGACGTTCCGGATGGTACATATGCACCCCGGTCTACGTAGGTTTGCTCGGTCCAAACCCAGAAGCACCTGGAAGCTCTGCTTAGCCGTCTCTCCAGCTGCACAGAGAAAGGGCTGCTCTCCGAAGTGAACATGGAGATGAAGTTCCCCTCGTCATTCTGGGGCCCCAGCTGCCACCACAGCCCCCACCCACGCTCAGGGATGCAGCTGTGATGGAGAGGTTGGGTATTTAAATTAAAAAGTAAAAAGACAGCAGGCACTGAGAAGAGAAAGCCCTCACCCCAAGCCAGGGGGAAGGAATTGCTGTTCCAGCCCCCAACTCCGCCCCATGGACCCAGCAACCGAGAATGTCCCAGTAGGCGATCTGTCCACTGTCCCTGAGCAGAGGGCTGAGATGGAGGGCAACTTGCTGGCTCCATGCAGTGCTACGCCACCTGCCACTGCCCACAGTGGCCCAAGGTCGAAGCCAAGAGGGTGGCCTGTTGGAGGCAGAAGGAGCAAAAAGTTCTCTTATCAGAAACTCCTTTTGCCCCACCTCTTCCATGTGGAGACATCAGACCCCACAGCCTGACCCAAGGGGGCCAGGTGTGTCTCCTGCAGATCAGCAGTCAGGTGGGGAGACCTGTGCCCCGCTCTTTCCTGGGAGAGGCGCTGTGGCGGCGGCAGCCCACGGGGTGGGAGGCTACGCGTCGGTCTCCGTCGGCTTGGCCTCTGTGTCGCTGTCACTCGGGTGGCTGTGAGAGTGTCGGGGCCTGGACGTGCTGTCAACAGGGTCGTGCTCTTCATCTGACCGGTCAGGGGCAAGGGACTTCCAGTAGCTGGTGGGGCTGCAGGGAGAGAGGAATGAGGTCACAGAGGAACGATATTCCGAATCTTCAGCACCACAGCCTTTAGTCCTGGGGAGCCCCCCGGCCGCCCCAAAGCTGTCATAGCCTTCCCCAAAAGCCACACATTGAGAAGTAAAAACCTCCCCTGGCTTCCCCAGAGGATATTCAGAGTAGTAAGAGAAAGGAGCACATGGTCTCGACTCTGAAAACTTGGAAAACTCCAAGGAAAGAGATGCTGTAGAGCAGTGGGTCTCAGACTTGAGTGCATAAGAATCAGCAGCAGGTTCCTGGGTCCTTCCCCTGAGAAATTCTGACTCGCTAGCTCTTGGGTGGGACCCAGGAATTCTGCATTTTCAACTCCCTTCCCAGAAGATTCAGGTGCAGGCAGTCCATGGGCCACGCCGATGTGGAGACTGAAGGTCTGGTGATCACATGACTGCAACTTGTCTAAGGTAAAGTTATTCCTGAAAAGATTCCAAGAAGGAGGGCCTTGACCCACTGAAGACTCCCAGATCCGAACCCTTTCTCCTCATCAGGTTTTCCTAAGGCCTGTGAGAATGTCTGCCCTTGACCATGGCATCATCGACCTACCATAGGGAATGGAGACTCGGGATGTAGAAGCTGGCAAGACCTCTGTTTCAGGGTGGCACAGATGTCCCTCTCTTGGCACCATAACCCAGCCCCATAGAGCTTTCCTCAGGCCGCTGAGAGCCTCACCCATATCCGCCCCCACCAAGATGTTGAGCAGCATCACCCCTGGATGGAGCAGGCTCATGGCTTCAAGCAAGGACGGAACCTCATCTTCCAGGTCCGGTATCCTTTTCTTTTCTTTCTTTCCCAAAGCCTTCCCCTATCCCACCCCCCACCTGCACCTCCACTGCCTCTGCCAGTTCAAGTGCACTATCATTTCAACCTTCTTGGAGAAAATGCAGCTCAGCGTGGCTTCACCCCTACCAGTGCCCTGCACCCAGCGGGTCCCTGCCCGGTGCTTCCAGGGACACAGCCCTGCTTGCAGGTCCTGGACAGCTTCCACTGGGCTAAACGGGACTTCTGTGATCTCTCTGCCGACAGCTCTAAGAATCCGAGGAGGGGCCTTGTTTACCAGTCCTTTCAAGGTTCTATCCCCAAACCAAAGGAGCCAGAATCAGTTCTGCATGGATGCACGACACTCTGTGGTGAAGAAAGGATTTGGCCACTGAGGATTTCCTGTGTGAGATTTCCCTAGGCGCTCTGGGTATGCTATGTTATCTGCACAACAACCCCTGCAGTGCCACGAGGAAGCTGGTTCAAAGAGACGGAGCATCTGGCCCAAGGTCACACAGCCAGTGGGTGAATTCGAACCTGGGACTCTTAGACCTCAAAGCCTTGCCACCAGATTGGGTGACCTGAGGAGAAAACAAGACCAAAGCGGACTTCTCCCGCTGGCCTGGGTGAGAGGCTGGGGTGTGTGTGAAGCCAGGGCTCTCTCTCTCTCTCTATCCCTCCCCGGGGAGAAGGAACAGCCTGATAAAATACATGTTCAATTATGCAAAGTGGTTCAGGAATGGGGCAGTCTGCTTAATAGTTATCGTATTTCTCATGAATGAATTACCATTTTTAACGGAATCACAATAGCACAAAACACATTTAATACAAACTAGACTGAACATAAATGAGTCTTACTTTGATGGGCCAAAGGCACTTAAGGACGCTGGGGTGTCTCAGGGACAAAATTATAAAGGCCAATGATGACTACGCAACGTAGAAAAAAAAATTGGGGTTATTTTAGCTCTTGGGTTGTTTGAATTCTAAATTAGTGGGTTTTATTTTCATTTTTTAGACACAATTTCTGGGCATCCACTGCTGAGGTCTGCTGTTAGGCAAAGGAAGGACTGGCTTTGTGAAAAGACAGTGGGGTTATTTTGTGGGCAGAGGTGGGGGCGAGGCAGATACCAGGGCTGACACCCAGATGCTAACTGGGTGCTGCTGGAGAGCCTGGGGTGCTCCTTTCCACTCTCACCCCTTCTCAGAGCGGGGCTGCAGCCCCCACTCCCTCATTGCTGTGCGGGCCAGGCAGACCCCTGGCAAAATGACAGCCAGGTTTCAACACTGTTCCATCCGATTGCTGGGCAGTGGGGAGGGGGTAACTCCATGCCTCTCTTCCCTGCTCTGTGGAGCCTCAAGACCCCCTTGCTCCGACCCTGGGTGCTCTGTAGCCAGTCTCCTCCGCGGCTTATCGGCCACAGCTGTCAGAGAGCCTACAGCGGGCAGCCAGCCCCCTCCCCAGGGCAAGAGTCAGGGCTGGCAATTTGAACATTTTAACCAAATTGTTTAAAAAGCTTTCCTCCTCACAAGCCACTGTCTCCTGCTCAACGCTGTCACAAACAATTTGGTACATAAGCTAATTCCTGCCGGGCGAGCCCAGGGTGGCAGCCTCCTCCCCTTGCCTTAGCTACGATGCGGTGCATTCGTGTTCTGAATTCTCGCTGGTCCCCATCGCCAGATGGGAAGCTAAGCCACCACTCTGCCTCCGCCCCCACTCTTGGCAGTTTATCCATCCAAAGCCAGGACATGCTGCGTCCAACTAGGTCCTCCCTCCCCCGGCCCTTGTCTCGCCGGCTCTGTATTGGTTGGCTGGCTGCTGGCTTGGTGCCCACTCTCCCCGCAGTGAATACAATCCTCCACCGAGGTGGTGGTGTGTAGGGTTTCAGAACTACTCCTGTTTTCCCGGTGGACAAGAGGAACTGCGCTGGTGGCTGGGGGAAGAAACAGGCTTTCTGTGTTTTTGTTCTTGCTGGTGGTGGAGTCAAGGGTGACGATGGGCTGAGAGCACCCACTGGAGTCTGAAATCCACGTTGTTGGCCAGTGTGGGATGGCCTCCCTCTGCAGGTGCAGTGCTCAGAGGGGCCTGGCCCTCTCTGCTTTCCTCACCTCCCTCCATCGTCCATCAACTGCCTTCCTGTGCGGGGGCAGCAGGGCACCCCCAGGGCTGCTGAGGTGGTAGACATATGACGACTCCTGTCCTTTCTCACTATGGAGCTGCCATGGCTCCCCAGTGCAATCAAGACACTCCCTGCTCTTCCCAGAGCACCTACAACCATCTGCTACCTGCGGGGAGCGGCAGAGCAGTGCTGAGCCCAAGGGCTTGGTTTCAGAGCAGCCCAGGGCCCAAGGAATCTGAGTTGGCCATGAGCCTGGTTGGGTTCAAGTTCCATCTTCCCTGTCCCAGCCCCCCAATCCCATCCCATCACCATCTCCACACAGCTTTGGGTACCATTCCCTTCCACTTGCTCCATCCCTTAAAACAAAACTTGGTCCCTTCGGTATAAAAGGGACAAAGTCAGTGTACTCCTCAGCGGCTCCGCTGCGCAAGCCCACAAGCATGCGACAGGTGTGTGTTAGTTCATGCATCCAGGAAACAAACGCCCGTGCCTCAGGGGGCTGCGCTCTGGGGCCAGGCCTCCTGGGAAGCAGCAAGCTGGCCCTGGGAGGGTGCCATGCCGGAACCGGCTTCACAGAGGCAGGGTGAGCCAAATGTCACCACCCGCCAGGGGAACTGGCAACAATGGGATTCCAATGAGTCAGTCTCTGCCTTTCTTCCGAGGCGGGGGTGTGGGCAGAAAGGGCCTGACTGCTAGCTCTCCCTCCCCACAGGGAGAAGACAGGGGAGGCAGGGAAGCCGGGAGGGGGCTGTCACTCAGCCGCTGCTAATTTCTATTCATTAAAACTTTACAAGATGAGCCGAGATGAGGTGACGCCCATGCGTGGGCTTCTTCAGGTGGAGAGTCAGGCATCTCCGGGTCTGCTGCAGGGTGCAATACTATGGGGGCGGGAGTGCACCTGGCACTCCTCGGCTTGAGACCCATGCCAGGGAGGAAGGTGGCATTGCAGGGCAGGGGATAGCTGAGCCAAAGACCCCATGAGAGCTGGTGGCCACTAATGCACCGATCCAGACCAGGGGGGTCAGCCGGGATGGGCCCAGCCTGTTGGGGCCACAGACAAGGGCTCCTATAGGTGTGCTGCCAGGTAAATACTTGGCCCCATGTGCTCTGCCTTGGGCTGTATGGAGGAGTGGTTAAGGACAGGTTGAATCGCCTCCACTCAGATCCTGGCAATATCACTTCCTGGCAAGTGACTAACTTCCCTGAGCCTCAGCTTCCTCTTCTATAAAATGGGGCTAATCAGACCTTTACTATGGGGTTAGTGTGAGGATCGAGTGAATAAAGCGTGCGAGGTACAAGGAAGGTGCCTGGCCCAGGGTAGGACACGGTGGGTGGGGGCTCATTGACATCATCTGCACGTTCAGCTGATTGGGCTCAGGGCTCTGAATGACTAGCCAGCTGAGCTGGCCTCTGCCCTCCGGGGTAGCCCGGAGGCTCTCTGAGGCCAGGCCTGCCCGAGAGGCATCGGGAGGGGCCGAGGTGGTGGCAGGAGCACGTTAGTTCACACCGAGGGGCACACGCCATGCTGCACTGCACGCCAGGTGCCACCTACTGCACTAGTCGCTCTCGGGCCGGTACAGGTACCGCATCATCAGGCTGTCCACCTCTTTCTTACGCTTCTTCTCCTCCTTCCGCGACGGCCGGGGCGCCTGCCCAGCCTCCTCTTTTTCCGCGGCTGGGCCCTTCTTCACGCTGGAGCGGCTGTGGCCTGAGACCGTAGAGCCGCTGGATGATGAGGACTCCGACTCCGACTCTGTTCTCTTTCTCCTCGACTTGGACTTCTTCTTGCCCTTTCGCGAGCGCCCCTTCTTCCGCCGCCTGTGCTCTGAGGAATCCTCGGAGCTGGAGCTGGAGCTGGAGCTGGAGCTGGAGCTGCTCCTTCTCTTGCTCCTGCTCTTGCTCCGGCTCTTGCGGCTGCTGCGGGACCGGGACCGAGAGACATCGGCCGCAGAGGCTGAGCGGCGGATGCTGGTGGCCTGCTCGGGGGACTCCCGCTGGGCGCTCCGGGCACTCTGGATGCTCTTCCGGTCTTCCTCGGAGTCGGGCTCCAGGCTGGTCCGCTGGAACGGGACGGGTTTGTAGCTCAACACCTCATTGATGGCAGCCTCCAGGTCCGGGTCCAGGTAGGAGTGGCGGCTGACAGGGCGGGTGCTGGAGCCCAGAGGCTCCTCCGTGGCGGAGGCCGAGATGCGTGGCTGCGGCGGCACCGACAGGCTGCGGGCCAGCGACGGGTGGCTGTACTGCGAGTGCGCCTCACTCAGAGGCCACGCTGGCCCCGTCATCCCACTCATCCAGGCAGCCCCGGCCCAGGGACAGGCGGGAGTCAGGGCTCTCCCGGCCGAGGCCCGAGGCCCGGCCCAAGGAAGGGCTGAAGGTCCTGGACAGACTGTCCAGCCAGGAGGTGCTGCGGCGGGAACTGGGGGAGCCCGACAGTGAGATGCTCATGGAGGAGCGGGCCCTGTCTTCGCCCGAGCCACACCGTGTGGCCGAGGAGGCCCGGCTGACAGGTGCAGAGACGGTCGAGGCCCCGTCAAAGTCTGAGCCCCACCGCTTCTCCAGCCCCCGGCTGGCACGGCTCCCGACCGCGGAGAAGATGGAGCCACGTTCACTTGGCTCCTCAGACCTCCTGCCCTGGCCTGGTTCCCCCCTGGGGCTCGGGCGAGCCTTCCGCGGGGACCTCTCGGGGGAGGCGGCCCGCTCGCTCAGGGTGGTGAAGAGTGACTCTGCGTCCCCCGTGCCCCCGATGGAGTCCTTCAGGGTGAGCCTCTTCCGATAGCTCAGGGAGCTCAGTGCAGAGGCTGGCCTCTCCTCCACCCCCTTGCCCTCCTTGCCCTCCTTCCCGAGGGTGCTGAGGGCCGTTCTGAGGGAGGAGGTGCGACCGGGGAAGAGAGAACCGATAGTGGATTAGGGGAGAATGAGAGAGAGAGAGAGAGAGAGAGAGAGAAAGAGAGAGAGAGAGAGGCGCGTTAAACCTAGAGAATACAGACGCAGGGGGAGGGAGGAGAAATCGGCAGCAGCCCTGGCAAAGTGGCGGTGAGAGCGTCGGAGGAAATGAAGCAAAATAATTTGCGTCAGTGAAAATAGCTTCATGGAGAATGTCATGTAAATTAGACTATTGTTCTATTTCATCACTTTTCCCCCTCTAAAACGTTTAGTTCAATTTATTTCATTGTCAACTACCTGGAGCCTCGTGCCACGCAGTGGTGAATGGCAGTGGGGCGGGGAAGGCAGCGTTATCTGCAATAACAAAATGTTGTTCGGCCGAATAAATTAAATCAATTAGAGGGGGCCATTGGGTGCCTGTGGTGAGGGGCTGGGCTTGGGAAGGAGCCTCAGGAGGGCTGGAGAAGGGGAGGGATTCCTTTTCCTACCCAGCCCACCTGCTGTCTTGGAAGGAGGTGGGGTGCGATGGCTCTGAGCTGGGGAGGAGGGGGAAGGGGACACAGGGAAGGTGGGAACAGAGGACTGGTCTCCCTACTGCCATGCTGGCTGGCGGGTGAGGGATGGGGAAGGCAGACCCCTGGATACCAGAAGTAGTTGTCTGATCAGGAGACTGTGAATGGGCTAGAAAATAGGGGAGCAAGCCTACCTGCCCCCCACCATGGGTGTGAACAGAAGCATGGGGGGGGGCGGTGGGCAGTAAAAAGGTTAGAGGAAGGAGAGGATGGGCAGAGAAAGTCGGCGCTGTGTCTGTAGCGGTGACAGGGGAGTCGGAACCAGGGCCTTTGCTGCAGCTGCTCCTGCTAAGACCTCCGACGGCCCAAACTATGAGGCAGTCCAGTCAACATTTGTTGAAAGTGTAAGTGGGGATGCAGTTAAACCTACACCAAACCAAAGCCCTGAGCCTGGGGCACCGCAGACTCTGACTAAGAAGAAACCGCGCCTCCTGTGCTCATTCCACATGCAGGGGGCCCCCGAGGCCCCTCACCCTCATGCCACCCCACAGACGCAGGAGGCGTGAGGCCTCCCCTTTGGGATAAAGGCCTACTGCTCGTCCAGCCTGGGGCGTGGGTGGCTTTTCCTCCCCGCTCCAGGCCACGTGCTCACCTGGAACTCTTCAAGCTGCCATCGTCGGACGTTGCCTTGGAAGAAGGCCCCTTGTTTTTCGACAACCACGACTTGACCCCGTCGACCCGGTCCTCCAGCTCCGAGTCCACATCTGAGTCGCCCTCGCTGTGGGATGAGGAGCAGAAGGGTAGGCGAGGCTGGGGAACAGGTGATCACCCGCTGCCCCGCAGGGAGCGCTGAAGGGGCGGCAGGTGTGTCTGGGGCGGGGGTGGGATGCAGGGTGGCATGCGCATCAGTGAGTCGGGGAGAACAGAGAGGTTAGAGAGAGCGCACCGTTCATCAGAACCCTGGCCCCACTCAGCAGGCCGCCCTGTTGACAGCCACCAAGACCCTGAGGAGCATGGGGGGCACCTCCGTTCCACTGTGTGACCTTTCACTCTGTCTGACCGTTCAGCAAACCAACCCAGAGAGAATGATAAGAAGACCATTCATTCATCAATGACACCTGGAGGGCTCTTGGTTAAAAAGAGGAGTCCTGGGCCCTTCAGTTACTCCCTGAGGCCTACTCTGCTATTTCTTATCTACCCTCTCCCCAAAATGTGGCTCTAGCTGCTGTAATTTTCCATGCCTTCCTTGCAAGAGCTGGGCTGCTGGCCCTGAGACAGGAAAGAGAAGGGAGTCATTGTGACTTTAGGTTAGCTTGAACCTGGAGTCTCCTGAGCTGATGGCAATGCCAAACCGGGCCCTCGAGGCCATATCCCCAACCCATCCTGCAACTGCCCTGGCCCTTAGGAAACACAGGGGGCAGCAGCATTTCCCAAGGAGCTGGCGACAACTTCAGGATTTAAACTGCACCCTGAGACCCAGTCGGGCCCAGAAAGTCCCGGACAAGGGCTCTGTCTCTCCAAGTCCCCTCTTCCGCCCCCCAGACAGCCTCCAGCTCTTGCCCCTCGGTGCTTCTCTTGGCCAAGCTGGCCTGAGCCCTCTCTACTTGCAGGAAAGCCCAAAGGGGTCAAATTCTGAGGCCGGAGTCACGGCGACCCCTCACAGAGGAGCAGGGGCTTGGAGACAGCTTCCGAGCGAGAATACTCCCAGGATTCTGCAAAATGTCTGCTTGTCACGTTCCCCTGCTACGGATAGGCTAGGATTTCTCCTTGATATAAATTTCCTTTCATCTGTGTCAACAGGAGCAGCCCTGTCCCTGAATTATGTTCTTGAATAAATAGCCACACAGGCGCGTGTGCGTGTGCATGCATGCGTGTACACACACACACACACACACACACACACACACACACACGACACCGCCAGACTCTATTCTGGGGACTGTGAGAGAGCATGACTCGTGGGGAGGGGAATAAAAAGGCACATTTTATGGGCTCCCGTCAAATACAGAATTATAACAAAGACGAGGCTGGCTGCTGCCCCGGGTAAACAGGAGTTTAGCAGACAGCCCCGTAACCACTAATGCCAGCCCTGTGCCGTCCGGGCCCGGCAGATTTACCGTGGTGCAAGGGCCCCGCGGAATGCCAATACCGCCTGATTTATACGCCCTCGCAGAAAACCGCCTCCTCCAGCTTCGCAGCCGGTAATTTATCACCGCCGTTCATAACCATATTGATTGCCTTTAGAAAGGAGGTGCTGTATGCATCGCAAAATCTATGTCTACATGTTAAAAGCGTTTCTGTATAAATCTCCCTTAATACCACGCTGTTTACTGCTTTCATTAAGGTTATGGCAATAACAACTGTATCTCTAAGTAAATCGAAACATTATTTTTCTGCCCGCCTTAGCACGCTCGCTCGATAACTTGGAGCTGAGGCCCAGAGCTGCTGAGGAAGGAGCCGCATCACCTCGCTGCCGTCAGCGGGAACCCAGCCTGGACTGCATGCCCTTGTGCGCCTGCGTGAGTGCCCGGTGGGTGTGTGTGTGTGTGTGTGTGTGTGTGTGTGTAAGCACCCATGTGTTGTGGTGCCTGGCAATGATTTAGAATATAATCTTAAATGCACGTTTTATCAGTCCTTGAAGCTGCTACAGCCCAAGGATGGCGGGGCTGGTACACACAGGGGACAGACGCCATGGGCCCAGCATACGAATCGATCTCCTCACATTCAGAGCGACGAGTCGGCGGAGAGGCTGGCCTGCCCTCGCCTTCCCTGCAGTTCCAAGCATATAGATGATGTTTGGGCTCTTTTCCTTAAATAATCAAGCCCGTGAACAAACTCCAGGGGCAGGCAGGCTCAGGGGGCAGTTGAAATTTTAAATGGTTGGAATTAAACCTCGTGTCAAATACAATTTATGTCCAGGCTCATGTGCTATTAGTTAACTGGGAGCCGGATCGCGGGGGAACAAACAAACGGAGACAGAACGGCGGGGGATATTAATTGTGTGTGACAACCGGGCTCCAGCGGCCCTCTATCACTGTTACACACTATTACATTTATCATTAGCTCACGAAGTCCTCTGCGCCGCCGCCAGCCCATCCTGGCCAGGGCAGGAGGCCTGCCAGGCGAGAGAGAGTGGGGGAGGAAACCCAACCCAAACTACAGGAACAATCTTCCCCGAAACAGCCGGGTCGAACTTGGCGGAGGGTCACCCGGGTCCGCCCGAAGGCCTGCGCATCTGCACCTGCTGTCCGGCTCCCACCCAGAGCGAGGGAGACGATGAGCGGGTGGACGTACTGGGCTTCCTGCCACCAGCTCAAGGCCCGGGGCCTCCCTCTGCCCGATGTGCCCGCAGGGAGTAAAGTAAACACATCTGGCTGTGTTCCCTTCCCAGCCACAGCAGAGCGGCCGTGATTAGCTGCCTGAATGCTTTCTCCAAACAAGTGACTGCTCGATGCCCCTCACCTCCTGCCCTTGTCTGCCAACCGAGGTGGCAGACCTTGCAAAACGAGACATACCCGCTTCTCTCAGGCTCCAAAGGAGCCCCAGGATGCGGGCAAATCCATCCCAAACAGACTTTTCCCCAGAGAAATAGGCGGGGGAGGCGGCGACACTTGGTTTCGGAGGGAGGAGAGGGCTGGAGCGCAGGAAGGCAGACCTGCTACCTCTTGAGGCTGAGCTCTCCTTGCTGATGGAGCCCCCATCCTGCCCGCCAGGGCGGGCCGACGAGCCTTCCTGGGGGAACGCACCCTGTTGCCTCCGGCACAGCCCAGCCTGTCACCCGGCCTCCCCTCAGGACAGAGTCAGCAGTGTTAGCGTGAGAGCCTGGCTCAGAGGAGATGCGAGAGGCTGTGTGTCCCGCCGCCCCACCCCCCATGCGTCATGCAGCAGGCCAATTGGGGGCCAGTGTTAGGGGCGGTTAGACACCACGCCAGGAGAGGCAGAGAGCGCATGCCCTCCAGTCCTCACGGTTTATTTTTCCTTTTCTGATATTTTGTCACCATGTCCTGCAAACTGGAAACAGAAAGAAAATGGTGGGCCAGGGGGGCCAGAAGAAGACGAAAAAAATCAGGCAAACCCAGGTGGACCCCTCAGCTGAGGACCCCTCTTTCCTCAGCAAGAGACCAGAGGGTGGGAGGAGTGACGGTGCTGTCCCCAGAGGGAGGTCTGGGCCGCCCCAGGCACCTTTCCCCTGACACAAAGGAGCAGGCGCCCTGAGACCTGCCTGCAGGATGCGGCCCTGGCCCTCATGCAGGAAGGGGGCAGCTTTGGGGACGCTGCTCAGGGCAGCCCTGGGAGCCTCTCCAGGGCCTGACCACCCCACGCCCTCGACTGCCGGTCTGCCTGCCTCACGAGTTCCTCCCCAGCCTAAGACTACAAATCTCTCTGTCTCTCCTAAACCATTCCTCGGGTGGGTTTTATGAGAGAAAACCTCTGGCATGGTAACAAGGCACCACGGCCCTTAAATCTCCGCTCTCCCCAGAGCAGGGCAGGCGCCATCGGAAATGCAGCTAAACGGGGGAATAACTCATCCCAAACAGGCAGCGCCGGACAGCCAGGCCCGGGGAGGCCCGGGGAGGGAGGACCGCGAGGATGAGGGGAGGAGTCTCACCCAGGCAGCACCTGTTCTGCCCTCGGCAGGTCCGTGCTGGGGTCTGGCAATGAGGGGAGGGAGGCTGGTGGCTCAGTGACGGGCAGACAGAGGTTGTAACTGTTCTACCTGGTGGCCTGGCCCAGAGGCGGCCGAGAGGGCCTCCGCGCTGCCTGAAGCTGCCCTAGGGGCCCCTCTCACCTGTTGATGAGGTCCTCGTTCTCATCGCTCTCCATCTCATCCTCAATGGCGGCCTGCAGGTCCCCGATGCGCTTGAATGCCAGTTTTAGATCGGCCTGCAGGCTCTGGTTAGCAGCCTCCAGACTCTCCAGATCCATTTCCTAGGAGGGAAAGTGGGGAGTCCAGTCCACAGGAGGGCCAGTCTCTCGTCCAGCTGCCCCAGAGAAAGCCTACTTCGAGGCTCGCCCAGCCAGGCAGGAGCTACATAGGTGCTTGTTTGTTTGTTTTTTGCTTTGGTGTTGCTGGGCGGTGGTGCCTAGTCTCGCCTGATGGAGACTCCAGGACCACCCTTGGCCTCTGGCCTGCCCTCAGGGCTCCCTGGACTGTCCTCTTTCCTCCAATTCTCTAAACCATGGTTTCTTTGGGACCCCCCCCCCACCAGCCCAGGGGTAAGGTGTCCTCAGAGAGCTGCCAGCGTGGGGCCCCAGGGTGGGATGCATTACCAGTTCGTGCTTCTTGCGGCTTGCCTCAGCCTCCTTCCTGGCCAGCTCGCCCATCTCCTCCTTGGTGTCCCGGAGCTGCCGCTGCAGCCTCTTGTTCTGCTCTTTCTCCCGGTTCTCAGCTGCTGTGCGCTGATCCCGGTCCTCGGTCAGCTTCTCCATGTTCTCCTTGAGCCGGCTGGCCAGGCTCTGGACAGGGAGGCGGGAAGAGGGGCCCATCAGCCAGGCAGAGAGAGGGCTGTGGCGGAACTCCGGAGTCAGGAGGCCTGGGGTCCACTCCGGCTCCACCACTCACTGGTGGGCAAGCAACTAAAGCCCTGTGAGGCAGCCTCCTTTGCCTTTCTGTAAAATGGGAGACTAACACCTAGTCCCTATGGGTCTTTTAAGGACCGAGGAAGGTGAAGTAGGTGAAGGCATGGAAGATGACAGGTGCTAGCAGCATCACCCTCACTACCGAGGGCTGCCTCCAGCCTGCGCCTGTCCTATTGACACCACGTGTGGGGCCTCCACGAGCAGCAGGCTTCCCTCAGAGACCCCGAACCCAGAAGCACCAAAAGCTACATCCTGAGCTCAGAGGTAAATGGCTTTACTGAGAATTCCCAGATTGGGAGGAGACTTAGCAGTCGTCAGATTCCTAGCACAAAGCCATCCCTCTAAGCCTGATGCATCTTTTCCCCCAGGAACAGGAACACACTTATTCCGGCTGGGCCACAGGATGCTGAGCAGAAGATGGCCTGGAGACTGGGCAGAGGGTGGGGGAAGGACCCTGGTTCCACCCTGCCTGCCGCGGGGCCTCCGCCTCTCCGCCCCCCTCTCAGTCTCTGTGTCTGTAAAATAATAGCGTGAGGCTACGTGACCTCTAAGGGCCCTTTGTGTTTACTATTCCATGCGTCTAAACCGCAATACTGCCTTTCTGAGCAGAAGGGAACATGAAAGAGAGAGCTGAGGAAAGGGACTGGGGCCCACGAGAAAAGGAGACAAATACAGCAGGTCTGTCCTATAGCCACCAGACCAGGGCCTCGTCTGCCCTTGACAGCTTTGTGACCTTAGGCAGCCTACCTAACCCTTCCTGTAGGTAAAGGCAGAACATGAACTATGATTAAGTCTCTTCTAACTCTCTCTAGCTCTCCTGCGGACTGTGACCCCATCTCGGGAGGTTCAGCCATATTCTCTTCCTAGGTCAAGGGCACCCTCCATGCCCACTGCCAGCCCACAGCCACTGCTTCCATCCCCACCCTAGTGCCTGCTCCACCGAGGAGGGGTTGATGGAAGGTGGCAGGGGTGCTCCTCAGCACCCACACCCGTGAACACAGTTCTCATGGAGAAATGTGGGTGCTTAGCCATGTGTCTACAAGCTCGAGAAGGACGAGAACATAAAAACAGGGCGAGAGGGGTGGAAACCCGGAGACAGAATGCTGCCTGCCTCTTTCTTCTTACCTGCTCAGCCGGAAAGGGAGGGAGCTGGAGCATGCTGGCTCCGCGACATTGAACAGAAAGGATTGATGGAGATTACAGTTGAGAGGAAGGAGAGAGAAAAAAAGAAAAGAGAACGAAAAATAGAGAGGAGGAGGAATGGGAGGGGGGGAAAGGGAAAAAACAGGAAGGGGGTGAGAAAGGGGAATAAGATTAGGGAGAAGAGAAATACAAAGAGAAGAAAGAATGGGGGGAAATGATGAGAGGAGAAAAAGCAGACACGAGAAGGGTGGGAAGAAGTGAGGGGAAAAGGGAGTGAAAAAAGGGAAGGGAGAGAAAGAGAGAGCAGTGAGATGAGAGAACAGGCTTCAGCCTCATAGAAGTGGCGCCATTCACTGCATATTTATGACCCTGCCAGAGAGCGAGTGAGGCGGACCTGCGGGGGGAGCTCATGGTGGAGGAAAATATGAAGACGAAAAGCTAAGCTGCTCTGGTCCCTTGGCAGAAAGTAAGCACGAAAACAGAATGTAAAGCAGGCAGGCTCCGTGGTGCCCAGAGAACAGGCCAGGCGGGCAGGGGAGAAGGCACCGCCCTGTCAGCTGGCCTGGCAGCTTGGCAGCGGCCTCTGCCCAGCCCTGCTCAGCACGTGTGGCTCCGGCTACAAGGGCCGCGCTGCCCGGTCACTGCGGACCCGGAGAAGTGTGCACCCACCTCCAGCCGCTTCACTTGGGTCCTTTCGAACTCCAGGCGTGTCTCCAGCTCTCGGATCTTAGCTTCCTGTCTGCTCACCAAGGACTTGTCCACCATGGACTGCTCTAGGAACTCCACTTGGCTCTGGAGGGCTTGTAGCTGGGGGTGGGGAGCGGGAAGAGAAGAAAGAACTGAGCCCACAAGGGAGGGGGCAGAGTCTGGGGCTGGAAAGATCACCATGGTGACCAGAAGGCTGAGGGAGGGAGGGAGGGAGGGATGCACAGGGGAGGTGGAAGAATGGGGCCCTGAGCCAGAGGCGTCCCCCACCTGGCCCAGCGCTGGCACAGATTTAGCCCTTTGGAGAGAAAGGAGAAAGCTGAGGACCAGGGAGGGAATAGAAATGTGAAACGAGGCAGCTGAAGCCAAAGCGTCTGCTATGGCGACATGGCTCCAAGCCTAGCTCTCTGCACTTGACGCTGCTCCGTGGATTGCCGATGGCAGAGAGAAGTGCTTGCTATCCCGGGAGCGTGGGGCTTCATCCCCACGTTTGGGGATCTGGGCACCCTCTCTCTCTACCAAGGCAGACCCTGGTGCCCACCTTCTCCTGCAGCTCTTGCTTCTCCTTGTTGGCTTCTTCTAGCTGAGCCTGGAGGTCATTCATCTGAGCCAGGTCCCGGGAGGCCTGGGAAAGGAGTGAGTGCTGAACAGGATCCTCCATAACCCTCGAATGTGCCCCACTCCACCCTACTCTGAGTGCCAGGGACCGCAGGCACTGCCACCGCTCCCAAGATGCTGCTGCGCTGGGGACCTGTGAGGAGGGCAGTGCCTGCGGCACAGGGTGCGGCAGGCACTCCTGGGCCGGGTACCTGAGCCACAGCTGCCTTGTGCTTCTTCATCAGCTCATTCATGTCTTCCTGATCCTCCTCCAGCCGGTTCTGGATCTCGTTCTTCTCGCGCTGAAGGCGGCTCAGCTGCTCCTCCAGCTGGACAGAAACAAAGGCGGATCAGAGGGCCTCGGTCTGAGCGGGAGTCGGAATCTTCAGTGGGAGGGGCGTGGTGGTGACTGAGGCCAGCTCCCCCTGCTAGAGGGGGTTCCAGGACCAGGACCATCAGGGACCTGTCCGGCTCTGGGCCGGGGAGATGAGGGAAAGGGCTGTCTTTGCAGCTCAGGCCTACCCTCAGCTAAATGACAGCTGCTTCCTGGCAGCTCTGTGGAGGCTAATGAAAAGGCAGAAAAGATCTGCCCAGAACAAGCGACCCAGCACCCAGGCACTAGCAGCCTAGGCCCTAACCTTCGTGCCCTCGGCCCCCTTCAGGTCCCAGGAAGGACCCCTCAAATCCTCGAAGCTCTTGTTTCCCCAGGGACGGCCTGCTCCCTGGCCTTCCAGCCCCCACAGCCAGGCCCCTCGTGGGGGGAGGGGAAGAGACAGCCAACAGCAGCTTCAGGAAATGAATGAATCTATTAGCCTGTAATTCCAAACCAAAATGACTGCGTTGGCTCCTTCTCTGCCCCATCCATCTTGTTACCGGGCTGTGGGGAGTTGGGGAAGCCTCTGCCAAGAAATTTATTAACTCGGATTTAAATAAAATGGTAATTTTATAACAGCCTTTTTTAACACAATTAAGGAATTTGAATTACTCACCTGAAAACTGCTGAAAAGCACAAATGTCACGGGGATAAATCAAGCCTGGAAGATGGGCATCGGTAGCCGGGTGGCTAGCTATGGGGTCGTGGAGCCCAGCCCAGCCTCCTCCCCTGCCCCGTTCCCTGCCGGAGGTAGTACCAGAGCACCGGTGGCCACAGCCCAGTAATGAATTCTCGCCCAGCTTTGCATGGGCCGTGGGAGAGGCGGGGAATTAAAAGGGAGGCATTAAATAAGAGTGCTAATTAGCTGCCGCCTGGGCTTGTCAGTGGGCTGGCCAGGGGAAGGGGAGGGAAACGAGCCATCCCATCCCCTTATCGGTGCTTCTGCTAATCTCTAGGCACCTGCTTACATCCCTCAGCCACATTAGCGGCTTTTATTAATGGTGTTGGGGCCTGCAGCCAAGCTCTCCCAGGCAGATGGCTACGCAGGGCCAGGGGCCCTGGCTGGCTCCCTTTCACCTCGCCCCCTGTCGGTCCTCGGCTGTTAGCGGGGGAGACGGGGGAGGAAGGCCTGCTCTCCCGGCAGAACGTCCTGGCGTGAAGGGATCTGGCTGGGGAAGGGTCCCTGTTTGGAGTGAAGGCAGCCGCTGTCACAGTTCTATTCTCCCTCAGCCCGGCCTGCGCGCCCCGGTTCCTCACCGCTGTCTTGGCTTTGGCGATGTCATCAATCTGCAGGTGCAGGTCTTCGATCTCCACCTCCATGGCTTTGCGTGCTTTCACGGCGGCTGCACAGGTGAACTCGGACTCCTCCAGCTGGACACAGAGACACCCCCGCCCCAGGGAGAGACGTCAGCCATTCCCTGGGGACAGGCGGGCTGTGCAGGGTGCTCACAGGGGAGAGGGGACCCAGGCGCTCTCCTTTCCTCCTCCGTGTACTTCAGACCCTGGGACCTCAGGGTGCTGTAGTGCGTGCACAGGCACCTCCTCCCGTGACAGGGGTGGGTAGCGGGCCCACCCCCAGCAGCCCGGGGCTTGGCAGTCACGCTGGGCATCATGCAGAGACCCCGGGGAGTATGACTGTTCCAAGTGGCTTCTCCCGCTTCCCTGTCACCTTCCTTCCCAAGGACTCGAGACCCACTGAGAGGGACGCGAGGGAGAGAAGGAACACTGGGAGAGTAAGCCCGGTGCCCTGAGAGCGGACCACGTCCTCTCTGCAGATACCTGGTTCTTCAGCTGGGCGATCTCCCGCTTGCTGGGCGCGTTGTTCTTCAGGTGGTCCAGCATGATCTGGGCGTCAGCCAACAGGGCCTTGGTGCGCTTCAGGTCTTTCCGGAGCCGCTTCTCTGACTCGAAGTCCCGCTGGTTCACCTGGGTCAGTGGTCGGCAAACTCATTCGTCAACAGAGCCAAATATCAACAGTACAACAGTTGAAATTTCTTTTGAGAGCCAAATTTTTTAAACTTAAACTATATAGGTAGGTACATTGTTATTAACTTAATTAGGGTACTCCTAAGGCTTAGGAAGAGCCACACTCCAGGGGCCAAAGAGCCGCATGTGGCTCGCGAGCCGCAGTTTGCCAACCACGGATGGGTGGACACCAGAAGTGGAGGCTCTGGGCTCTACCACAGGGCTCCCTCCTATCTTCCCCAAGCTCACGCCTCACCCTGGCTCTCATTCTGAGGCCCCCTAATGAGCAACGACAGTGGAAGTGCCAGGATCACGCCGCCCAGTGAGGAAAGCCTGGGTGTGCGATGTATGATTATCACCCCCGTTCTACACGTGATGGCGGTGGGCTCCACAGATCCCCGCGCCACCCTCCATGTTCCCAGATCTCTCACCTCTGCCCACTGCACTCTGACCCCGGCCCAGAGTGCCATCCCTAAGTCTGGATGGGGCAGGCAGCCGGCCAGGCCCCAGCCAGCGGTCTCCACTCACCTGGTTACTGAGCGTGGCTGAGCTTGCTCTCCAATTCCCCGCTTCTCTGGGAGCACCTACTGCTTGTCCTCATATTCCTCCTCAAGCTGCACTTCCATTTGTTTTAACTGGAGAACCGTGGGGACAGAGCCCTATCAGTGCCCAGTGTCTGGGGCCAGGCAGCCCCCTTCCTCCTAAATCCCCCACCCCCACCCCCTGGGAAAACAGTGGGCGGGGCTGAGCATGAAGACCCCAGAGGGGTCAGACCCTGCACTTGAGGTCCCTGAGGTTTCACGGCAGCCTAGGAGGGAGAGGAGGGATGGCAGGACATGATGGTGGCCCCAAGCTAAAGTGGGAGCCCTCATTCCAGGGTGGGCAGGCCCCACGGAGCCAGGCGAGCTGACGGCACAGGGTGGCTCAGGGTGGGCTGCTGATTAGCAGAGACAGCAGAGAGCACTAGTCCCTCAGGGCCCGAGTTTCTCTACAGACCCTGAGAGCACACATCCCAGCTCATGTCAGGAGCGGAGATTCCTGGCCCAGAAGGGCAATGAAGGAAAGCGTGGCTAAGGCCGGGAAACAGAAATTCCCTTACTTTGAAGCAGTGCTGGGGGAACCGGTGTTTCTACTGACTGGACAGGTAAGTCCCCACGGCCTTACCTTCTTCTGACATGACTGCCGGGCCTCCTCCACCTCCTCATCCCGACTTTCCATCTCCTTGGAATGGGTCTGTCTCATCCGCTCCATCTCCATCTCGAGTCGCAGCTTGGCCTGGAGGTGGGTGGGAGTAGAGGCTGGGTTCCTTTCCCAGCAGCTCGCTGACCTCTGCCCATGGCACTCTGACCCCTGCCCACTGCACTCTGATGGGCTGCTCTCTCAGACTCAGGAGCAGGGAAGGCCTCTGCCGGCAGTTCGCTTTGCTCTCACCTTGCTCCTGTGGCTTTCCTCTCTTTCTAGGTGACTAGCCCAGGCCCAGAGAAGGCTGCTGGGGCGGGACAACCCTGAATCTTTTCCTCTTGGCCTCCAGGCCCTAGCTGACAC
Source organism: Myotis lucifugus (assembly GCF_000147115.1). NCBI lineage: Eukaryota > Metazoa > Chordata > Mammalia > Chiroptera > Vespertilionidae > Myotis > Myotis lucifugus. The sequence continues at coordinate 1,892,881 of NW_005871205.1, forward strand.
GGTGGCTCCGTGGCAGCCGGGTGGGCTGCTGTGCATCCTGAGCCCCTTCCCGCTAGAGCTCAACCAAGGCTTGTTTGTGTGGAAAGCACGACGGAAGCTTAGTTATCCGCACACTGTGGTCGGCACAGGTCAGGTGCTCACTCAGCATTTGGTGACTCAGGGAATGAGTGACTGAATTGGAGATCTTGCCCGCCTCTGCCCACGCCTCAGGTTAGCTGTGGGGACTGCGGTGGCTCCCTTAGCCAAGCCTTCCAGCACCTGTTCCAGCATCTGGATGCTCCCCGCCTGCTCATCCAGTTCCTCTTCCTGGTCCTTGACCTTGGCCTCCAGGTCCCGGAGCTGTTTCTTGACCTTGGCCAGAGAGGCTTCATCCTTGGACTCTTGGGAGGAAATGTCCTGGAGCTCAGCCTCCAGGGAGACGACCTTCTGGGTGAACCCTGCAATGTCCATGTCTTTCTCCTGGAGCAAAAGAGAAGCTGAGGCCGGTCCTGGGCCGACCTGGGCCTGCGAAGGGGACGGGGTGTGGATGGTGGGCAGCCCAACGCACCTCCAGCTGCTGTTTCAGGGTGAACGCCTCGGCGAGGAGCATGTCCTTCTCCCGCTGCAGCTTCTCCCGCTGCAGCTTCTCCCGCTGGGCCTCCTCGTGCGCCTGCGAGAGCTCGCTGTCAAACCTGTAGGGAGCATGGCCGTCGGCCCCATCAGACGAGGGAAGAGTCTGGGTCTCCAGCACCCAGAGGCCTCCGGGAAAGGACGCCGCAGGTACAGGTGGGATACAAGCGGAGGGGGTGCTCATGCAGCCTGAACTGTGGCTGGGGTGAGGTGACATTTCAGGGGTCAAGCCATCCAGGCCCTGCTCAGGAGCCTGGTCTGGGATTGGTGGGGCGGGGAGGCATTTCATCAAGCTGGTCCCAGGAGCCCTTTCACCAGGGGGGCCTATGAGGACCCACAGACTGTTCCTGGGGAGAGAACATCCTCTCCTCTGGCGTAAGTCTCGACCTTTTCCGTTTCAACAGATCAAGAATGAGGCCCCCGGGTGAGGGCAGCGAGGGTATCAAGATGGGTAGAAATGGACATCCCGCCGCCTCGTCTAACTCACTTTCCGCAGTTCAGTTTGGCTCCTGCCCCCACTTCTCCGCACTAGCCTTTGGCCAGGCCCACCCGCCCCAGCGGTGCGCATGCCGCCACCAGGACACCCCACCCTGGGCTGGAAGCCAGCAGCCCCACTGTGCCCGGCTGGCCCCAGGCTTCCATGGGCAAGTGCGCATCCATCCAGGGTTGGGGGCCTCTTTCTTCACACCTCCACTTCCCAGCCTTCCATTTCCTGCCCAGTGACTTTAACTAAGGAGGGAATGACTGAAATTCCTCTTAACACCTTCCCTGAATAGCTAATCAGGCTCCTGTCGAAAACTGAACAGCTCCTCCTACCCCAACACTGTATCAAAAAAAAAAAAAAAAAAGGTAAGAAAACTCCAGGCAGCTGAAACCTAATAAGTTGCCCAGTGGGGAGTGCAGAGTGCAGCAAGGCCTCACTGGCACTGCCACCGGGGTGCTCAGAAGGGGGTTCCCGCTAAGGGTGCCCGCCGCTAGGGAAAAGGGAGGGTGGGTGCAAAGATAAGAACTAGGGAAGCAGAGAGTCAGGGTGCTGTGAGGAAGAAATTTAGGACCTTGTTTCCTCTCACTCTCCACAAAGCAGCAGCCCAGCCAGGAGGCCGAGGGAAACCTGGGGTCACTGGAAGGTCGGGGCTCTGGGTTCTCACCTCCGGGGTGTGGGTGTGGGGCTGTCCCTTCCCTAGAGCCTCTGCTGAGAACCTCTCCCTGCAAAGGAGAGCGGGGTGCTGCTCCCACTCCCTGTGGGGCGCCCTGCTGTTCCCAGGGTGTGTGGTTCCTCGGCGTTGCTAATAAAGGCGTCCCGTTCCCATCCCCAGCCCGGGAAATTAATTTAGATTGGATTTTCTCCTGTGAGGGCTGCCCCCCTCCCTTGTGTCATTACCATAATGAGATGGAAGTGGCACGGTAGTTTAATGACATTAGTCAGGAGAGTGTGATTGTGTAGCTGAGGCAAGGGAGAGCTGGGGAGCGGGGTGGGCATGAGGGCCCTGGTGGAAAGATCCCTGCAGGGGGCCTGGCCGGTGTCTGTCCTTACGGGGCCCAGGCAGGGTGACAAGGACTCTGGGGGAGCATCTCCGAGAGCAGAGGCCTGAGCAGGCCTTCGGTGGGATGTGGTCTGAGTACTTCTCAGAGGTCAGGAGTAAGACCCATTCACATTCTAGACGAGTGACCATGCAGGCGAGGCCGCTGGCCAAATTCAGGCCCTTTCTTCTTCCCTCTGTGGAGGGAGAGGCAAGGAGTCCTGTCTGGGGCTGCTCTAGAAGGTCCTCTGAGCCCAGGGCAGGGGACCCACCCACCTCCTCTGCTTCTTCTCCAGCTCGTGGTTGCGGACCTGCTGGCCCTCCAGGTGCAGTTTGGTGTCCTGCAGCTCAGCCGTCAGCCGTTGGCACTTCTTCTTGAGCTGCTGCAGGGCCCGCTGGCTCTCATCACTATCTGCCTGCAGGTCCCCGAGCTAGCGGCCCAGATGGGTGCAGGGTCGTCAGCCATTGAGAGGCCCGGCAGTGTTGGAGAAGGTGAGGAGAAGGAGATGGATACGTGAAGGGGAAACCAGAGATGAGGGATGAAGTCAGGGACGTTCAGGAAACGAAGACACTCGAACAACAGTTTGCCCTTGGTGGTCCCCTGCACTGAGAGGCGGACACGCCAATCCTCTTCTATTGCTCCCAGGGTCGGCCTGCCTCTGGCCCTTCACTGGGCCAACATGTGGGACCGAGCCCCTCCCGGCCCTTCCAGGCCCAGGCCTCCACGGCTTCGGGCGGACTCACCCGCCTCTCCAGCTGCCTCTTGTTCTGCTGCTCCACCTCCAGCTTGTCCTCAAACTCCTGCTGGAGCCGCTTCTTGGTGAAGTCCACCTCCCGCACGGCTCGCTCATACTTCAGGCGCCACTCGCCACCTGTGGGGTTGGGGGGCAGACAGGGAGGCCTGAGTTTCTGAGAGTCCCCAAGAAAGGGCAGAGGGGAAGAAGAATGGGGCAGGGAGGGGCAGCAGGTGGAGTCAGCCAGAGGGACTCAGCAATGTCTCTGGAATGATGGCTTCGTCCCCAGGTGGGAGGAGCCAATAGCGGGGACTGCCAGACCTTGGCCCTCAAACACGGTCATTACCACGGTTATTGCGGCCCTCCAGGATAGTCCCCTGCATCTATTGGCACCTCCACTGTCCATTTATGTCACTATAGCAGTGGTTCTCAACCTGTGGGTCGCGACCCCTTTGGGGGTCGAACGACCCTTTCACAGGGGTCACCTAAGACCATCGGAAAACACATCTATAATTACATATTGTTTTTGTGATTAATCACGATGCTTTAATTATGTCCAATTTGTAACAATGAAAATACATCCTGCATATCAGATATTTACATGACGATTCATAACAGTAGCAACATTACAGTTATGAAGTAGCAACGAAAATAATTTTATGGTTGGGGTCACCACAACATGAGGAAGTGTACTAAAGGGTCGCGGCATTAGGAAGGTTGAGAACCACTGCCCTATAGCCTTATCACAGAGCTCTCCGAAGGGACCCGCCTGGACAAGGGGTGTGGTTACCCAGGGGTGGGCATCAGAGCTGCCGCTCAGGCCACGACCGAGCTGCTCCAGCCTCAGACCCACCTGCGTCATCATCGTCCACTTCCCCGTTGATCTCGGCTGCCCGGATGAGGCGGGCCTCCATCACCTCCATTTCCATCACCTCCATTTGCTTCTTCAGTGCGTCATACTGGGTCTGCAGAGAGGGGGTGAGGAGGTGTGCCATCCCATCCCCAACTCAGTACCCCCACGTCCCTGAACCACACAGACCACGGTCACATGCTTACCCAGGGCAGACAGAGGTGCTGGGCTAGTGGCAAAGATGCCACCTGTCCTTGGGGGGAGCCGATGGGCACTACAGTGTGGCAGCCGCTAGCATGGCTGTCTTCACCCCGGCCCTGCCCTCACCTGCAGCTCCTTCATCTCTTTCTCAGCTCGGAGCCTCTCCGCGGTCTCCGCGTCCAGCAGCTGGGAGGCGGACTCTCCCGTGTTACGTTCATCTGTCAGCTCCGATGTCAGCTCCGAGATCTGGGGGGGAGAAGGGGGGGGCAGAGGGAGATGCCACCAGTTACCAGTTGAACTGCCTGCCTCCTTCAGCCGGAACGCTGGGGAGGTGGGGGAGGGAGGCCTCCTAGGCCCAGCCGCCCTGTGGAGGTGAGCCAGTTTGCCTGGTGCTAGGAGTCACTCACCCGGGTCTCCAGCCGGTCACTGTTGAGCCGCAGCTCATTCCGCTCCTTCTCCACTTTCTCAAGCTTGCTCCGCAGCTGCTGGATCTCCTCCTAGGGCAGTGATGGCGAACCTTTTGAGCTCGGCGTGTCAGCATTTGGAAAAACCCTAACTTAACTCTGGTGCCGTGTCACATAGAGACATTTTTTGATATTTGCAACCATAGTAAAACAAAGACTTATCTTTTTGATATTTATTTTATATATTTAAATGCCATTTAACAAAGAAAAATCAACCAAAAAAATGAGTTCGTGTGTCACCTCTGACACGTGTGTCATAGGTTCGCCATCACTGTCCTAGGGGGCAGCTAGGACGGCAAAGTGAGCCAGAGGCGCTGCGAGAGGTGAGGCCCCGGGACCTGCACCCTTGGGGTGAACAAAGCTGGGAAAGCTTGGGGCCAGGACACGAGGAAACAGGAAGCCACTGCCTTCCAGGGGGGCCCACGATTTTATCCTATGAGGCTCCCAGGGGCTCAGCCAGCACCCCAGAGGGAGGCCTTCTGTTTGATGGGCCTACTTTAAGGACACCAGCTCTCTGGACTAAACAAAGAAGCACTTGGGAGCCCAAGAAAAGCTGGTAAGGCTCTTGCCCACGTGGACCAACTGGTCTTTTTCCTCCCGGTCACCTGGGCCTCCCGGGGCTGTTACGCACGTCTTTGTTCCGGATCTGCTCCTCGGACAGCTGCACCTCAATGAGGGGCCGCACGGTGGTAAAGAGCTTCCACCAGGGCCAGTCCTTCACCCCTTTGTTCTTCTTGATGTTCTTCTGCACACAGCGAATGGCCAGGTCCTGGATCTAAGTTGGGGTGGGGGTGGCGCACAGTGGGGCTCTCAGTACCAGGCCCAGCCTGGATCCTCCCCGCTGGGCTGCTGCTCTGGCCACCTAGCCTGGAGTCCAAACTCCCTCTGCTGCCCTTCGCCCCCAGCCTCCCTGCCTCCCTCAGAGAGTGGGCGACAGAGACTGGCCCTGGGAGCACGGCCCTGGGCACCGGCCACTCCGCCATCATTAGGAATATAATTCCATCTGCTTTATTTGCGGCCTGATTATTTCCAGCACCCTGGCCTGCAAACGCTATAAAACCTAATCTTGCTGAAACACAGAGGCGGCGGTGCTGGCTGTTTTATGGACTTGCTAATAAGAAAAGGAGTCGCTGACACAGCTCCTTAATCTTCATGGAGCAGCCTCTGATCCTCAGCCCACCTCTGTCTGGGCCCTGGGCCCCCACCCCACCCTAACTCTTGGACCAGGCCACATGGTCTCATCACTGAGCCCACCAGCACTCTCGCTGGCACCGAGGGACTGCCCTTTCCCCAGCCTGGCCCAGGGCATGGTGGCCCCCGGAGGCCCCTACATCTTCTCCCCAGATGGCAATAGCTCACAGCCCAAGACCAGCCTCCTGCCCCTCCATGTTCCCCCCTCGAGTCCCCCACCCCACGCCACCCCGGGAACTCAGCTCTGCCTGCGAGGCTGGGGAGTGGCACCTTTTTCTTCTTGAAGTGCTGCCGGGCCAGGTAGCCCCTGCAGGCCGCCTGGAACAGGGTCAGGTTCCTGCTGGTCTGTTCGTCCCGCTGCTCTTCTAGCCGTGCCAACGTGCCTGCCCGGAAGAACACCTGTGGAGAAGCGGGCCGGTGAAGGCAGGAGCCTGGGCGGGGCAGCCTGGCGAGGGAACCGGAAGCAGGCGCAGGAAACCAGCAGGCCTACCCGGCGACCCTGGGCCTGGGAAGAGCCTGAGAATCCAAGTGTCCAAGACAGGAGGGAAGGAGCAAGAAGAGGCCCCGGGAAGCGGAAAGACGAGGGCCAGGCTGGGGGCTGGGAGGTTTTAGAAGGGGAGGAGTAGGTGGGAAATCCAACTTCAAAGAGAGATGAAAGGAGATGGAGTCAAAGGAAGGTATCGGGATAAGGAAAATGGGGAGAGGACACCCCTCAGCCACATGCTCCTGCTGCCTTTGGCATCCAGCTGCCTGAGGCCAGGTGAGGTGGTGGTGGGGTCCGTGGGTAAGAAGAAGAAAAAGGCCCAGAAAGCAGTGTGCAGAGAAAGGGGGTGGGGAAGGGTAGGGGGCCCCTTCTCTGTACCCTCCCAGCTCAGTTTCTTTCATGTGCCAACACCCCACCCCCACCCACACACCCAGGTTTCATCTCCTGAAGAAGCCAGTGTGGTGGGCGGAGGTTGGCCCAGTCAAGGGACCTGTCATACAGGTTTGGGGGCTGGAGGGCAGATGTGAGAGGAACCAGCTGGGTGCCCCCACACCCAGCCTTTCCTTTCACTCTCTGGTGCCCTGAGCTGGAGCTGGGTAAATGTTTCCCTACGAAGAGAGGAAGAAGAGGGGGAGATGGTCAGGTGAGAAAAGGCTCTAGTCTCCTTAGAGAGGGCAGAGGGACAGGTATATGCCCACCTCCACCATGCTCAGGACACACACAGTTCCCTTCTGTGGGGCAAAGAGAAGACGTGAACTCCACTCCACGGGAAAGACTCAAAACCACTAGGTACAAGCTCCAGGCCTCCCTCAGGGGACCAGTGGGGAGAGGGCCTCCGCTTTCTGCTGAGAAAGCTTTGCCTCTGGCGACGCCGAGGAAACCTAGTCCCCTGAGGCTGGCCTGGGAGAAAGGCAGCTCCGTCTTCTATAACACTTTCCCCAACCCCACATGTGGGGCGGAACGCCTGGCCTCTCCCATGGGTCCCGGGTCCCACCTGAGCCTTGATTTCCCACAGCGTGTGAGCCTGCGACCCTGCCAGGGGCGAGGGAATATCCCAGCCCCCTGTGCCAGTGGGCGGCATGCACAGTTGTCTGATTAGGACAGCAGCAGTGAGGGGCCAGGTGGGGGACAGATAATGGCCCAGAAACACCTGAGAAGAAAAGGGATGGTCTAGCTAGTGGTTCTCAACCTTCCTAACGCCGCGACCCTTTAATACAGTTCCTCATGTTGTGGTGACCCCCAATTTCATGGTTACAAATTGAACATAATTAAAACATCGTGATTAATCACAAAAACAATGTGTAAGTATATATGTGTTTTCCGATGGTCTTAGGCGACCCCTGTGAAAGGGTCATTCGACCCCCAAAGGGGTCGCGACCCACAGGTTGAGAACCGCTGGTCTAGAGGCTAGGGCAGGGAGCCTCAAACCTGTCTTGAACAGCTGTGTATTTGTGAGGTAAGGAGTCCCTTTGAGTATTAGGTGAAATCTCAGGGCCATCTTCCCCCCAACATAGCCATCCATACAAATTTCACAAACAATAACCAGGGGTCCTCAGATCCCCCAACTCCTTGCCTAAACCCTCAAGGTCCTGTGGGCTCAGACGGAGACCCCTTCCCTCCTCCTTTGAAATGATATGACAAACAGGGAGTCCTGCTCACCACCCAGTGTTAACCACAGAAGTCCTAAACTTCTCTCCCAAACCAGATGTGAGCGAACATCTGCCGTTGCCCCTAATCCTGCCCCCTGGGGCGCGACTGCCTCACCCAGGCACGGGGACCATGCAGAGGGACTGGGATGGCAGCCGGGAGGAGGACCAGCCTGGGCAGGCCCTGTCCTGCCCACAACATGCCTTGGAGGAGGTGCCACCCCCATGCCAGCCAGTAGCAGCTCAGCCTGCCCAAGGGGCAGGAGCCCACCCAGGGAAGGACCAAGAGGCTGAAGTGAAATCGTTGACTGCAGGCTTCCCAGGGCAGAAGCTGAGCTGGCAGCCCCCAGCTGAGAGACAGTTGGGGAAGGGGAGAGGGAGGAGGTGAGCCAGACAGCTGAAATCAAAACCAGAAAAATGACACGGAAAGAGGGCGGGATACAGAAGACACAGAGGCCGAGGAAAGAAATAGAATAATAGAACCAGAAACTGAGGAACGGAGACCAGCAGGGACCGCAGGGCCAAAGGGAACGCCAAGGCCAGCAGAGACGCAGATACAGCGAGGGGCCTGGAAAGGGATTCCCAGGGAGGGAGGGGGCAGGAGGAACCAAGAACGTGGCTCCGAGTGCAGAACAGAGACAACAGGGTGGACAGACCATACTTGAGCTTTTTGTCGAGCCTCCGCTTCCACCTCCCTCTCCCCCTGAGGCCCTGGGACGGGAGCTCCTCCCTGTCTGCTGACAGACGCACAGGTCCACAACCCTCCGTCTGGCTCCCAACTCCGCTCCCTCCCACTACAGCCCTTGAGCACATACGTGGACGCTGCCGGTCAAGCCTCCCAGTCACGGGAAAGAGTGGCTCCCTGGCGCACGGGAGGAATGCTCAGCTGACCCTCTCGTGTGGTGAGGCGGCAGACTGGCACCCGGGCCGGGCGTGCCTGCCTTTTATGTGCTACGTTCCATTCAGATGAGGAATTCGGCCCGTGGGCAGGTGGTGGCAGCACAGCATTACCATGTCCTGCTTGCCCTCCTGGGACCCTGGCAGCCCCAAACGAGCTGCCAGAGGGGGCTCTGCCCTCCGGAGAACTCTGCCTACTGCCTTCCCGATTCTTCTAGCCCTCCTCCCTCCGGCTTGCCCACTCCTCACACCAAGACCCAGGGCAAGTTCAGGGCCACCCTCCAGCCCACTCCCTCCTGACATCACAAGGTGTTCACGGCAGTGAACAAGCCAGTTATTCAGAGGGAGGAAAATCAAGTTTGCGGCAGCTGGGATATCTAAATTCCTGGCCCCTCGCCCTAACGAGGGCAGCTTGAGAGGAAGGACGGCCCCAGAGTGGCTGGGGTGGTGGATAAGGGGACCTGGGGGGCAAGACTCAGAAGGGGCACCAGGAGATTCCTGGAGTAAGACTGAGCAGGGAGGGCAGTGGGGGAGGGCCAGCCATGTGGACAAGGGTGACCAGAGAGTGAGGCCCGACTGTCGCCTTCCTGTGGGGACAACTCACCCGGCTCAGGCCCATGCAGCAGCTACTCTTCTCCAAGTCCAAGGACTCCAGCAGCTCCTCCACCGCCTGCAGAGAGAGGGGTCTCTGTCATGAGCCGACCCAGGGACTCCCCATCCACAGAGGGCTCCACCCAGTCACTTAGTCCTTCCCTGTCCTCCACTCAGTCCCTCATTTGTGCACCAGGCACTTTCGGTGGCTCCCACAGGGTCAGGCATTTGCTAGATTCTGGGGCTATAAGGATACAAGCTATCTTTTGGGTGTTGTGAGACAAGTGAATTAGTGAAGTACATAGAGGAGGAGGCAGCTAAGTCAGCCAAGGGGGATCCTGGAGGGCTTCCTGGAGGAGGTGTGGATTGTACTGAGTCTTTAGATACAAGAATTAGCCAGGCAAAGTAGGTGAGAGGGCATTTCAGGCAGAGAGACTAGCATGAGCAAAGGCCCGGGAATAGAAGACAACAGAATGTGCTGAGAAAAGTAGTCAGCATACTTTGGAGTGAATTGGGAGGAGTTAGGGTACAATTAGGGAGGTGAGCAGTAGCCAAAATACTTGGAATTTGTGTGATTTGAGAGGTCCTGGAGGGTTCTCTCAGGAAGGACGTGATCTGATTTGCATTCTAAGGAGATATCACTGGTAGAAGGGCAGAGGATGAATGGAAACCCCCTTAGGCAGTTACCGCAATAATCTACAGGAGAGAAGGTTACATAGAGCCTGACCTAAAGGGGAGGGAGGGGGGGTAGATGCGGGAGATGTTAAGGAGATAGAGCCTTGCCAGGTATGAGGAAGGGTAGAGAGGAAGGAATCTAGGAACACACTGAAGTTTCTGACTTATGTAACGAAATAGACAATGGTGTCGTTTTCTAAGGTAGAGAATACAAGAGAAAGAGTGGGTTTTGGAGGCGATATAATCAGTTTGGTTTGAAATGCTGAGTTTGAGGTGCTATGGCACACCAGTGGAGAAGTCCAGAAATAAGCTGGATAAAAACGCACGTCTGGAGTTCAGGAGAGAGGCCTGGGCTAGAACTATTGATTTGGGAGTCATCAATATATATGTGGTAATTGAAGTGATGGGTGTGAATTAGGTTGCCCTGGAAGAGGATGCAGAATAGAAAACACATCTGGCCAAGGAGCATCTCAAAGGAGAGAGAGACCTTTATTTCAGGGGCAAGTGGAAGCAGGGAAGCTCAGAAGTTCTGAGAAGGAAAGAATAGAGAGACGAGGGAAAGCCAGGAGTGGCAGCAAACAGGCTGAGCAGAGATTTTCAAAAAGAACAGAGCTGTCCACAGAGTCACATGTTGCGGAGAAGCACAGAGAAGTGCCCGTTAGCTCTGGCAACGCGAAGTGCAGGAGGAGACAAGGCGACCAAGCCCAGGTGTCAGGGGTGGGAACCAGGTAGCTGTGGGTGGAGGAATGAATGGCGGTGGGGTGGGAGGACGCGGGAGGAGAGGAAGTGTTGAAGGCACAGGGCAGGCAGGAGACAGGCAACGGTCCGGCATGAGAGAGAGTTAACTGAAGGCTCCTTTCTGACAGCAACGTCTGTGGGATGTTTCTCCACTGAGAGAAGAGCCAGCAGGAGAGAGGCCGAAGGCACACGAGAGGAGAGTTACCACCAAGGGAGCAGGCCTCCAGGGAGACCACCGGAATGGGGTCCAAAGCACAGGAGGACGGGATTGGACGAGGGAGGGGTGCTTCTCCCACCCAGACAGGAGGAGGGAGGCCCCTGAAGAGCCGTGTACAGAAGACAGAGGAGGAAGTTGGAGCCTCGATTCTATGAGCGTTGAGAGGCCAGGTCAGCCGCTGGCCAGAAGACCTGGGGCGGCACGGTTGGGGAGTATTAGAGAACGGTGGAGGATGGAGAGTCAAGGAAGGAGCTTAGAATTGGGCCCGGGTAAGGATGGGGCACACGGAAAACTTGCCCGGCCAGGGGAGCAGGGCAGGTGCTAGGGGAGGCTCAGAAGAGCTGAGGACGGTGATGAAGGCTGTGACCAGAGGGTTAGACTGCGGCCTCGAGGCTGAGCGGAAAAGGAAGTAAAGAGAGAGGGGATGGACAGAGTAGAGAGAATGCGGTGGGATCCAGGAATGAGAGGTCTCAATGGACAGAGAGGAGTGAGAGCACAGGAGGGAGGCTGAAGTCAGAGAAGGCCAGGCTGGAATTTCAGAGGCGGAGCATTTCCAGGGCGGGCGAGGTGCTGGGCGTGGCCATGAGTGGGAGGCTGGAATGAAGGTGAGGAGTTAGGGGTTGTGGGGCAGGTCATCTACATTCACACCAAGACTGCTGAGGACCCTGGCAGGTCCTGAATGAGAGAAGGTTCTGGGGTCTCCACGAGTGTGGGTCTGTGTGTGACTCGGGACAAGGGGAGGGGGGCCTTCTGCCCGTTCTGTAGAGTACCCGCCCTTTCAGGGAAGCCATCCTGAGGTCAGACGCCCTCAGAGTTAGGCAGGGTGCCTCAGGGCAGAGCACAGTGAAGGAGGATTGCTCTGCTCAGGAGGGGGTCAAGGCGACAGCCTAGAATGGCAGGGGGACATCCCCTTCCGCAGCCAGGAATCACCCACCCGGGGTTGACAAGGGGCCCGGGAGGCCTGAGGCGCGCCCGTGCAGAGCTCCTCTGCAGGAACTAGTCCCAAGTGGAGGTCAAGGCTGAGGGGCCCAGGGGCTACCAGCGGCACACCAAAACATGAGCTCTCATCTGCACCTGGGGGTTCCTGAAGGATTGTCAGCAGACACCCCACCTCGGGCCTCCAAAGAGGGTGGCTCTTCTCAGATTCCTGCAGTCCATTCCCCAGGCTACCTTCTCTCTACTGACACAGGCTGGCTGCCGCCTGCCCCTGGCCTCATTCTGGATGGCCAGAACCAGGAGCCTGAGCAAGGGCCAATTCTCTCTAGGGAAGGAAGGGTAGCTGCTCAGAGGGCTCTGGGCTGAGAAAAGGGGATCTGGTGGGGGGTGCCTTGGGGCCCAGACCTACCCGCCTTTCATCCATGACGATGTAGTTGTGCCCGTGTTTCTTGGTCAGGTGTGGGGCCAGGACATCAAAGCGGCGGCGGAACTCGGAAAATACCATGTGGTCAGGGTAACCTAGAGAGAGCGCAGCCCAGGGCCAGGCCCATCAGCACCTCCCCTGCTCCCACACTCTCCAACAGCCACGGCGCCCAGGCACTGGCGGGGAGGGTCACCCGCCGGGGGAGGAGGGCCTGCGGTAGAGGCAGGCCCAGGAAAGGAGAGAGCGGAGAGGCAGGAGGCAGGGGCGAGGGACAGGAAGCCGAGAGGACATCTAGGGCTTACGGTGGCATTACAAGGTTTAAAAGGGGAACAGGTTCTTCTGGAAGGAAGCAGGTTCCCTGTCCGTGAGGGGTGCACATGGGGGATGGCTGACCACCTGGAAGGGATGCTATAAAAGCCAGATGGCCTCTAAGACGCTTTCCAGTCCTCCATTCCATGACTGTCATCACCCAGAGAGAACAATGTCTTGAGGACTTAATAAGAAGAAAAAAAAATAAAAATAGGGCATTGGACAGTAGCCGAGGGAAACAGCACATGAGCTTGGGGGTGGAACCTGGCCCTGGCTCCTGGTATCACGTGACCTTAGATGGGTCACTAGGCCTCTCTGAGCCCCGGTTTCCCGATCTTTAAGTGGGGGCCCTACCACGTATCTTGCATGGTAGTCATTTAATTAGAAAATATGTAGAAAGCTTGACTCACTTGGTGGCTCCTTTCCTCAGTCTATGGAAGCAGGACGTGGGAAAGGGCTCCCTTCCTACCCCCATCTTGGCCTTGAGTCCTAGGCCAGTGGTCGGCAAACTGCGGCTCGCGAGCCACATGCGGCTCTTCGGCCCCTTGAGTGTGGCTCTTCCACAAAATGCCGACTTCTGCGCATGGGCTATGAAGTTACAATCGTATTGTTTGTTCTTCCCTCCACTTGGTATTGTGTGGGAAAAGCCACACTCAAGGGGCCAAAGAGCCGCATGTGGCTCGCGAGCCGCAGTTTGCCGACTACTGTCTAGGCTATGTGACCCAAAGAGACTGTAGACGCTCTTTCCCCTAAAGAGTCTGACCTCTCACAGAGATGCCCTTACTGCCTGGGCCTGCGGTCAGGGCAAGGGTGAGATGGCTTCCGGTTTGGAGCAAGGAAAGGATGGTGGCCGGCGGGAGGTTACCCGGTCTCACCCGAGGAGGCCAGAGCCCACAGTGGAGGACCAAGAAACCAACTTCTGCAGAATCATGGCCTTTCAAACTGGAAAAAGGTGTTAAACCAGACACAGCTCATCTTCCAGACACGGAAACTGAGGCCTGAGAGGCGGACCGACTGACTGCTCAAGATCACAAAGGCTGCGGCTGGAGGCAGAGCTGGACTCGGAGTCCAAACTCCGACAGCCGGTCGGGGGCTCTCTCCACCGTGCCGGCCTCGCTGGCTCTGGGAAAGCCTCCAACTGGGAGATGAGGCTGATGCATGTGCCTGATAATTGAAACAGGAGGCGGGGGCCGCGGAGGGGCCAAGACAAAGTGAGCTATTGATTGTATCTGAACTGCAATTAAATTGATGGGCCGGGATAGCAGGTCCGAACGCCAGGCATCTTAATTAATCATCAGCGCTATCGATGGTGGCTGGGGGCTGAGTGAAGGGGGGCCCTGCTGCTGCTGGCCTCATCGATCTGCTTGTTTGAGTAAAGCACATTGATTTTTGTTCAGAGCGGTAACAATCTGGTTTTGAAATAATAAACACCAACTCCATATCAAGACGTGGGGACAGATCGATGATTTATTTGGAGCAGAGCAGGGAGCCCGTTTCCTGGCTTGGCTGCTGAGGAAAAGTGGCGGTGTCCACGGGGAGGCCTCGAGGGGACCTGGCTGTGGGTGGGCGGGACCCTGCCTGCTCCTCTCGCTGAGGGAAACGGGCACAAACCTGGCCATTCCTAACTTCTCAGACAAGCAAAACCCTACTTGAGAGGCATGAACTGGGAAGCTGGTCTGCCTGGGTCAAATCCCACTTTGCCACTCACGAGCTGTGTGATGTTGGGCAAGCTCCTTAACCTCTCTGAGCGTCAGTCTCCTCATCTGGGGATGGTCACAGTACCTACATGTCATGAGGTAGTCCAGCTCTGCCTCCACACATTAAGTGAGTCAATGTGTGTGATGACTTTGGAATAGTGCCTGGTACTCCGTAAATGCTCTACGGATGTCAACTATGACTAGCACCTCATTTCTCACTGCGGGGCTAACCCAGCCACCGGCCTGCTCTTGGAGGTTGGTACCTCCACTGGGCAGATGGTTCCATGAGGGCATCTGCTGCTGTGGGCAGAAGTGACCATCCAAACCAGTGAAGGGGAAAGGATGGAGCTCTGGATACAAGGCATGTGGGGTAGGGGGGCAGGGAGGTGAAGAAGACAGGAATATGGAAGGGAGAGGCAGAAGAGAGGAGTCAGCAGAGTGGAAAGAAAGAGAAGGGAGCACGCTGGGCTGGAAGATGAGACAAGATCCCACAGAGGAGGCACCGGGGCAGAAAAGAGATCAAGGGCTGGTTGGAGACCGGAGGGGAGCAGCACCCTCTTTGGCCCATGGTCCCCCTTTGAGAGATGGGGAGGGACAGAGGCAGGTCCAGAAAAGGGAGGTTGAGAGCAAAGGAGGCCCTACCTTGGCGGTACATGCGCATGGCATCGAGCAGGCGGGAGCCGCGAAGCTGGGCGCGGAGCAGGGGCACGTCCAGCTGCAGGAGCCCAGCCTCGCAGTGGTCCCCTGAAGGCAGGTCCAGCTCGCTGCTGCTGCTGACTCGGCGGGAGGAGGCGGCCCGGGGCTCCCCGGCCCAGCCCTCTGCCACAGGCAGGAAGCAGTGCACGAAGTGCAGCTTCGACTTCTTGATGGTGTCGATGAGGGCGTCCTGCCAAAGGGGAAGGGATGGCCCTCAGGGAACTGGTGCCAGCATCTCCACTGCTTGCAGGCTGGCAGGTGCCCCACCACTGCCGAGGACATGCCAAGTCTGATAAGTCTGCCTTCACAGATCTGAGTGACCGCCCTCGCTGGTTTGGCTCAGTGGATAGAGCGCCGGCCCTCAGACTGAAGGGTCTGGGGTTCAATTCCGGTCAAGGGCATGTGCCCGGGTTGTGGGCTCAATCCCCAGTGTGGGGCGTGCAGGAGGCAGCCGATCCATGATTCTCTCTCAATATTGATGTTTCTCTCTCTCTCTGGCACTCCCTCCCTCTCTGACATCAATAAAAATATTTAAAACAACAACAGCCCTAACCGGTTTGGCTCAATGGATAGAGCGTCGGCCTGTGGACTCAAGGGACCCAGGTTCGATTCTGGTCAAGGGCATGTACCTTGGTTGCGGGCACATCCCCAGTAGGGGGTGTGCAGGAGGCAGCTGATCGATGTTTCTCTCTCATTGATGTTTCTAACTCTCTATCCCTCTCCCTTCCTCTCTGTAAAAAATCAATAAAATATATTAAAACAACAACAACAACAAAAACAGGTCTGAGTTGCCACTCAGGCAACCGCACTGAAAAAGGGGACCCCACCAGCATCGATCAAGTCAAAGTGGGACGCAGAGTGGGCACTGGGTGACTTGAGTGTGCCCAGAACGCCCAGGCTACCTGCCGGGGTGAGCAGGGGCACCGGGGCCGGGGCTGGCAGACTCACCACCTGCAGCTTAATCTGGATGCACAGTGACTTCTTCTTGACCGCCGCCATGCCCATGGTGAAGGTCTTCCGCATGCTGGTGGCCCGGCGCAGCGCCAGCTGCGAGCCTCCCTCCAGGCCCGCGATGGAGCCCGAGAGCACCGTGGCGCCGCCCGCCCGGCCCAGAAACAGGTTGCTGATGATTTTCCTGCCAGAGGAGGGAGGGCAAAGGAGGGGAAGAAGTCACATTCACAGAGCAGTAGAGGCCATTCCTGCTCTGAGCTCCTAGGAAGCCAGACAACCCCCATGGCCAGGGGCCTGGCCTACCCGGGCTAGGGCTGTGTGCCCCACCCCCTACAGAGACACTGTAGAGAAATCTCTGAATAGTGAGAAGACAAAACCAGGGTGGGCAGCAGCCGAGGGAGGGGCAGCCAGGGACTGGACAGAGCGGGCGATC
The DNA here is from genome assembly GCF_000147115.1 of Myotis lucifugus. NCBI lineage: Eukaryota > Metazoa > Chordata > Mammalia > Chiroptera > Vespertilionidae > Myotis > Myotis lucifugus. Next base: position 1,909,144 of record NW_005871205.1, read on the forward strand.
TGTTCTCTGTCGCTAGGCAGGGCAGAGCGGGGAAACAGTGCCCATGAAGCAGGAGATAGTGGAGCCCATCTTCTAACAGAAGATATAATCTATTACGTCTACTGTGTCATTCCCACTAGAATGTAAACTCCATAAGGGCAGGGATTTGTATCTTATTCAGTCACAGAGAAGGTGCCAATAATTATCTGCTAAATAAATGAATGGATGACAAGGATTATACACCTGAGAGGTTTCTAAGGCTATGCCTGCCTTTTGTGAAGAATGCAGGGGTGTTAGTCAAATCTAAAATTATACCCCCCCCCCCGCAAAAAAAAAAAAAAGTAAATAAATAAATAAGCCCGACTGGTGCGGCTCAATGAACATCGACCCATGAACCAGGAGCTCACGTTTCGATTCCCGGTCAGGGCACTCTCTCCAGTAGGGAGCGTGCAGGAGCAGCTGATCAATGATTCTCTCATCATTGATGTTTCTATCTCTCTCTCCCTCTCCCTTCCTCTCTAAAACCATAAAAATATCTTTAAAATACACACAAAAAAACCCAAAAATATCTATAGGTCCCTCCAACCGTGTCTGTCCCCACCTCTACTCCAGGAGCCCACCCCCAAGCTCTCAACTAGCCTTGGCTATTGCCTCTTAGGAAGCAGAGTATCTACCCTGCTAGAGAGGGAGGCCTCTGACCAGGGGGCCCAAAACAGCCTTTGGGGGTGGGACAGGGGCAGAGTGAGTGGTACCCTTACTTCTGGGAGTCCTGCAGGAGCCGGGGGGCATTCTGGGTAGCCGGGTTCTGCTTGGTGTAGCTCAGCCAGCCAGCCACATTGTACTCCACCCAGTTGGTGCCATGGCTGTGGCCCAGGAGAAAATGGCGTGGTTTGCTGCTGCGCAGGAGGGGGCTTTGGCCTGAGGGTGGGAGATGCAAGGTTCAGACCATCAGGGCACCGGCTCCACAAAGCCCAGGGACTCAGTGAGCCCCTAGGCAGTGCCACCTGGACCCACATAGGGGGGTCCCCTGGAGAGGAAGTAGAGGAGCGGCCCTCCAGGGGTGCCACCTACCTTTTTTGTCACCTTCCTGGGGGCCATAGTAGGAGAAAAGGCGCTCCAGGAGGGCATCCTCAGTGGCCCCCGGCACCAGGGCCTCCTCCTCCAACAGCCACAGCAGGCCCCTGGCCTCGTCTGTGCGGGCCAGTGAGCGGACCTGTGGAGAAGCAAAGAAATCCCACTGTGCCACATGGAGCCCAGTCCCTAACCACGCACGATCAATATGCTGCACACGTACACACGTACACACGCACACCGCATACACACAGCAGCAGCTCCCGCCCCTCACTGCTGACACCTTGTGGAGCAGGTGGGCAGAGAGGGAAAAGAGGAGGCCAGAAAGAGATGAGAGGAAGAAGCCCACGGCAAAATATGACTCCCAGGACTCGTGTCCAAAGTCACCAAAGACTGAAGGCTTCTTACACCCAGAGGCTCCCCTCCATCCTCATCCTCTCGAAGGTCACATGGGGTTTGCGAGAGCCTCATGCTGCAGTCACTCCCTGGGCATCACCTCTGAGCATAGCGCGTGGCCTAAAGGAAGCTGTCAGTAAGTGACAGCTGTGGGGCTCACCTGAGAGAGGCGCACCCAGGGCACTGCAGGTGGGGTCATTGCAGAGTCATAAACTCAAGTGTGAAGAGCATAAGACAAGTGACTTAGTGGCTGTGAAAGCCCAAATGGGCAGATGGAGGCTGGCTGGAGACCAGGTGTCCCCATCGAAAGGAAACAGCCACCCCTCAGCGGCAGCCAACTGCTGTCCTGCAAGAATGTTGGCCTAGTATTGGTAAATACCCAGTTTTTCCAGAGAAGGTGGAAATACTGAATTCTGATTTCTAATGCCCCATGTAAGCCAAACCAACTATATCTGTGGCCACATCTGGTCTGACGGCATCTTTTCAATGGAGTTTCCAAGTCTTCCTCAAGGAAGAAGGACTGAACTTTCCCCACACCCATTCGGCCTGGCCTTTAGGGACTGGGGGACAAGAGAACGAAGAGAAATGCCATTTCCCTCCTGGACCCCAGCTGCCTACCTCTCCTCCCTGAAGCTGCCCAAGGGAGTCAGTGTGATTACCAGGAGGTGACCAAGGACTGATGAGCAACTACAGTCCCAGAGTGGCCAGAGCTGCCAGCAGGAATGAGCAATGAAGTCATCAGATGGTGAGGGGCCGGCTGGGCACTGAGGGGCCCTCATCCCCAGGGGTGCAACCGCCCGATGCCAAGGCCCATCAGATAGGAAAAGCAAAGAAGGGAAAGAATGGCCAACCCCCATCCAAATACACTGCCTGACCCACTGCTGCTCCTAAGCCACACACACTGACTTCCTCATACTGGTGGCAATGGCAAAGGTACTGGAGGGAGGCCACCTCGGGAGCCCAGGTATCAGGGGGAAAGCCGCTTCCCTGGGGAGATGTGAACCTTGGACACTTCAGGCATTTGTCCCGGGGGGACATTCACTCTCTCCGAGCTCCGCTCCCTTGCTAGCCAACGGGGGCCTTCCCACAAGGAAGAAGGAGAGGGAGACAGGACTCGAAGCCGAGGAGGGAGAGCAGCAAGCCTAGCAAAAATGTCGGTTCTCCAGTAAAACGCCTCAGGTGACTTCCCTAATTGGAGATCATCACCAAATGCCAAGTGCACTTCAGGCCAGCCAGTCCCCAGGCAATAAGGTGTCCAAGACACTAGTCCCAAGGGTGACAGAGCCCACCCGTCCCAAGGGGTGGGGGAGCTCATATCCACATGGCCCTCAGTGGGCGTCTATAGCTGGGCGCTATTTCCCTGTTTGGGTGCAATGCTGCCTCTTCACCCCACTCTGCCAGGCGCACCAGTCTTCTTCTTGGGGACAATGGGAGGGAATGACTATGTCCTTTGGGTCCAGCCAGGCCCTCGCCACCTAGGAGGACCTGAGGCTCAGCCAGTCACAGGACAGGGCCTAAGCCCGGCTGGTGAGAGAGGACGTACACCTTCCTGTCTGGCTCAGACACCCAGGGGCTGAGGCCCCCCATTACACCAGGGCAGAAGAAAGTGCCACCGTCCAGGCCAAACTGGCTGAGGGGTGAGGGAGGGGCAGGGACCAGAGCTCTAAAGTGCTTGGTGTCTGGGCCTGATTGCTGCCCCCTCCCCCCGCCTCAGCACCCAGGGGCACCGCTGGCAACAGTTCATACAGGGAGGGTCCTGCTGAGGAAGAGGAATAGGAAAGGAGAGAGGAGACCGGCCCAGGGCCTCGCTGGAACTCCTACCAGGGACTGATGGGAGGCTTGGTCCACGGCAGAAACAGAATCGTCCGTGGCCGGCTCCAAGTCGTCAAACGCCACCTCGATGTTCTCCTGGGAAGGAAGGCAGAGCGTAGTGAGCACCGGGCCACGGGTGGGCGCAGCTCTATGAGCAGGCGAGGCGGTCAGCAAGTCTGACCTCCTGTCCCACGCAGGAGCGCCCCTCTAGCAGCCCGAGTGACCACGCTCACTACCTCCCAAGGCACCTCGTGCCCCGGGCAACTAAAACTCTTCTAACCTCCTTTCACACTGAGCTAGAGTCACCGATTTCCGTTATGCACACCCACTGAGTAGACTGTGAGGAGTAAGCCTTCCAGTTTCACACTCGTCCTTGAGACACTTGAAGACAACTGTCATTTTCCTCCTGAATCTTCTCTGATCCCCAATAAATATCCTCCCCAGGATCAAGATCCCTCACCTCCACATGAGGGAGGATTTCTAGATCTCATCTCATCCAGGACCCCCTTTTGTGAAGGGGCCCCCAAAGGATCAATCACCGTCTTAACAGGTCAGGAGACAGGGAGGGCCAGGCCCGACGCCCAGTGGCGATCGCAGGGCTTAGGTGGCGCCTCAAAGGTGGGCGAGAAAGGGCTCCTGGGACCCTGAATGCATCTTTAGTTCTTGGGGAGCAAACTCCACAAAGTAAGAATGTAGCCTGGGCAGGAAACGAGGCCCAGTGCAGAGAGCACCGGTGGGCAGAAATGACAAGAGCATAGAAGCTGGGAAGGAGCCGCCAGCGGGGAAGGTGGTTCGTCCCCTCACCCACAGATGCCCGCCCTGAGGGGCCTTTGCCAGAGGGTGAGGCTTGGGGGGATGGGGCAGGCCGAGCCCAGGTCGAGCACTACCTCCTTGTATCTTTCCAGCTCCTGCACAAAGGTGCGCTCGTGGAAGAGCCCCTGCAGCCGGTCCTGGGCGTAGTTGTGGCACAGCTCCTCAAAGGAGGCTCCTCGGGCCGCCCCGCCCTGCTCAGGGTTCTGGAAGCCCGGAGTATCCACAATCATCATAGAGCAGAGGGAGTGCTGGCTGGACTTGAGAGCCCTTCACAGGGAGAGGCTGGGTCAGCGCTGGCGAGGGCAGGACCCCTGAACAGGCCCCACCGGCAGCCCAGCCCTGCCCCAAGCAAGCTCCCATCCGTCCCTGTGCGGGTGCCCAACACCCCGGTGGGGAGGATGTGCCTCCCTTGGCCTGGAACAGTGATGGCGAACCTTTAGAGCTCAGCGTGTCAGCATTTTGAAAAACCCTAACTTAACTCTGGTGCCGTGTCACATAGAGAAATTTTTTGATATTTGCAACCATAGTAAAACAAAGATTTATATTTTTGATATTTATTTTATATATTTAAATGCCATTTAAAAAAGAAAAATCAACCCAAAAAATGAGTTTGCGTGTCACCTCTGACCCGCGTGTCATAGGTTCGCCATCACTGGCCTGTAAGGACACGGAGCCATCTGCTGGTGGAGCATGGCTCTGCCTTGGCAATCACACAGCACAGAGGCTTCTAGTCCATCTTGGTCAAGGCAGGAGGCCCGTGAGCTCCTGGGCCCTCCCGCTTGGCACTCACCTGTTCACCAGAGAGACAAGAAGCGTGAAGAGCTCGCTGTAGAGGCCGGACGCCATGCCCTCTAAGCACTCCAGCGCACTCAGTTTGGGGCCTGTGGGGCAAGAGGATCAGACGTGTCTCCTGCTCCCGGGGATCCCCACCTGGGTATGCTCCCTCCCTACCCAGGGCCAGGTCAGCAGGGGTCTTGGGGCTTCCTTCCCCCCTGATGGACGTTCTAGTCACCCAGCAGTCTCCCCATGGCAGAGAGAGCAGCGAGCCCTGGATGAAGCCTCCCAATGACATTCACCAGCCAAGGGGCTCAGGGTACCTGTCCCATCTCCCAGGCCGCTCTCCTCGGGGCCCTGGCGGAAGGAGGTGGAGCGCTGCAGGGTGCCACCCTTGTACTGGTGCTTAAAGATGGACGAGGAGAGCTCCTCCAGGCTGCAGCCCAACAGGTACGCGGCCTTCTGGGCCCACTCGTGGCGGGCAAACTGCTTGCGCCCAGCTACGGGGTAGAAAGAACCATCTGGTACCTTGGGTCTTCCTCCTGAGGCCATTTGATGCCCTTTGGCTCCCTGTTCCCATTGGACTGGGGAGTAGGCATCTTCCAGAGGCAAAACCAGCCCAGATGACACCAGGGGGCTTCAGGCAAAACAAGGACAGCCAGCAACTGCCAGCTTCCTGTGCCCCTGGGGGACAGAGAATGAGCAGGTCCTAAAAGAGGAGGCAATACACACTGCTGCCACCAGAGGGCATCCTGTCAGCTTTCAACATCCTTTTAGGGCTTGGCTCCCGGGTACCAACTGGGGGAAATGCAGTCAGAGGATGAGCCAGCGCCCACCTACGATGAGCACCGAGATCCACCTGTGCCTCGGGGGGCAGGTCCGGAGGGAGTACAACGCTTTCCCTTCCATGAACGCATCAGGACCCTCCCTCTTACCTCCAGGCATCTGCCAGGGGAGACCACGCACACCCACCCATGGCCCAGCAGTGGGGACATGAGGAAGCCTCAGAGGAAGAAAGAAAGCAGCCCACGCAGACAGAAGTGCCTCAGCCAACATGTGTCTAATCACGGCAATTAGGGAAAGCTAACAAGAAACAAGGTTTTACCTTCAGCAGCTTCTGTAAGGCAAAGGACCAGCATGCAGCATGCAAAGAAAAACAGCATGTTAGCAAACAGTCATCAACGGAGCCCGCCAGGCCCACGGGGAGGGGTGGTGGAGGGTGGGGGTTTGTGAGGACGAGCAGGCAGGAAAACACAACCACGTTCAGGCTCGGGGACACAAACACACGCACGCACTCACAATCTCACAGGAGGATGTAATCGCCCTGACACACAAGAACCTCCAAAGACAGACAGACAGACACACACACACACACACACACACACACACACACACACACTTCTCTTTCCCCTCAGCCTCCAGGGCCCCAATCCCCCTGGAAGCTCTGAGGAGGTAACAGACCCTGCTCACAAGGCAGGTCCATGTGCTGCACACCCAGAGCTCTCTCTCCACCTGCAGGCAGCCCTGAGTAGGGTTGGTTACAGGAAACCCGGGTTTGTCACCTCCTCAGAATGAAGGAACTTCCTTAAGACACAGCCAGCCACCCACCCGCCCGGCCGCCTACGGTTTGGGGAATAACTTCTTTAAAACGGAGCCTGCTTCCTTTTTGGTGGAGATGCCACCTGCTGGGATCATAAGGAGCCTAACATCCAGACGCCGGTTCTTCCGTGTATCCACCCACCCACCCCCCAGTGCTTCCTCGCTCCTGCTGAGCAGCCTGCAGCCCTTCACATCCCGAAGGAAGATGAAGCCAAAGCCCCGGGTGCTAGGAGAGGCTCCCCTTTCCCTAAACTGGAGGAGAAAGAGGTGAAGAGGTGCTCAGAGTGCCCGCCCATCAGCGTCATCTCAGAGGAAGGCAGCGGAGTTTCCAAGCCAGGCCAACCTCTAGCCCAGTGATGGCGAACCTATGACACGCGTGTCAGAGGTGACACTCGAACTCATTTTTTTGGTTGATTTTTCTTTGTTAAATGGCATTTAAATATATAAAATAAATATCAAAAATATAAGTCTTTGTTTTACTATGGTTGCAAATATCAAAAAATTTCTATATGTGACACGGCACCAGAGTTAAGTTAGGGTTTTTCAAAATGCTGACACACCGAGCTCAAAAGGTTCGCCATCACTGCTCTAGCCATTCACAAGCCCCCAGCACAAGTGCCGAAATTGCAGCCCATTGGTTACCACGGTGCTTGCTGCCCCCTAGTGGCCTTCACCCTGACATGCAAGAGGAAGAAACCTGCTACCAAACCCGTGGAGAGAAGGGTGGACTCCGGGAAAACTGGCCTTAGGAAACCCCCGGAAGCAGGCCCACCCTACCCCACCTGAGCCCAACAAGGGCATCGGGAGAGGTTCCAGGGTCTGGATGCAAAACAGATAGGAGCAGCTATTTTGGGGACTCCCAGAAGCCCACCGCCAGCAGCTGCCCTCGCCACCTCAACCCAGAGGTTTCTCCCAGGCCAGTCCCCTCATTACAACAGAACAAGCCCAGCCCCCAGAGAGAGCCCCGGGCAAGCACCAAGAGGGGGCCAGGTGGCCCCACACCCCAGGGAGGGGCCAAGGTCAGTTACCCTCTTGCTCCTCAGGGGCCTCTGTCAGAAAGGGAACAAGAAGGAGAGTTATTCCAGGGGACTGCTCTGAGTCGGGGCCCTTCTCTTCCCCCTCGGCCTCCAAGCCCCAACCCCCTGCTTTCACAGAGCTCCCGCTCACGGCCACCTAAATCCAGGCCTCCAGCCACCATGGACCGAGCTGCTTCTCTGGGTGTCGGGAGCCTTCTGCTCTGATGTGGGGGGCTGGGAAGAGGCGCAGTGAAAGAGGGGTGTCTGATAACAGATGAGTCTGTGCTGGGCAAGGACAAACTGGGAGTGGGAGGGTCCCCCAAAGGTCTCTGGGCGACAAGTCAGATTGTGGGGACCCAGGGCAGATTACCTTTGGTGGCTCCTGCAGCCCCCAGGTGGTAGATGGCAGCCAGGATGAGCCAGCAGGCTTTCTGCTCATCGGGGGAGATGCCCAGCACCTTCATGGCCGCCTGTAGCTTACTGAACTGCTGAGCTGCCTTCTGCTTCTCCTCGGGCTACAGGGACAGAGGGGCATACTGGCACCGGATCTCAGAGGGGCTGCCCCCTCCCCCCGCAGCAGACCCCCATGCCCTCAGGGAGGGCAAGGCTAGGGGAGAGCCACCCAGCTGGAGCCGGGCTCCTGCTATCCCCACGGGCACTGCAATCCATTGGAGGCTTCTTCTTCTTGTTTTTAATCCTCCCCCCAGGACATGCTTATTGACTTTAGAGAAGGGAAGAGAGAGACAGAAACATCGATTGCCTTTCCATACTCGCCCTGAACTGAACCAGGAACCTTTCGGTGTAAAGGAGGGACAACACTCAACCAGCTGAGCCACGCCGGCTAGGCCTTTGAGGCTTCTTTTACCCCCAACGCCCAGGGCTGTCAACCCAGTCCCCACAGGCCCCTTCACCTTGGCCAGTGGCACAATCCCGAACACATTGTTCTCTGCCAAGTGGTTCAAGTGGAGCTCTGTCCTAGGGGTACAAATGAGGCATCAGCACAGTGCGTGGTCCCGATGCCAAGGCCATCTCCCCACCAGCGTGGAGACAGACAGACTCAGCTTCCAGACTCAGTTCTGTCGGCTCCTCACGCCCTGCAGTCAGGCCAGCTGCTACCGCCTTTCTTCATCGGCTGGATGCCCGGTCAGGGTACCAGTCTCCCCAGCACAGGTCACCAGAGATGCCCTGGTGCAGAGTGTCAAGCCAGACCCCTGGGAGGGGGCAGGAAACCTGCCTGAAGGCGATTCCAGCAGGACAGGGACTGTGCCCTCGGTTACAAGAAGAGCTAAAGAGGAAGTGCCCACGGGCTGCGGCTCAGCCTCATCATTTATCCTCTCGTCAGTGAACACCGACAGCAAGTCCGAAGGCCTTCAGGGAAGCGCCTGGCCGAGGAGCCAACGTGGGGCAGGAGGGCCAGCTTAGAGGGAGGGCACTGGGAAGGGGTGAGGCTCTTGGCCCCCGTGTGGACCGGCTCAGCCCCCTACTAGCTGTGTGACTGCAGGCCAGTTCCTGACGGCCTGAACCTCAGGGTGCTTTCTCGCTGGGTCTGGCTTAGCAGAGATCCTAGCTAAGCTCCGGGAACACCGAAGGGTTAACTGTGCCTCTCACACATAACCAGACCCCTGTGCCCAGGCAAAGGGAGCTCCTGCCGGGTGGGGCCTCGGCTCATTCATCTTGTCATCCCCAGGGCCTGGCAATACGCCGACGGGACGGGATGCAACCGAGAGGCAAGGTCTAGGACAGCCGTGGGCAAACTACGGCCCGCGGGCCGGATCCAGCCCGTTTGAAATGAATAAAACTAAAAAAAAAAAGACCGTACCCTTTTATGTAATGATGTTTACTTTGAATTTATATTAGTTCACACAAACACTCCATCCATGCTTTTGTTCCGGCCCTCCGGTCCAGTTTAGGAACCCATTGTGGCCCTCGAGTCAAAAAGTTTGCCCACCCCTGGTCTAGGAACTCTCAGGGGGCTGGAGCCCAAAGCTCCCTCCCGTCCCCTCTGTCCCATCTCACCTGAGGGTGCCATCCCCACAGGCCAGCAGGTAGTAGAAGACATTGAATGTGGCCTCGCTGGCCGGGCGCCGAGCCACGCGCAGTTTCTCCAGAAGCATCGTCTGTGCGCAGCATGAAGGGTGTGGGCAAAGGAGAGAAGTGCCACGAAAAGCTTCTCCCACCCCACGGCAGAGAGGACCGGGCCCACGGAGCCAGCGGCCGCTGGTTAATCTCCAGGTGCCCGACCAGAGGCCAGAGCACCCATGGGGCAAACCCGGGCAGAAACCAGTGTGTGTGTGTCGGGGTGGGGGGTTGGGAGGAAGGGGAGACAGGCCCAGCTCACGGGAAGACATTGCCACTCTGCCTACTTCCTCAGCACAGCCTTTGAGGGAAGCTGGACACGTTGTGGTGAGAGATTTCATTTAGCAAGGAAGGGGCCTACCTTTACTGACAAGCCAGTCTTCCCTGGGTGAAACCACCCGAGAGAAGGCCCTGAGCACGGGGCGGGGCTTGGGCAGGAAGCCGAGCTGGGCCCCACCCAGGGCAGCAGGCACAGGGAACAGAATGGGGGAGGCGTGGGCAGAGCAGGCCAGCCCCAGGGCCAGGGTCCGTTTTGCTGGGGTCGAATCCCAGGAAAATGGGACACAGGGGAGAGCCTGATTCCTAGGGCATGAAACCGGGTGGCCAATCGCCTACCACCCTGAGTGTCCCCTCACCTGGATGGAGGCCGAGGCCACCTGGCCAGCTTGGTCAAAGTCCAGGGAGAGGATCTGGGAGAAGCGGGTGGCATTGCCGTTCATGATGGTGGGGCTGTTCCCGAAGGCTTCCAGGAGGGTGTACAGAGCCTGCCACTTGTCCACTGGAGAAGAGAGGCCCAGGGGCCGTCAGGAGAGCCGGGGCACGGAGAGGCCAGGAGAAAAACGCGGGGACCTAGCAGGGGCCTCCGTCCCCACCCTCTCTCCCAAGCCCACTCTCAGTCCCTCAGTTGCCCCTGCCTCACCAGAAAACACCTTGTTCCCGCCGGTGCCTGCGATGGTGGCCAGGTACTGCACCAGGTGCTGGCAGCTGGTGGTCTTGCCACTGCCACTGCTGCCCAGGAGGATGATGGACTGGTCCTGGCGGCTCATCAGCATTGCCCTGTACGCCGTCTGGGCCACGGCATAGATGTGGGGTGCCATGTCCTCCCGCCGACACCCCTTGAACATGTGCATCACCTTGGGCAGGAGAGGGGTGGGGAGGATGGACAGGCTCTTAGCTGGTCCTCTCAGACACCCCTCGCCCCCAAGGTCCACATCTCTCTGGGCCTTTCACTCCAGGGAAGCAGAGGGATCCCGAGGCGAAGGCCAGGCATGGAAATGCAGATCCTCGCCACGTTCCGGCCTCCGTTAGAGGTTGGGGAAGGGCTTTCTGTCCTCACCCCTTGAAATGACACCTCCTCCCAAGGTCAACTGAGAGAGTGGACAAGGCCCAGTGGGATGCCAAGGGGAAGGGGCAGAGCCCGAAAAGGTGGGGTCGGTAGTGGCTGGGTGGGTCCGTGAGGCAACACAGTGTTTCAGGGGGCATCGCACCTTCTCGGAGTACACAGCGGGGGCCCCCCGGGGGCTGAGGACCAGCAGGCTGGGGCCGGCGTACGTGTGCAGCAGGCTAGCGCCGTAGCGCTGGCGCAGTGTGTGCACCACGCTGGACTCATTGAGGTACACCAGCGAGGCCAGGTCTTCCAGACGGTCGCAGGAGGGGGCGTTGGCCTGTGTGAAGGGACAGGCGGGAGGGCACTGAAGGAGCCGAACCAGCCTGCACTGCCAGCGGACAGGCCTGCCCTGCTCAGCCCACCTCCTGTGCCCTCCACCAGCCTCCTGCCAACCTTCTCCACGTCGTCCTCATCCACATCCAGGATGGCTCCATCGTGGTCTAGCTTCACGCGCACCTTCCCCTCGGGCAAGCTGAGCTCCTGGGATTTGAGCTGACTGGCTGCAGAGCGGCGCAGACAGTCAGGCGTGGGTCTGGGAAGGCTTGGCTACCCTCTTTGGGCCCTTTATGGTCCTGCCTCCTCCTCCCCACGGTATCACCGGCCTCTCCTTGCTCACCACCCAGCCCTTTCCAGATGCAGAAAGCACCCCAGCCCTGAAACCCAAGAGGCCCGGGCACCTGCCCCTGGGCGCCCCCAGGCTCACCCAGAGAGAAGCCATCCTTATGGACCAGCCACACCTTCTCTGTCTCGTGCCAGGCCTCCTCCGCTGCAATCTGCTCTTCTGTCTTCACCTGGCAGAGGGAGGGGAAGGGTACATAGTCAGACTCTGTTCTGGAAAACGGAGGCAAGGACAACGGGAGAGAGGAGGTACTTGAGGGGAAGGGCTTCCAGAGGAGCCACTGGGCGAGGTGGGGGGGCAGTTGGTTGGCAGACACAGAACAGGGACGTCAGCGGTGTCAGAGGGAAGAGGTGGGGAAGCCCGGAGGGGGGGTGGTCCTGGGGAGCCGTGAGGACAAGGACACGGAGCCAGTGGCACAGGGAGCATGTGTCCAGGAGACAGCGACCCCTGGAAAACAAAGCAGCAGGTTCCACCCTCAGCTGCCCTTTCCCCCACCTCCCTGCGAAGCCGGTGGGATTAGTGTCCTAAGCCCACAGCCCTCCCTGGGCCACAGCTGCTGTGACCTCTCAGGCCCAGCTTCTCCCGCATCCTGATGGGCCCTCCTTTACCAAGCCGGGGAAGGGCATTTCCTCAAGGCCTGGGGCGGGAGTGTCTCCTGAGGACCTCACAGTGCAGACGGATAAGTGGGGCCGGAGTCCTAGCCTCGGCCTGGCCTGCCCCTCCAGAGGATGCTCCCCGGGGCAGGGGCAATGCCCAGATGCCCACGCCAGCCTCGCGGCTCCTACTCCCTGCCTCCTCAGAAGGCGGGAGGTACACAGACCTACGTGGACACGCTAAGGCCATACAAGGCAGGACCAGAGATGGGAAGACGCTTGCATGCCACACAGATGGACACCAGAATGGGTATAGAGAGGCTGGGAGCGAAGGAGAGGCCCCAAGTGGCTCAATCAGAAAGAAGCATTTGCAGGGTGTGGGGCTGCCAGGCCTGGCACTCCATGAGACGACTTGGGCTGGGCAGGAATGGTGCCAGGGGGAGCTTGGCAAACAGGAGACAGACCCATCAGGCTCCTTTAGTTGTGTGTGGGCAAAGGGGCAACAGGTCATCCAGGGGCCCTGCTGGGGGGATGGTCACCCCGCGCTCTGAGGATCCTCAGCTCTGAGGTACAATTCGTCTGCTAGCGTCCCCCATCCTCCTGAGACCTGGGCACACACACTGCTTTGTGATACTGAGCCCTGGTGAGGGGTCGAGACGGATAACAAGAGGAAGCATTGTCTCTGTCCCGTTTCCTAGAGCTGAGAGAGAGATCGGGGTTCTGCTCCCAGGTTGGATTCCGGCTTCAGAGAACTCCCTCCCTCGCTGACTGCCTTTCCCAGCTACGGAGTGCGGAGGCGGGGCTACCCCAGTGGTCCCCGGCCTCTGGCAATCATGGCAGTGAATTTACCCTTCAATTAGGAGGATCACTATGGGGTACCTATAGCTTAAATTAAGTGCAGACATTAAAAAATGGTTCGTTTGTTATATTTGAAGAAATGTAACTTTCTAAAACAAAATTATTTTGTATGTGTGGTCTTCTGAAAATCGTGTGAGACAGGCGAAACCTTTGTCTTGAATGGGCACGTTCTGCGGGTCAAGTGTTTGAAGACTGATGTATAAGGTGACATCAAAGGGCCGTGGCCTATAACTAACTCCGTCAGAGCTAATTCGAAGGTGGGTTTCCCACATTGCCCAGCAGGTGGAGACAGAGAAAGCCGCATCTTCAGGCTTTGGATGGGGACTGGTGGGGGTGGGGGGGCGCGGTAGGGATTGAGCCTTTTCAGCCACCCAGAGCGAGCAGAACTGAAACACCCAGAAACCAAAACCCTGGGTCTCCAGTGGCTAAGGACCATGTACCACAGAAGCCAAACTCAAGTCACTGTCCCCAAGGGCCTGACACAGAGCTGCCCCATCTCCAACTCTTAGCACTGCCTCCCGGGAGGGTGCCGCCGGACAGCAGGTGGGGACCAGAAGGGGAAAGAGCCCTTACACTCCAGCATGAGGCCCGAGCACAGACGCCGGCCCAGGTACAGGCCGGGGGTGGCAGGTGGTCCCCGGAGGAAGTGGAGGGCTCCTGAGGGGGACAGGAACACCCTACCTGGCTGTGGGCAGGAGAGGCGGCCTCAGGGTCCAGCTACCAGCAGCAAGCAAAGAAGAGAGAAGAAGAGGGGTGAAGACAAGCAGACCATCCGCACGTCCCCTTGCGCAAGCGCCCTGGGCCAAGTGGGCGGGCACTCTCGGGCTGCCCAAGGTGTGGGGTACGGGTGGGAGCTGCTTAGCACCAGGAGGGGGGGTTGCTGGCCCGGGCAGGTGCACTGAGCCCACGGCAGGACAGGACTGTGCCATCCTGGCCACAGTCTCTCCCAGGCTGGCCATCTAGTCCATTCTGAATTAGGATCCTCTTCTGTATGCTGCCAGGCCAGGCCCCCTCACCATATCCAGGGCCTTGTTCCCCTGGGAGCCCCTTGCCTTGTCTATAGGGCATTTTCCAGCCTAGCTCCCCTGTAGCCCTCAGACCCCAGGACAGGGCTGTCCCTGGCCTCCATACACCCCCGCCCCCCGCCAAGGCTGCCCTTCAGAAATGTCATCACTGCACTTCTCAGACAGCAAGACCACCAGTAGCCCCAAGTCCAGGACCCTTCTTCAAACCCCCACGGAACCACCGCACCACTCCCAGGCGGGCACACTACCCATGGCACGTGGAGGCATCGCCCCATCCGGGTCCACATGCCAACCGCCCAAGTATAGGCACCTTGACCTCTCAGCCTCTAGCTGGTCACTTAAAGGCCTCTCTGGAGAGGAAGGGGAGTCGGCCAGGCCTTGGGCCTTGCCTCTTAGAAATGGACAAGGAGTTAACAGGCCCACCTGGGTCCGGAGAGCCGGGGCATCAAAAAAGGGGAGTGTCAGCTTCCCTCTCGACACCCACCAGACCTTGGCACCAAGACATGTCCTCATGGCAGGAGGACGGGCCCAGAAAAGGGGGTTGGATCCCCAGCCAAGAGGGGTCCCTCCACAGGCACTGGGCTCCCTGGAGGAGCAGGCGTCACTGTGCTCAGACCCACCACAGAGCCCTTCTCTCCTTTCTTGAAGTGGGAGGCCCATTGTGAGGCCCCAGGACCCAGGGAGCACTCTCCCATAGGCAGGTGCTCCCCCCCCCCACACACACACTGACACACACACTCTGGCCGCCAGCCTCGGGCAGGAGGAGGCCAGGGCCTGGGGAACCGCACGCGGGAGGTGGCATTACAGACGCGGTGAAGATCCTCTCCAGCCGCAGGTGGGCCTCCTCCGCGGGGCTCAGCCGGACCTCGGGGGCAGCTCCTGCCTGGAGGTTAAACCACCATGAGTCCCGGCCCCGGGAGTGGTGGGGACACCGCATGCCAAGCTGCTAGCCCAGGAAGCCACTAGGACCCAGTGGGTAAGTGAAGTAGGGTCAGGAAGGCAAGCCAGGCACCAATCTGAGGTTTTCAACTGTCAGATAAGAAAGAAAGAACGGGTGCCTGAGAGTTCTGAGGCTGTTTCTTCTCACCATCTTAACCGCTTCAGCACCAGATGGCCCTGCTCTTCCACGCACCCTCTGGCCTCTGCCATCGGCCAAGGCGGCTGAAGGCCAAGCAGAGCTCTTCTCTGATCCCAACTCCACTCTAGTGAGAGGTGGAGGACAGGGAGCCAGAGGGAGGGCAGCAGCCCAGGAGCCGCTCCTTGGAGGTTTTCTCAGGGATGGATGGCTCACCTCATGCCCTGCCCATCAAGCCAAAATGCCCCTGCCAACTCCTGTGTGCTAGGAGGTCCGTTTCCTGATGCAGAGTGAGCCACGAGGGCTGGGGAGAGCTGCAGCCTGTCCTCTCTAGGTTCTGCGAAACCCAAGAAGAATGGAATAGGCGCAAGACGGGTTCTGGGGCCTGAGGAATCCCAGGGGCTGGAGACAGGACCGGCCTGTAGGCTGTGCCCTGCCCCTCCCCTTCCAGCCAGGAGCACGGAAGAGCAGGAGAAGCAGTGGTGAAACTGCACCCACTCCCCGCCCCTCCGCCCCCCGTCCCCCCCTCCCCCGCAACACACACACACCTCACGAGGCCTCAGAAGGGTCTCTACACAATGGGAAAGCTTAAAGAGAACTGTCCCCAGGCCTAGGACCAGCCAAGCAGGCATCAC
>NW_005871205.1:1926332-1927926 GCF_000147115.1 Myotis lucifugus
CCTTTTTCTCCCCTCCTTCCTCGAACCTGGGTGCTCAGGGGGACTTTGACCCCTCTGCTCGGAGGTTCCCTGGCATTCCCCGGCTCCTCGCCGGGCAGCACCTTGCTCACCACCTTCCTCACTGCATGGGCCACCTTCTTCCGAGACAGGCCCGGGGCCTCCTCGCTTGGGCCATCTGCTGAGGCGGCCCCCAGGCCGTTCATGGCCGGTGTGGGCACGGGGCTCTTGGTTCTCTGGGAAGTCTCCGCAGGTGCGGGGCTGGTGGGAGGCTGCGGACTCTTAGATGGGCCACTGCCGTCCTTGGAGCTGCCCTCTAGCTACAGTCACACAGATACAGGTAGACATTAGCATCAGCCCGTGTCCCTGCCCGCCCCACGCAGAGGAAGTAAGAGGTGTGGCCTTGCGCCCAGCCCTGAAACAGACCTTCCATTCATGCAGCAAACAACGCATAGCACCAAGAGGCTTTCCAGCCAGCATCTGAGCGTGTGGTGTCTCTCCCCCACAAAGACAAGCAGGAACTGCTGTCACCTGCCAGGCTCAGCATGGAGCTGTGAGACGCCAACACAGAATCCCTGGAGGCCCATGAGGTGCCCCAGAGTTACTGCCATCCGTCGGGGCAGCGACCAAGCCCCAATCCAGGTGAGCCCACTCCCTCACGGCCCAAACACAGCAGAGATGGAGCATAGAGAGGGCAGGCAACCCGTTCCTAGGCCTCACGGCGGGGCCTCCTGCCTTTGGGGTCCCTCGGTCACCTGGTTTTCTGGGCTGTCAGACCCAGAGTCTGCTCATCCTGATGAGAACAACAGTCAGGGAGCAATTCCTGGCCCCAATATATGCCAAGCGTCCTCCCTCCCTGCTCCTCTGGTCTGCAGCCACTGTCTACTCCCCACCTGTCCACTCCGCACCCACATTCTCAAGGCTGCAGAAACCCGTGCTGGCCCAGGAAGCTTCCACCTCAGCCTGCTCTCTGTCCGTCTCTGCAGTTTTGCTCCTGCAACCTCTCAAGGGCTGGACACCTCCTAGCTCCCAGAGGGTACATGTGGGATAATGGGAGGAAGAGGAGGCAGCTGTGGCCCACAAAGGGTTAAGCACTCAAGCTTCCATGCCCTACAGCCTCTGGGCACCCAGGAACTAAAGGCAGTGTGCTGGCACACTCCACCTGCTGAGCCTCCCCTCCCCCCAACACTGGGGGGGGGGCGGCTGTCTGTGGACCCATAGGACTGCCACTGGGAAGGCCAGGCTGGCGAATGGCAGGGCAGAGTTGCCTGTAGAGGTAGCCACATTGCCTCGGGGCAGCCAGGCCAGCCTAGGGGCTCCTTGCTGGTCAGGGCCTGCCACCAATGAGCTGTGCTCGTGCCCTTATTCCCCAAAACAATGACCTTGGTTCTGGGGTGTATCTGAGCACCGGGCTCCATGGGGGGCCGCCTGCCATCTCTGCTTGGTAGGAAGATGCCTGCAGAGTGGGCAGACCTCTGGCAGCCATGTGGAGAGGTGGCCCCACATCCTGAGAGGAGCTGAGCCAAGGAGCCCGGGCCCAGGCCTCAGCGGCACCGTGGCCTGCTGCAGGGGTGGAGGGGGGAGGGCCTGAAGGTGC
>NW_005871205.1:1928687-1940034 GCF_000147115.1 Myotis lucifugus
ACATTCTCCCTTCTCTTACCTTAAAGGATTCCAGCTAATTCCAGGGTCGCATCCCAAGGCAAGATGCCTGGGGTAGGGGGGTGGCTGGGGGCCCTGGGCAGCTGGAGCTGGCCTTCCAGGTCCCCCGCCCTAAGCAGCTGACGGGGTCTCGGACGAGACAGCAGCAGCTGCACTGAAATTCCTCCCTGCCCTGGGCTGGTGCCGCCCAGAGCGGGATGAAGAGTCCCAACAGCTGCGCGTTCGGTGCTCCCGACCTAAGAGCTTGCCCACCTAAGCCTCTCCAGCCCCAAAGACTCAGGAAAGCAGAACTAAAGGTAGGAACCAAAGGGGCTGGGGCGTTTGGGGGAGGTCTCCAAAGTGCCTGGGCATTCCCATCGCCTTCACCTGCCCCAGGTTAGCTTCGCACAGGCTGCACTTTCTACCCCTTCCCTGGCATGCCCCCTAGCCACCCACACAGAAAGAGCACCCCCATGCCCGCCCGCTCCATGGTGCTGCCCCCTAGGCCAGGCGGGGCCGGGCGCACCCACACACAGGGGTCCTGGAGAAGCACTTACAGCCCCTTCCTCCTTGGCAGGAGGGCCAGGCTTCGGCAGAGCTTTGTCCTCCTCTTTCACCTGAGGGAGCAGACAGAGAAGTCACTGGCAGGGCAGGGCTGGGGCCCCAGCACGCAGAGCACAGAAGGCGCACATCCCACAGGCCTCTCTCCCTGCAGGGCAGAGCTCCTGAGCGCCCAGGAATACTGGGGCCTCGGACCTGCACAACAGATACATTGGGGTCAAAACTGTCCGGTGACAACCTCAAGAATGAAGTCTTGCCCTGACCGGTTTGGCTCAGTGGATAGAGCGTCGGCCTGCGGATTGAAGGGTCCCAGGTTCGATTCCGGTCAAGGGCATGTACCTTGGTTTGCGGGCACATCCCTAGTAGGGGGTGTGCAGGAGGCAGCTGATCGATGTTTCTCTCTCATCGATGTTTCTAACTCTCTATCCCTCTCCCTTCCTCTCTGTAAAAAATCAATAAAATATATTTTAAAAAAGAAAGAAAAGAATGAAGAGTCTCTGTGGGAGCCGAGGCCAAGCACCCTTGTCCTCACTGACCAGCCACGTGGCCCACGGGGGCTGTGTAAAGAGGTCCACCATGAAAGCCTTGGTTACAGGGTGGAGAGAGAGATCTGGCTAATTCAACTCAGGCTAAACTGCACAGGTCATCCCAGCTCAGACAAGGAGTGGTCTGACCTAGCGGCCAGCTGAGGAGACAGATGACCCCAGTGTGGGGCTGCAGGGCCCGCAGAACTCCGGGGAGGTGAATGGCGGCTCCGTCAGGCTGGCTCTGGCTGTTTGTAGGCTCCGCACGATGCCCTCA
The DNA here is from genome assembly GCF_000147115.1 of Myotis lucifugus. Classification (NCBI taxonomy): domain Eukaryota; kingdom Metazoa; phylum Chordata; class Mammalia; order Chiroptera; family Vespertilionidae; genus Myotis; species Myotis lucifugus. The sequence continues at coordinate 1,930,047 of NW_005871205.1, forward strand.
GCACAGAGCCGAGTGCCTGCTCAAGCCGGTGGCTGAGCTCTGGCTGGAGGCGGAAAGTGGGGCAGAGGCAGGGATTCAGGAGGCCAGATATCTTCCCAACCTCAGACCCTGCCACAAACTGCCAACCATGCGGGGGAGGGAGGGAACCCCGGGGCTGGGCGGGTGTGGAGGAAGGAACGCTGCCTGAGCTCTGAGCTCTGAGCTCCGGTGGCTCTGGCCGGGTTTTGTGCTCAGCCCAGGAGCGAGCTGGCCTGGTCAGAGGAGAGGAGCAGAGTCAGGGGCCAACTCGGATGCCATAATGAATCCGGGGAAAAAGGACACTGTGGACGCTCTGAAGGTTCTTTCAGATCAGAGACTGGCTCAGAACACACCCGGGGGGGCCAGGCCTCCAGGCTGGGGGGGCCCCCCTCCCCTCCACTAGCATCTCTCCCTCCACAAGCTCAGGCAGTCCGAGTGGATTTCATTTCTCTTCTTCCCTCAGCCACTCAGGACGGTAGAAAAAGAAGGTCTGTTATCACCCTGCCCGTCCCCCCCCCCCCCCACGCCTTTCTTTCCCAGCACAATGTGCTAAGAAGGAGTCTTTCATTCCGAACGGAAAGATCCTCAGAAACTCTTCCAGGGTCACGTTCGGCATCCACCTGGGGGACCCTCATTGGGAGCCAGGGCCATGGCTGATTCTGAGCTCTAATTAGCAGGGCCCGGGGCGCTGACCAGCAGGATGGCCACGGCCGTTTGAAAGTGGCATCTTGCCCATAGAACCACTTTCCATGGGCTCCAGCTTCAAAGGTAGTTCATCCTGCCACAGACACAGGGAAAACGCAACTTTTTGTCCGCGTGGACTCTACTACTTTAGAAACTGGGATTGGAGCAGAGAAAGGGAAGGGAGGGGCTGGTGGAGAGGGAATGGAGAGGAGGGACAGAGTCTGGGTCTGCGCCTGCTGCCCCCACCGATGCCCATCCCTCACCCACCCCCAGAGCCCACACCGTGCACTAGCTCATGCCCCGGGGCACACAGGTTAGAGGGATGGCAGATGCTCACAAACCTCACAGACACACTCATTACTGCACGCAGTGCTGTTAGTTCAGGCACAGGGGTGGCCCGGATTCCAAGTCCACTCCGCATCCTTCACCGGGCACCAAATCTGTCCTCTCCCTCCAGGGACTCGAGCCTGGGACCCCAAGCGTCTTACCCAAGTGGTGAGGCTTTGGGGAAACACTGGCTCCCCCCCCCCCAAATGTTTGGGACACGAGGCCCAGCTCTGAGCTCAGCTCTGGATTTAGCCCGAGGCTGACTCACTGCCCCCTCCCCCGCCCAGAGGGCTCTGTCTGTCGTAGGTCATGGCCCAGCTGGGGACTGTGCACTGCACGGAGGCACGCCCAGCTCTGCAGCCTGAATCACCCCTGGGCCTGGGCAGCCAGGCTCTTTCTCCTGACCCTCCACAGCCCCCAGACGCGGGGAGACCCAGTTCCGAGGCCTCAGGGCCAAAGCCATTCCCGGGGCCCCTCCCCAGCAGTTCACATTCCCAGGGGTGAGTCGGAACAGCAGGGTTTGGGGGGCTGGGAAGGGGGTGAAAGGGTTAACTCGGAGGGGCACAGTGGGACAAAAGGAGCTCAGCTTACTAGAGGTGGAGCTCAGGAGAGGGAGCATGACTCAGCGCCCGCCCGAGCCCATTCAGACCCATTCAGACCGGAGTGAGTTCACTGGCCCCCTGGTCACTCTCCCCAACCCCCAAATATGCACACATGCCCCAGTCCATCTCTAGTTTCCAAAGCTCCCGCTCTCGCAAGCCAGTCTCCTGCCTGCACACACCATGCCAAGCACATAGGAAAAGCAAAACAGTTTTGAAATCCAACTTTCCTTTTGCTCCCAGAAGGCAAATCTTGACGAAAAGGCCATGGCGCCGAATGTAGCCTGCACCCCGGGTCAGAGAAGAAATGGGGGTGGGAGGGGTCTCTCAGGGACTCGGAGTCTTCCTAAGGGCCAGGATCTGCCAGGGCGAACACTGTGGGCAACAGGGGGAGAAAGGGATGGAGCAGAGGGGGAAGGATTGCAAAGCTCAAAAGGTCAGAAGAGGAGTAAGGAATAAATCATTAGAGGAAAGAGAAGGCAAGGTGGTGTCTAGGATGTAGAACTTCCTGCCCTTGAACGCTGTGTGCCCTTAAGTAAGCCACTCCACCTCTCTGAGCCTCTCTGTAGAAGCAGGGCCTGGGCTAGTCTAGACAATGGCTAAAGGCCGTTCTAGGTCTGGAGCCCTGGGAGTGTGGGTGGGGAGAGGCACTCAGGCCCTAACTCAGTGAACCAAAGCTGCAGGACAGTGACCCGGGAGGGGGTCCAGAACTCCGGCAACTTTGCCTTTGACTTACAACACACCATTACCCACCAGGGGCGAGAGGCCCGGAGAACGTAAAGCCACCCCACTCCTAGGTTAGAAACCCGAGCTGCTCTTCTTGAAAAGCAACGAGCAAAATCCGCCTCAGTCCCAGGAGAGACTTCATCCCGAGAAGCCATTCAGCTCAGAGGTGTTTAAGAACCGGTTCATTCTTATTGCGGCTTATCATGAAGTGACAGTGAAAAATGAAAGAATCGGTGTTTTTAATTTGTTTTGTTGACTTTTCTATTTTACTGCGCAGTTCATATACAGGAGACTTCGAGTTTGCTTAATGAACCACTGTGTTCTTTGACCTCCCGCTCTGGGTTTCCTCTACGTGCAGAAGGAGCCCACCATTCATTCACACCAGGGCCAGGCCATTCACACCAGGCCATTCACACCAGGGCCAGGCCATTCATTCACACCAGGGCCAGACCATTCACACCAGGCCATTCACACCAGGCCATTCACACCAGGCCATTCACACCAGGGCCGGGCCATTCACACCAGGGGCCACTCCTTTGCACCAGCTGTTCCTTAAGAACATCACTCTGAACACAGATGTGGGGTTCTCCCCCAAGGAAGTTCTCTCTGTGGCTTTTGTGCAGAATGGCCTGGATATTTCTCCTTCTTCCTTATCGCTGGATTGATTTGCTTAGGATCGACACCAACCTGTTTTTATCTCATATAGGAACTCAGCCCCAAAGATGGCGGTGATGTCCCTGCGACAGTCACCCCCAGAGCTGGGAACTAAAGGCCCCGTGGAGCAAAGGGGCCTGGGGGCCAAGGCCCCTCTTCCTGACCTGGTCCCCCTCGGGAGAGTTCAGCTGTTTCCAACAACAACAGGAGTCACTGATGTGGACACCTGCTGTGAGATGGGCCCTGTCAATGTATTCAACGTGTATTTTCTAATCCAAATTTCACAACCGTCTCATGACATGGGAATTATTATTACTCCCACTTTCCTGATGAGAAAAAAAAAACTCAGAAAGAGATTAAGTCACAAGGCTGATAAGTGGTTGAGCTGGGATTTGAACCCAAGCCGCTCTGATGGCAAAGCCTGTGCTGCTCCCATAGAGGTCACCTTTTCTGCTGTGTGAGGCAGGGTCAGAGGGGCTGAGGCAGGGTCAGAGTAGCCAACTCTGGCTAATACTCGGCATCGCGGCAAGGTTCAGGAGGGCTGGGTCAAGCCAAAGCATGGATTGGTGGTGCGGTGTTTACTGGTGTCCAATGCAACCACACGGAGCCTCTGGACTTGCAAAGGGAGATCCCACCGGACCCCACCCCTCACTGAGGCCTGGCCATCCCATCCCCCTCCTCTCTGGCATTTCTGGCCTCCTCTTTGGAGGAAAGGAAGAGAACCCAATCCTCACTGAATACTTACCGTCAGCCAGGTGGTCTCCGCTTAATCCTCACAACCACCCACCTTCTAGGTCAGTGGTTCTCAACCTTGGCTGCACATTAGAATCACCTGGGAATCTTTTTAAAATCCTGATTTCTGGGCCTCATCCTCCGGAAATTCTGTTTCTTTGTTAGGAATGTTGTGGCCCCACCCCATAACAAAGAAACAGAATTTCCGGAGGATGAGGCCCAGGAATCAGGATTTTAAAAAGATTCCCAGGTGATTCTAATGTGCAGCCAAGGTTGAGAACCACTGCTCTAGATAAGGAAATTGAGAGGGTGAGCTCCTTGCTGAGGGCCCCAGAGCTGGCGAGTGGGCAGCACTGGGAGTCACAACCAGGATGGATCTCGGGGAGCTCTTTGTGTGTCTGCAATGTTCCCTGACTCTGACTTATTCACGGGCAGCCCTCTCTTTTACCCATCCTGCTGCGGACACTTCATCAATGCTTGTTGCACAGCAGTACGGCAAGGGGTTTCTTTGCATATGGAGAATCACACCTGCCCATCCCGAGTCCCAGGGAAGTGGGAGAAACAACTGAGCAACAATAGATAGTAAACTCAGTGCCATGCATAGCTCCTTGGGAGCAACAATAGCCATGAAATTCATCATCCCCAGGCCTGGCCACCCCATCTTCAGGAATGTGTATGCAATAAGATGGCTCAGCAGCGGTTCTCAACCTGTGGGTCGGGACCCCTTTGGGGGTCGAACGACCCTTTCACAGGGGTCGCCTAAGACCATCGGAAAACACATATATAATTACATATTGTTTTTGTGATTAATCACTATGCTTTAATTATGTTCAATGTGTAACAATGAAAATACATCCTGCATATCAGATATTTACATGACGATTCATAACAGTAGCAACATTACAGTTATGAAGTAGCAACGAAAATAATTTTATGGTTGGGGGTCACCACAACATGAGGAACTGTATTAAAGGGTCGTGGCATTAGGAAGGTTGAGAACCACTGGCTTAAGGAAAGGAAGAGAGGCCCTGGCCGGGTAGCTCAGTTGGTTAGAGTGTAGTCCCGATACACCAAGGTTGTGGGTTTGATCTCTGGTCAGGGCACATACAAGGAGCAACCAACGAATGCATAAATAAGTGGAACAACAAATCCATGTTTCTCTCTCCCTTTCTCTCTCTCAAATCAATATTTTTTTTAATTTTAAAAAAGAAAGGACGAGAAAGAAAAAAATCTACAAATCCATGCAAAGACTTTAAAAGATACACTCTATATAATAGCCCCCAATCGGAAGCAACCCGAATGCCTAGAATTAAGGGTTACTTAACTATGGTACTTTGGTACAATGCACTAACAAATATGTGGACAATGTAACCACATGGAAAACTTCACCTAAAATAACATCAATCAGAAAAAACTAGAAACTAAATAGAACAGTGACCATGATAATCTTGTAAACTGTGTGAATTAGATACAATAGAGATGCTATTTTATGTATTGATTACTTACTGTTTATTTCTACTGTAAAGATGACTAGTCAATAAAAAAGAAAATGCTGAGGCTATATAATAGCTAGAAGCATTTGCTCTCAAAGAGAAGGAAATCCAAGCAAGGTGCTGAGGGACCCACCTCCGCGCAGCCCCAGAGGCTTCCCACACTCAGGGGGCTGGACCAGGCTGGGCTTCACCCTCTGCATGGCCAGCGAGGACCGTCTGCCCTTAACTTACGTACTATCCTCTGAGCCCTTCACGGGAGGGACTGGAGGCACGAATACTCCCAGGAGGGTCATTCCACCCACCAGATACCCCTTAGGCATGGAATGCCCCACGTGGACAAATGCATCGAGGCCTAAGTGCCCATGCAGGATGCCCACACTCTAGCAGCTCCCAAGAGCAGCAGGTGCCTGAGAAAGAGAGAGAGAGAGAGAGATAACCCAGAAGAAGAGAACTTGGCACCTCCCCTCTCTGCCAACAATCACGCACAGCACCCTCCTCTCACCTTTCCCACTCCGAGGTGCGGAAGGTAGGTCCCAGGCCACCCTCTCCCTGACAGGCCCCACCCAGCACCACCAGCTTACGTAAAGGTCGGGGTGGGGTGGGAGGAAGGAAGTAACAGTATTGAGCAGGTGCTAAGGGCCAGGCACTGTGCTGACCCCTTCACTTGCATCATCTCACGTAATCCCCAAGGCCTCCCTCTGAAGTCGATACGGGTATGATTCCTACTTTACAAACGAGCAAAAGGAGGCCCAGAAATGACTGGCCCAAGCCTCGCAGCAGCAAGTGCCACATTAGAACTCAGGTGTGTCCTCCAGCCAGAACTTCCCAGGCTCCCCGTAAGGGACGGAGCAAGCCTTGCCTCCACCTCCCAGTTCACCTGCACTGCTGTCCTTCACGGCATCACCTGCCAGAACACAGCTGGGGTGAAAGCAGGGTTTCCATAGACAACCAGCTCCTCCACCCGTGACCCCAATAAACTTCACACAGAGCTGCCTGAGGGGAGCAGGGGCTCTGCAGGGAGTGGCCTGAGGCAGAGGAAGAGGAAGACGAGCTGGGCAGGGACATGGGGGGGGGGGGGGCGGAACAGAAAGCAGCCCAGCGCTTGCAGCTACTGCCCCGCAGGCAGGAGGAAGCAGGTGCCCTGGAATGGCTTCCTGCTGCCACCACAGCTGTAGAGGCCTGGGTTTCCTCCCCTAACGGCCGGCCCTGCTGGAGGCTCCCTTCCCTGGGGACACTCACTGCCCCTCTGCAGGGCACTTTGCCATCTGCCGGCCATCACCGCGCGTGCGTGGCCCCAAAGCCTCGACCTGGTGCCGGTGGCCCCGGGTGGGATCGTGTGGGGAGTCAGCGGGACCAGGAAACACCCACCTCAGGCCCCACCCCCACCTGCCCACATACCTCCACCCTGGTGCCAGATTTATGGCTGGGGCAGGGCAGTCGTTGGGCACAGAGAGATACAAATGCTCAGGGGCACATCTCAGGCTCCTGCTGCACCTCCACACCGGGCCAGCCCACACTCTGCCAACTGCTGACACCACTGAAAACCTCACCCTTGGTGGCTGGGAGGCATGGCGTGGGGGGAAGGCAGGCAGTTATGTCTCTCCTCACTTGCTTTTTAAAGGAACTTACTCCTCCAAAAAAGAGACCTACATACCACCAGGGCATCCCCGGGGTGCCATCTGTGCCCCTTCGAATGTCCGACCCACAGAAACGGAGGAGGCGGTGCCGAGTCCACTCTTGGGGACGGCGCAAGGAGAGGCCGCGGACTACTCCAAGGACCACCCCTCTCCAGCCCCTCTCTCTTGTCTACCAGGAGGGACAGGGGGTAGAGGCTGTCCTGGCAACACAGAGCAGGGGACAAGACTTCTAAGACCTGGGGGGCCTGGGGTTCCGGGCTCTGGAAGAAAACAGTGCTCCGAGGAAGGAAGGCCTCGAGCACTGATGGTTGTGGGAGGGCGTGTCAGCCTGTGGGGAGGCTGGCACAGTCCCAGGACACGGAGGGTTAGAGGCAGCCTGGCCCCTCGCCGCGGAGGAGTCGTGAGACTGCCTCTCCCTCCCTCCTCATCTCCTTCAGCCACATCGGGGACATCACAAACGGGCCCCTCCTTTCCTAAATGAGGAAATGGCGTGAGGAGCGTGGGACGTTTCCGGGGTGGGGGGTCAGAGGGACACTCACCCGCATGGCCGGGCCTGGAGCAGCCCCGAGCAAGGAGTCTCTTCTCAGATGCTGCTCCGTTAGCAGCTCAAAATAGCACTGGCCGCAGCCCCGCCCCTGCTCCCCTCCCTCCCCCCAGGCCCCTCCCGTCCGGAGCTGCCCAGCCCTGGCCAGAGCCAGCGGGAGCGAGCGAGTGGCCTGGGAGACTGCGGGCACCAGGTATGCCGCCTGGAGGAGGAGGGTGATAACAGCGTGTGTGGAAGGGACGGTGGGTGGAGGCCCTCGGAGAAAAGGCGCTGGGTGGGGGACAGGCCGTGTTGGAGGGTTAGGGGCCAGGGGCAGGGAGAGTGGGACTTTCCTACCGACACACACCCGGGCCTCCAGACAGCTGAGCTGATATGGCCCCTAAAAATAGCAGTGGAATTTGAGACCTGCAGCCCCCGGCCCCACAGGCCAGGATCAGGACAAGCACATGTGCCTTCATGTACATACACACACACACACACACACACACGCACACACACACACCAGCACACGTGAACACTCAATCACAGCAGTGTTCTCAAGAACACGCAAATCACAGGCTCACCCCAGCCATCTAATTACTGCGGCAGAGGCCAAGACGACCTCTAACGTCGCTCCTGATACAACCCAGAGAGCCCACTGCACGCTGTGCCCAGGCAGCAGCCGGGCAGCCCTGTGCAGTCCAGCGGGAGCAGAGACCCGCACTGTCGGTCTGAGGCCCCCTGTTGCTGCCTCGCTGTGATGACTGCACCGGGGACATGCGTGGAATCTACCGCACTCTGTGTACACATCCTTCTCCCCACACAGCCAGCGACTGCGCAGGCACAGAGGCGGGCGGGGCGGGTGGGGTGGGGTGGGTGGGCCTTGGCTTTGAAGACAGAGGAAATTGTGGGTGTCTGGCCAATGAGCAAGGGCTGCCGGTGAAAAGCCAGGGCTCCTCGTGAAGAGAAACTGTGGCCCGGCTCTCCAGTTAGCATCACACAATGCCCAGACCTGGGCCGCGGACACCAGAGAGGCCGACATGGGAGCTGGGAGCAGGTGGGAAGGAGTCAAAAGACAGGTCTTTTGAAGCTAAGAAGCTCTCGGCTCTGCAGAAAAAAGGAAACAGTCATCGCCTCCTTCCTCTGAAGGAAAAAAAATGAAAAAAGGTGGGTGGGTGGTGCTTGGAAGCCCTGGAGCAGAGCTGTCTCCTAACCAGTGTGCAACCAGAGTGCTAGAGACCCCAGGCCTGACACCTAGCCAGTCCCGTGAGGCCAGTGGGCAAACAGTATCACTTTCCTGGGGAAAAGGCTGTAAACACTGCCCGAGCGGCCCACAGCCCAGCTCTGCCTCCTGCCTACCACTCACTGCAAGCAAAACTACACAGAGCCGGCAGGACACTGGGCTCCTGGCTCCGCTTTCTAGGAGCGGTGTGTCATCCCGGGAAGACTGTCTGCCCCTCCTGGGGCACGTGCTGTGTCTCGGTCTTCCCATCCTCACGGCTTTGCTTGACACAATGGGGCCAACCTCAGCTGCACACGGACATCCCCTGTGGGACTTTAAAAATACCGATGCCTGGACCCTCCCACCACCACACACACACACTCCCTGTTTCTGATTTAATCAGTCTGGGAGGGAGGCGTGGGCACTGGGATTTTTTTAAAGCTCCCCCAGGTGATTCTTACATGCAGCCAAGGCTGAGAACTGCTCAACTTGGAAGCCAACATAAGGCCTAGTGCCGAGGTGCCCATTTGTTCAGTCAATGAGTGAGTCAGCAAATGAATGAATGACTTAGCTGTAAAGTCCACTGTGACTGTGGGCAGGTGACATAAATTTCCCTCGTCTGTAAAATGAGGATTATAGTGCATGACTCTTACACGGTTAGCATGACTGGTGACATCCCAGTGAGTGAAGAAAGAGCTTTGGTTCTCAAAGTGTGGTTCCCAGGTCTGTAGCATCAGCGTCACCTAGGAACTTACTAGACATGCAAATTCTAGGGCCCCTCCCAGACCCACGGAGTCAGAAATTCTGGTCATGGGGACCAGTATCTGTGTTTATTTTATTTTATTTTTTTATTGATTTTTAGAGAGAGAGAAAGGAAGGGGGGAGAGAGAGAGAGAGAGTCCTGCACACCCCCTACCAGGGGTTGAGCCTGCAACCCGGGCATGTGCTCTGACCAGGAGTTGAACCAGCAACCTTTTGGTGCATGGGACATCGCCCAACCAACTGAGCACACTGGCCAGGGCCAGTATCTGTGTTTTAACCAGGCCTCTGGGTGATTCTGAGAACCACTGTGTTAAAGGGATTATTCATGGTTGTTAGTGAGACTTCCAGAGGCCAACTGCCTGGTTCATTCTCTGATCTCCCATAGAGTAAACTATACACCTTAGCCTTGTGCTACCATTTCTTCACCTGTAAAACAGGAAACATAATAGCATCTACCACATAGGGTTACTGTAGGGGGGAATGAATTAGTACTCACAAGGCTCTAAGAACAGTATCCAGCACAATCGCTTTCAATACGTGTTAACTACTATTATCTGTTATCATTAAGGGGGAGGAAGGCACATCATAAGCAAAATTTCTAGGCCACTGGA
>NW_005871205.1:1940431-1964894 GCF_000147115.1 Myotis lucifugus
TCACAGCTGCTTCTGCCCCGCCACCGCCAGCACTCTCCAAGGACGCCAGCCTATCCAGACTCACAGTCAGCACGCACCTCGCTATATGCCCATGTTAGGCAGGCCAGGCACCCCTTGTGTCTGGATATCTGCTTTTTCATTCTTTTGGCCCCTACCCCTGTCACTCTGCCTGTCAGCAGGCCTGTCCCCAGCAGTCTCACTTCCTATATACGCTGTTTCTGCCAAAGGTTAGAAAACCAGATAACCAAGCCTGGGAGAACAGAGTCCAGAGCAGAACAAGGGGGGTGTCAGCAAGACGGCAGGCCCTCCTGTGAGTGAAGGGCCTGGGCTGTCACACGCAGACGTGGTGCCCGCTATATTGGCAGCTCAAGGTTTCCCGCCATTCAGCCGTCCTCCAGAAGATGGCTTCTGGGTGCCGGAGGTGTCCCTGTATCCGCAGAGTCTTGTTCTGAATTACTATTACCCCTGTGCCCATCCACTCCTCTTTTCTGTTCAGATGACTAGATCCTGTCCATTCTGCCTCTGAGAGGATGGGTGCTACTGATGGAGATCATCTCAAATCAGGGTCACCTTCCTGAGTGAAAAGATCAGACCTCTTCATTCAGAAGGGACACCTCGGGCCCTAACAACCCGCTCCGTTTCCCACAACCAGTCCCTCTGCTGCTCAAAGGTCGGAGCTATCTCAGGTCCGTGCCTTTAATAAGCTCAACCTGTGGTTCTTGGAGTCACTCCCACAGCCGGCCAGACACGCTCAGGCCCCTCGGCTTGCCTCCAAGGACAGCCCCATCCTGGCCCCTCCTTGCACTTCACCTCGCTTCTCCATCTCCTTCTCCCCAGCCCACCTGCCTCTCACTCTCTCAGGCTGCCCTTCCCACAGTCCCCCGCCCTCCTCACCACCGGAGCTTAGACTTATAAGTGCCTCTCCTCCAGCCCCTCTACCTTCCCAACCCTCCCCATCTCTCAAGTCCATCTCGAGGCCTCCCCGGCCTTTCTGAAGGCTTTCCCGGAACCCCAGGGCCTGCATGGTAATGCAGTGCAAAAGCACGGACTCACAGTCAGACACACCTGGATCTGAGGCCCAGCTCGGCCTCTTAGAGTTTCCTCTTTTTGAGGGGTGGGGCTGTGAGAATTTTAAAAGAAAATACATGTAAGCACCAGGGGAATTGTAGGTAAAGTCTAATTAAAAACCACAGCACTCAGTGTCTACACCTAAATATCACCATACACCTGGTGGTTCTAGATTATACTCAAGAAGGTACTCTATTAGATACAGTGGAGTCACATACTACATGGGGTTAGATTCTAAAGTCAGCATGTTAGGCAAAAATAGAACATAGTCAAAATTACCCTTTAAAATCCCGTACCTGCTCAAAAACACATGGTTTTGTAGATACTATTCTATATATTCTGCATAAAGGCATAATGTAGGCAGTCAAGGACAGCTTATAATAAACACACACAAAATACAATGTTTATAATGTTAGACTACAGTAATATAGGTTATTATACAAACAGATACTTGAATGTATTGACTACACAGCATAAACTAATGCTTGGATGGGAATCTCTTTGTGTCGTATGTTTAAGCCTTCTCTCCCTGGACAGCAGGGACCACTTCCTACCTCTGTTAGGTCTCATCCCACTCCCCAGCACTAGGCACATGGCTGGTGTTCAATAAACACCCATTGGAGTTAACTAACTGATCTGAAAGGTACAGGTACAATAAGCCAGATAGCACAGAATGGGGAACAAAGGGATATGCAGACAGATTAACAACTTCAACTCCTCTGCTGTCCCATGTTGGGGGAGGGGGTGGGGCGGGGTGGGTAAAAGGTCCTTGGATGTTTCAGGCACTGGGCCAGGCGTGGTGGCTGAGCAGAGTTGGGGGCACAGGCTAGACAGGAGGTTCTGAGAAGTAAAAGACGTCTTTCACTTACTCAACTAGCAGTGCCCTGTCATACCTCCGGGTGAACACTGTGGGGCAGCACAACGCCTGCTTCCTTTCAGCCTCCTCACCACTAGGCTGTGAGCTCCTGAGGCTGATGGAGAGGGAGAGAGTCTGGAAAACATTGAGACTGAGTTTCTCACTAACATCTTAACAAAAGGATACTCCTCCAACCCCATTTGTTTCACTAGTTCCCCTTTAAGTCAAAACTCCTTAAAAAAAAAAAGACTATAAACACCGTTTCCATACATGTACACTAATTGTGTGGTGCTTGTGTTAGTACTAATTTGCAATGTATAAAATGTCACTAAGAGAACTCTTTACTTGGGGAAGTTGGGGTGTCCCGTTTCAAGCACTCAGCTCTCGGGGCTGAGGGCTCCCCACCAGCTGGGTGACAGATGCATGCTCTCGGCCCTCAGCGCCAGTGCCTTCCCTCTCTTGAGAAGGGTTACCCTTCATTCCTTATTTGTTTGTTGGTTGGTGTATAATATATATCTTCTTTTTTTATAAAGTGCCAGTTTTAGTAGAAGTGCCTGGTACCCGCTGAGGCATCAATGTGTGTGTTTGTTTTTTTGAAGTTTCACTGGGCACTGATGACCAGTGGGTACCAAAGTGGAAGAGGACAGAGGACCCCCTTGAAGAGGCCTCGGGATGGCCACAGGGAGGGAAAGGAGGGGGGGACACCTGTCTGGGTGAAAGACGCGCGCCCAGAGCTGGGCCCAGGCACTCGGGACCTTGGGGCAGACAGGCCAAGGCTGGGGGGAGCCCAGCCGGCCCCAGGCCCACGGTGCGCCCGGTGCTCCGGGCCCTGCCCGCCGACTGGCGCAGGGGCGGAGCCGAGGGCAGGGCCAGGCCGGCACATGCGCTGGAACCCCAGGCTGCACCCGCCCTGCAGCGCCGCTGGAGCCCAGCAGAGGGCGGGCCGCCCCTTCCCACCGGCCGCACCGAGGCCCAGGCCACCGGATTTCACTTCCACCTCCAAGAGGCGTCCCCCTGAGAGCTGCAGGCTGAGGGGCCTGGGGCCAGCTGCAACATGGCCTCTGGCTTTACCCTGGAGGGCAGGGCCAGAAGAGGCAAAGATGAGCTCAGCTCTGACTCTGCTTTCATCACTGCTTCATCCCCAAAGCCCTTCCTATAGCAGGCACTCAATAAATGCTTAGGGATGAAATAGAATGAATGAATGAGTGGACAAACCGAAGACTCCAGCGACGCTTTGAACCTGTGTGGTGGGCAGAGGTCTGGGACAAGCAGGAAGGTCAGTGGACTGGGGTGGCCAGGCCCAGATCACTGCCCCAGAGGTGATCCCTGAGGCCTAGGGCTCCACGCTCCCCAGCCCGGCCCTGGCACTCCCAAAGGTCTGCTCAGAGCCTGGTGACACCACACCATCTCATGGGCACAGAGCCCACGCAGGGATGTCTGGGCTTGCATTCTCTGCTAAGACCAGGCGTCTGTCCCTTCAGAGTCAGGTCCTGGCTGCCTTCAGGAATCACCTGACTGTCAGCTCGCATAGCCTTCAGTTCCCTGAGGATTCTTCAGCTGCTGGGGATTTCCTCGTTGCCCTGGGGATTTCCAAGCTGCCTCTGCTTCCTCAAGCTCCCATAAGGCCCAAAGCCAAGGGCCGGCCCTGAGGATGGTTGCCCAAAATCCTCCTTGGGTCAGTTCTGAGTCTACTAAATGCCCCACGCGCGTAGTCCCATCCCCACCCTCTCTGGCAGACATGAGAGAATGAACATAATGAAGTGTTGTTCTCTTTTCCACATAAATGACAACTCTTCCCCATTTACACAGAAGGAAAACAGGAAACCCAGTTTAAGGGTTAGCCACACCGATTTAAATAAAATATCAATAAAGTCTTCTTGTGTTAGGGGCAAGAAAGGAATACTGGGGACTGGCTATGGTTGTGGGAAATATTGATCATGCTCTGTTAACCGTGATTGCCTTGTGCTGGTTAAAGAGGGGCCGTTCTGACCTGGCTGGGAGTTGTACGCCCTCGGGACTTGGGAGTCAACCTTGGAATGCGGGCCATTCTCATGGAAAGATTAACACACCAATGGAGTCCCACTCCAGCCTCCTACTTCCCCCGGCCTGTGGTCCCTACTTCCCCAGGCCTATAATCCAAGTTCCCTGTGTAATCTGTGTCCTACCCTACATAAGCAGCTGGTTTATGGGGGGCGGCAGAGCAGGTTTTTGTGGACGACCTGCTGCTCCCCCATACTGCCGGCAGTATTGGAATAAACAGTCCTTTTCTGAACCTCTGAGTGTGCATGGTCTGTGCTTCCCGCCGACCTGATTTCTGCCGTAACATCTAAAGGGTGAGAATTGGAGGCCTGTGGTGCTTATTCTCAAAGTCAGAGGCTGTAGATCAGCCTCAGGTTCCTCCAAACACTGGACATTCAATAAACGTGTGAGGATCTGTGTGTTCACTTCTGGAGGCCCCTCTTGGGCCTGTTTTGAGAACTCTTTGAGGTAAAAATAAAGCACAAACCCAGTCTCCATAGAAGCAGGAAGGAAGAAGTAAAAGCTCCGACTTTTCCTACCAACCCACCACCCCCACATTAACAGCCCCGGCCAAATCCACTGGGGCATGTGAGCACCTGTGCCACAAAGCTGGGCAGAAAACGTGCTTGTCGAGCGGGGGAGCACTGCCCCAGTTGCGGTGGCTCTCGGCCAGGGCCCTGCTGGCTCTGGGGCCTCAGGATTCCAGAGCTGGTGAAGTGAAGAAATGCCAGAGAGGACAGACTTCCTCCATGAAAGGAAGGGAACAGGCCACCCTCCCCAGCCTCACCAGGCGGCTGCAAGAGGAGACAAGCCTTCAAGAGCAGCTCGCATCTCTTTTCGGAGAGCTGCCTAGAGCTGTGCTAGTTAGCGTGGTAGCCACGAGCCATGTTCGGTTCTTTAAATTGAAGTTAAGCCCGAGCCGGTTTGGTTCAGTGGATAGAGCATCGGCCTGCGGGGGACTGAAGGGTCCCGGGTTCGATTCTGGCCAAGGACACATGCCCAGGTTGCGGGCTCCGTCCTCAGTAGGGGGCATGCAGGAGGCAGCCAATCAATGATTCTCTCTCATCATTGATGTTTCTCTCTCTCTCCCCCTTTCCCTTCCTCTCTGAAATCAATAAAAATATATTTAAAAAATAAAAACATACATTGAAGTTAAATAGAAACAATGTTAATCTTCCTGATTACATGAAAATCAGATAACATTTAAAATTCAGTTCCTCAGTCCCACTGGCCACATTTCAAAGGCTTGATAGCCCCATGCGGCTAATGGCTACCAAGGTGGCAATCACAGGCTATGGGACGTTTCCATCGTTGCAGAAGTCCATCTGGCCTAGAAGATCCCCTTTCAGCTTGCCCTGCTCATCCTTGCCAAAGACTCCTTCAGACAGTGCCTCTGACTGCTGTTCTTTCTCACCTCTGTCCCCGTGTGCCTGGCCTTCACCCCTAGGCCTCAGAAAGAAGTGGGGGAGGGGACTGTCGCCACTGTGAACACCCAGCCTGGGAGCAGACGCCCCATGCAGAAGGCTGAACAGAAGCCAGCCCCCACCCCAAGGCATCCCAGGCTTGGAAGAAAGCCTCTCAGTGCCACACAATCATGGCTTGTTTCTGGAGTCTCTGGACCATGCACGGGTAAGACATCTGGAATGTAGTGGCCTGAGGGCTTCCCCACATCACCCGCTGCTGGACCCAGCTGATATTAATGCTCCAGGAGAGGGAGGTCGCAGCAGAACCCTGAAATTTCAAGGGCAAATAAGGCCAATGAAGCCTCACCCGGAGCAGCATGCCAGGAGTTAGGCCATGGGGCAGTGAGGACCATAAAGGAACACCTTCCTGTGCCGCCAGTTGGATGAACCAAATGAGGAAGAAGGGAAGGAGGACATGATGGAGAAAGGACATTGGGGCATGCCTGCCATGATAGAGAGACAAGCTCCCCAGCCCTGTATCCAAGGAGGGGGGGGGGGGGGCAAGAAGGGGGTGAGGGAAAAGGGTGCAGATCTGTGACATTCTATCACAGGCACTTTATTTGGAAGGTTTTGCTACAGTTGTTAGAAAATCCAGTGGGAGCGTCTGGGCAAGCTCTGTGTGTGACAGGAGCAGCGGAAATCAGACCCAGCACCTGGCAGGTTGAGGCCTCCTCTCTGTTCAGTGCCTCAGCTCTGTCCTCAGTACTTGCTTAGCCTGAACCCAGAAGGGCTGTCAGAGGCAAGAGAGGTGTGAAGAGAGACCACAAAAAAGTCAAGTTTGTTCAACTGGAACACAAGTAGGCAGAAAGAAGTCTGGCATTCCAAAGGTATTGGCATCAGCCAAGAATCTGCCTGGAGGAAGTCACAGGAAAGTAGCACAGGTTTAAAGACTGGCATCAAGTTATAGACCAGAAGCTCAGGGCAAAGCAATCCCACTCTGAGGCTACGCTGTGGCCCTTGGCGACCCGTCCGAGCCTAACTTCTCTATGCCCACCTGATCAAAAGCACCATCTGAAGGACGAGAGTAAAGCCCGCACCCCCCGGCAGAGTGAGCCGTTAACAGGCCTGTGGGCAAAGGACCCCTCAAACTTCCAAGCACCAAGGGCTTCCCAACACTCGGAGACAGATTAGTGAGGATAACGGTCATGCTATTCTAAGTGATTTTTATGTATTGATTCATTTAATCCTCAAAACAATCTTACAAGGAAAGTATTATTATTATTATTATTATTATTATTATTTTACAGATGAGGAATATGAGGCACAGAGAAATTTAATAATTTGCCCAAGGCCACCTGCTAGTGAGCAGCAGAGACAGGATTTGAACGCAGGCGGGCTAGCTCCGGAGTCCATAGGTACCAATTATTAATAAAACACACACAGTCCTATGCGGCTCCCAATCTGTGGGCCCTATGTTGTCTTCCTCCTCTTTCCCTGCCCAAAATGAACCGAAGGCAATTCTACAGCCCAAACCAGCTCTTCTATCCAACTTCATATTTGCCGAGCGTCTGTCTCTACAGTAACAAGAGCTGCCATTTTTGTTGGATTTTGAAGAGAATGGGTGGGGAAGGATTTAGGGGACTTTTTACAGCAGGATTCCCTCTTTCAGAGGCACAGAAGAGAGACCGCAAAGAAAGACGCAGGGGCCGGGCAGAGAATCCAGGGCCCGGATAAAAGCTAGGAGAGTCTGCCTCCCCCCACCCAGAGCCCAGGCCTCCAGTTTGAGGCCAGCTTTCCTCCGGACAGAGAAGGTGAGGGCTGGTTGGACTGGAAGCTGATTGCAGACATGCTTTGGAAGAGTAAAAGGACAACCCAGACTAAATTCTGTAGTGTGTGTGTGTGTATGTGTGTGTGTGTGTGTCCGTTTCTACGCTGGGTGTCCCTTCACAGGGCCTGGTTCTGCTACCCAAGCTCAGGGCCAAGTAATCATGGGTGGGGGCTGGGAATGATAAGGGCCCTGGGGGAAGCATGCAGGCTGCATGCATCTATGTGCCTGTGGGGGTGGTTCACGTCCCACCGGGAGGGCAGGGTGGGCAGGCTGATACCCTCACCTTCCCCAGGCCCAGGCCTCGTTCCTGCCTGCCACCCTCAGCCTCACCTGAACAAGGGACTCCTGTCATTGTCCAGAAATCCTGAGACCAGAATCATTCCGAGGGGGCTCTGCCAGGCAAGGCCAAGAGCTCAGGGGAATCAGGGTGTTTGCTGGTCACTTGATTGCAGGAAAACAGCCCACAGCAGTCCCCCAGGCTTCTCAGGCGGTGGGCCCATCTCCATGTCTCCAATGATATTGATGCATGGCCAAGTGAGTGGGGACCTTATCCTGCGCCCGTGTGTCCTTTAGGTCACCTAGGCTACCGGCAGCAAAGGGTGCAAGGCTGGGCCAGGCCCAGCATGGGCTGGGTCTTCTGTGCCTGAGGTGCCAGACACTCAGGCTCCTACAGCCTGGACAGCTCCGGGGAGAGCGAGGTAGGAGATACCAGCCCACTTGGGAGGAAATCTTTCACTGTCTGAAGCTGTGCTTCTGCAATCAGTTCAACCATCAAACCAGACCACAGAGGAGGGAGGCAGGGGAGGGGAGGGGAGGGGCAGGCTGCAGGCCCCAGCAAGAAGAACCAACACAGGGAGATAGTATCAGGCCCTTCCCCTCGATACATCCCTGGAAAGCTCCCCTGGCATCTCCAGACATTTTCCCCTTGTTGTGATGGGGCTGGACATGAAGCTGGGAATCACAGAGTCGTGCCTGTCTCATGTGCCTGACGGGGCTGTCACTGCTTGGCCTCCAGCCCATGCCACTCTGGGCTGAGCTCTCTCTTGCTGCAGATGTCTTCTGCTCTAGAGGAGGCAGAGGCCCCCTGATCACAAGGAGGCATCCTCAGCCTTTCTCCTCCACAGAACCAAGCCCAGTGTGTGTGACATGGAGCAGGTGCCCTTCGAGGCTTCCTGACACCTGCCTTGGTTGTGCTAAGACTCTGGGTCTTAGCCCTTGGCCTTCCCTAGAGTCCAGAGCCATGCCCCTTCCTGCTCCAACCCACCCCCAGCCCTCTTTTACCCAGAGCCAGGGGCAGCCTGTTCTGCTGCCAGAGAGAGAAAAGAGCTTGGGAAGTGAGGAAGCTGCCTCCCTGTGGGTACCCTGCACACCACAGGGCCTGGCAGTGAGAGAAGTTGGGGAGGGAGAGAGGAAGTGAGTCAGCTCCCTGCAAAAATGGGAATGGGAGGGAGGAGCCAGCAAAACTGAGCTCAGGGGACAAAGGGCACAGGAGAAAGGTCACCAGGAAAGGGAGCCAGGCTCACCGAGTGGAGGACAGATACAGGCGACACACTCAGCAGCGCCACCTCCTACCAAGGCTGGGTGCCTCCACGGGCCAGAGAGCCTGGGCCCGGCAGGCACAGCCCCACCTGAGGGCGGAATCCGAGGCCGCTCCCTTCGTGACTCAGGCGTGGCTGGAGGAAGTGAAGCCACGGCCATGATCTCTCCTCGCCGAGGTGGAGTCTCTGGTGCCCAAGGCCTCCCAGGACCTCTCGGGAGCCCCACAGCTCCAGAAGCCCAGGTTCCCCCAGACCCGGCCCAATGGGGAGACAGATGTTTGCATCTCCAAAGAGGGTGGGAACTGAGCCGAGGCCTTAAGAGCAGAGGAGCTCGGGCGGCCCTGGCATCCACCATGGCCCTCTCCAGGAGCCTCTGCCCAGCCAGGAGCTGTCCCCGGGCTCCAGCTGCAATCTGTTGCTCTGACTGGGAAAAATCCTGGCCGTGAAAATTCCCAGCCTGTGGCATTCCAGCAGGAAGGCGGCCAGGGAAAGCAGCAGAAGGGAAGAGGAAGCCATGAACCCTGAGGGCCACATTCCGCGCCCTCCCGAGACCTGCAGCCAGCAAGACAGGCACATTCCTCCAGGGCCCCCTGGGGGATCTTAGGCAACAAACCTAAGGCAACTTACTTAACCTTCACCCCTCTGTAATCCATATTCCCAGGGCTGGACACTGTGTGACCCTGCATGTGCTTCTGACCCAAGCTGTGCCCTGGGGGGGGGGCGGGGGGGAGGTCCAGTGAAGGGGCAGGAGACAGGCCATCCCCAGGAACCCCCCTCCCAGAGCCCCTTCCCCAGGCTCCTGCTCCTAGATGCCTGAGCCCATCTCTCCTCCACGCCTGTGGGAGCTGCCGAGTGCCAGGGACACAAGAAACAGAGTCATGGTAATGTCTGCAGACCAGTCACAGCCCACTGTGGTCCCCCAGGCTTCTCAGGGGGGGCCCAGTTTCCTTCTGGCCTCTATTGAGGCAGGACATGGTCATGTGCTGCAGACAGGTCACCCCGGCCAGCGGGGAGGGTCCGAGGAACCCAACCTGAGCTACACAAGGAAAACTAGACAGAGAATGGGAAACCAATTCCTGACTAGAGAACCATCTTCTTCAAAAACGAGCCCCTGTTCTCATGACCTGCTCCCGCCCTGGAGAAAGGAGACAACTCCTTAATTGCTATCTCGATGAATGCTATGAAGGAGAAGGACGGGGTGCCGCCCGAGTGCAGACCTGACCGGGTCGGGGAGGATCAGGGAAGGCTTCCCCGAGGAAGTGATATTCAAACCGAGCCTATGAGTGTGAGGGCATGAGGGTGGGCAGGGAAGAGCATTACTACGGACAGAAGGACCAGCAGGAGCGCAATGGTAGCAGCAAATGAGAACCCTGCGCTGCACACCCACTACCTGCTAGGCACCCTGCCAGGCCGTGCGCCTTGCCTTTCCCCCACAGTGCGCGCTAGGAAACAACAGCGATCCGCCCCGGGCAACGGAGGAGGACCCGTTCTTGGTCAGAGGTGACAACGGGGATCCTGCCACCCCAAGGGCCGCGGCGGTAGGTACTAGTATGTCAGTAAGGGCCAAAGCGGTGAGGGGGCAACTCGCCTGCCTCCCAGGATCTCACGGGGAGATGCAGAAGGGGCAAAAGTGCACCCTCCACCACTTCTGGGTGACGCACCCAAATGCTGCCAAGGCAGATGCTGCTTCTCTTCCTCGGCCTCTCTTGCCAGGACTTCTCCCAACTCCCACGAGGTGAAACCCTGCCTGCCTGCCCCTTGGGCTCACGGCCTCTGGTTGATCTTCAGGAGGGCCTGAGAGCAATGGTCACACCTTCTACGCTCACCGTCCACAGAACAAGAGCAAGGGTGCAGTCACTCTGGCTTCCCGTCCCTTCTGGAGAAGAGGCCTCTAGGGCAGCAGGAATCAGAAGGGCCAGGCCTGGGCTAGGCTAGCCAGACACTGCCTTCCCCTGCCCTGTACAGCAGGTCCTCCAATAATGTCATCTCGTGCAGCGTCATTTTATTATAACACTGAGGAGATGCTGTAGGAACGCAACTCTTGCTTATGTCAATCAGCCTCTGCTAAAATTGGTCTCATTATCCGTCATTCCGTCACAGTTCTAAGAGCCCATTGATGACATTAAGGGAGGACTTACTAGAGAGCATGCTAGTGAAGAGCAAGGAGCTGATGCCCTGAGTTCAAATCCTGACAAGTCATTTAATAATAGCTTTGAAACATTAGGCGATTTACTTGACCTTAACCCAGCCGTGGGCAAACTACGGCCCGCGGGCCGGATCCGACCCGTTTGAAATGAATAAAACTAAAAAAAAAAAAAAGACTGTACCCTTTTATGTAATGATGTTTACTTTGAATTTATATTAGTTCACACAAACACTCCATCCATGCTTTTGTTCCGGCCCTCCGGTCCAGTTTAAGAACCCATTGTGGCCCTCGAGTCAAAAAGTTTGCCCACCCCTGCCTTAACCTCTCTGTAACCCAGTTTCCACACCGAGGAAGTAGAGATCATTATAATACCTAAAGGGCTGTTGGGAAAATTAAATGAGTTAATACGTATAAAACACCTAGAACAGTGCCTGATGTGCAGTGACCGCCAGCCATAATCGTCATCCTTGCTATTATTTTCCATGCCCTTTCCTCAAGGCCTTTCTGCTCAGCTGAATCTTTATCAGATCAATTAAACACCACTTAGGCAGCACGTGTGTGCCACACACTCTACTGGATGCCAGGCAGAACACTGGACAGACACCCTCCGTTCTGCAGAGTGGCTGGGCTGAGCCGCGATGGGGAAGAATGCCATGTCCTGATTCCGAGGAACATATGGCGGGAGATCAAGGGAGCCAGAGTGGTGACCTGGGTCTAAGGAAACTGTTTCCCAACCAGACTACAGCCAACAACTGAAAAAATAATAAGCTTTGCTGACACTGTCCCCTGTATTTAACAGAACAGAAGCTGCTGCCAAACACCACGCAGGATTCTAGGGTTGGCTGGGGTCCGTCTGCCCCCTCCCCCTCCAAACTGCTCAGCAGGAGGCCGGGAGCCACGAAGACTCCACTCCTTCGCAGTGCAGATCTGGCATGGTGGGCGCCCACAGAGCCAGCTGCTGGGTGCCTGGGGCACAGCCGTACCACTGCCCAGGACTGACAATGGAGGCGCCAGGCAGCCTGCCCAGGCAGCAGGGGTGCCCCCTCCCCAGCTGGGTCACCGGTCCCCACCCCCACAGAGGCTGCTCTCACCCCAGGCTACAGGGAGGAGAATCCAGCAGCTTAGAGTAGTGGGGTGGCGGGAGCCCTGCTGGCAGGCAGAACGCGTGCTTGTGGTTTCTGGGAAACACTGTAGAGATTTGCAGCATTTTTAAAATACTTGTGTTCCCACCCGCCACACACTCCCCCTTCACCCCACTCCTCACCCACCCCCCGGTCTGGGTGTTTGCATATCTGGTATTTTCCAGAACCATTTCAATGTAAATAAGAGAGATTAGAAGGGAGCAGAGGGCAGGGTGGCCAAGGGGATCTGGGTGGGCCAGAGGGGTTCTGGCCAGGGCCGAAGGGGCCAGGGCAGGCTACCTCAACCAAGGCCCTGCCCCCGCACCAGGGCTCCAAGCTGTGCCTGCAAAAACAACCAATGACCATGGCATGTACCCACACCCAGTTCCGTGTGGCCTGGGCACTGTGCCCACCACCCACGGGCCGGGTGGCCAGGGCACATAGGGGCTGCAGTTTGTCCAGCATCTCACTGGGAAGAAGGCAGAATGGTGCCTCTGAGGACAGAGAAGGGAGACCTAGCAGAATAGAAATGACCTAGTCCACCACTCTATCCTGCTGGCCTCATGGAACCCCCAATCCAGGATAGATAACCCCCCAAATGTCCCTAAAAACCTTTCGCCCATCAGTTCTCATGCCCTTGAACCTGCCCATTGGCCCCTCATTTCCAACAGAACTCCGTTTGAGTCCTGCTCTGAGCCCCCAAGCCAGGGCTCTCACATGGGGAGACTGATGCCAGAAGTGCCTGCAGCTTTGGCACAAAACGAAGTAAAAATGTTCTGTTTAAAAAACAAAAACCCCTCCAAGGATCATTTAGAGCAACATGAGGAACAGAAGCATTCTAGAACTCTGAGCCCAGGCAGCACCCAGCACCACCAGAGCCCCTGGGGAAGCCCACTGCCCGGCCGCTGGCCCAGAGGGTCTGGAAGCAGCACAATTTCGAGGTTCCTTGGAATCTGCAGTCCCCACTCCTGACAGCACCAGTGGACAAGGCTGCTGAGGCTCAAATACTTTCCACCCAGGGGCCTGGGGCTTCCACTATGGCAAAGGGACCTGCCCTTCTCCCCCAGCCAGGCAGCCCTGTCTCCTGCTGGGCCACTGATGTCCATGCCTACAGGCCTCAGGCCTGAGAAGCTGGGCTCTAAGAAGCTAGGAAAAGCTAGCGGACACCCAGGGGCCCACCGCACCTTTAAGCTGGCTTTAAAAAACAAAAAAACAAAACCTACAGTGAAAGAGTTTGGACAAAAGCATCAGGAGTCCCTATTGGAAAGAAAACCTCACCAGGAGCCATGATGGGAGAACACTAGGCTGGATTAATTAAGGAGGCTGCAAAATTACTTTCCCTGGATGTCTTCAGAGACTGGGCAGAGAGAAAGATACTAATCTTCCTAAGCATTTACGACCTGCCAAAGTCTGCCAAAGGGATCTCACCGCATACATACAGATTCTTAAATAAAGACCCATAAAGGGGAGTACACAAAGTGAAAAACAAGGCTCCCTTTCTTCTTCTCAGAGGACGCTGGAGTGGGTTAGTTGGGTATACGTCCTTCTTTGATTTCATCTTCTTAAATTCTGAGAGGACGGAATAAGGCCCATTTATAGAGAACAAGGGTCACATCCTCTCAGAGGCCCCTTCTAATGGCCACTTCCTCCTTCCCACCCCACCGTTTACCTGTACAGACATCTACGATAGCAATGATGGCGCTGAGTTGCCTTTCTTTACTTATGCTTATGCTTCCTCAAGGAAAGATTCTACTTTATTTACTTAACCCCCCAGTGCCCAGTACAGTGCCTGGCCCTGTTCAAGGGAACGAGTACACTGAGGCTCAGAAAAGTTTGGTTAACTTTGGTAAAACTCAAGCAGGTTTTTCTGGTTCCAAAGTCCATGTTCTTTCCACTATGACATGCACTCTCCTAGGTTCTCCTGAATGTGCAGGTGGTTTAGATGGATAGGATGACCTCTTAAGGAACCTCACAGCCCTGTAACTGTTGTGGACAAACTCCAAGGTCCAATGGGAGAAGGAACTCTACCACAGATCTCCAGCAAATGCCTGATAGCTCCACAGGGCGCAGGAAACTAGATTTGACTGGGAAGGGGTGGTAGGCCTTCCTTTAAGCACCCCCCTCCCCTCCTACCACAACCTCATAAACTCAGGAAGCAGTGCTTTCTGGGTAGGGCTCCCATGCAGGCCAGATCCTCTAGCTCTTGGCAGCAGGAGAACAACCACATTGGCCAGAGTTTAGCCAGGTGGGCCTTTCTGAGCTCAGCAAAACCATCGTATGTTCACAGACAATCCACTTGGCTCCCATGATGGGCCTACTGAGGATACAAATGGAAGGGACCAGCTCTCCCTATTCCCAGACCTCAGTCCCCACCCGGCCCCGACTCCTTCTCAATGGGCACTGACTTTCCTACCCAGACTCATGGAACTGGAGAGAAGAATTTTGATCCAACTGGGGTTTTAAGATCCTCCTCCCCTTTACCAACACCTTCCTTAATCTCATCAGACTCAGGGAACTCTTTTTGCCTTTAGAAAAGTTAAGAATAATTTTCTCAAAACAGATGCCCCCAAAACACTTTCCCTGAAGAATCATGGAAAGAATTTAGCATCCTCCCCCAAACCTGGTAGTCACACTTACCCCCTCCTCTCCTCCTTCCCTCACCCCAGTCGGTCACCAAGACTCTAGAGCCTACTTCAGTTGCTTACATCTGAAACCTCTTTCCATCTCCAATGCCTCCATTCATTCTCCCCTTGCTACACCCGAAAGGATTCCCCATAAACAGCCAGAGATTTTCTAAAATCTGTGCCTATCACGCCCCGATTAAATGGCTACATTGTCCTTAGGTTAAAGTTTACATTCCCTAGCATGACTCTCAGGGGCCTTGTGACCTGGGCCCTGCTTGCTTCTCTTGCTGCTTCTCTCAGTAGTGTCCCCATATGCTGTCCCCAAGCCTTATTTCCCCAAGTGTGTCAATCTCTCTCTGATTTGTGTCTAATACAGTCTTTTCCTTCCGTTTGCCTCCCCTATATGTCAGCTCTCTCTCTGATTCATTCCGAAGACTATACTTGAAGTTCCCTTCTGTGCTCCCCAGTACACTCTATCGCTGACCTTCTCAAATGGCAATGCCATTGCCTGCTACTTGACCATCTCTCCCACTAGACTTTGAGTTCCTTGGGGCTGGGTGTACATCCTTCTTTGATTTCACCTTTGAGGCTGGGATTATGTGCTGCACACTGCTGGGTCCCAGGACCTACCACACAGTAAGTGCTCCACAAACGTGTGTTTAGTAGACAGATGGGTGGAGGAATAGATGGCGGAAGAAGGGCTGCTTCTCTCAGACTTGCTGAGTGATTTCTATCAGGTCCCAAGTCTATCCTACGACTGTGGCTCACCCCTCCTCCCAGTGGAGCCTTGTCTGGCAGCTACAGAGACATATGAACAAGGTGTGAGCCAAGCATTCTGGACACACACCATGTGAGAAGGAAACCCAAGGGGCTGTCTCTCCCTGGGGCCTGCTGAACAGGCCATGGACAGGAGCCATGGGGCCTGGCCCCTATCTGTGTGCAGAAAGAGAGCAGATGGCTAGCCAGCTCCTTCAGAGCTCCCTGGGGACAGGCAACGTGTGGACACAGTTGATGGATGGCCTGACGGGCAGGGTGGCCACCAGAGCTGTCCCTGTGGGGCTAGAGTTGTCAGGGTACCCCGCCCGGGAGCATGGAGGAGGTGGGAAGGCTCTTTTCTTGGCATGGAACTAGGATTAGAACTGCTGCCAAGAAAAGGAGCAGGAGTAGGAGTGGGAGGAAGAGGAGATAGAGGATAAGAGCCTCCGTCGAGGCTACAGCACAACCTCCCCAGCTCCGGGGTCTGTCTCAGGAAACCAGAATGCCGGGCTCATTCTGCTCCTCTCCGTTGTGGCCTGAGGCCCCACCGCCTACCCAGGTAAGAGGAGACGTGGGGCTTCTTTCAGCCCTATGCTTCTTGTTGTCCGGTCAGTTCTAGGAGACTCATGAGGAAGGGACTTTCTACTGTGTCTCCTGCTAGAGCCCCGAGGTGGGGGAAGAAGTCCTCTGGGCACCAGCTGGGCTTGCCCCACAGGCCAGAGCAAGCCAGCACTTCTGAGATACCAGCTGGAAGGTGGGATCCACCGGGGTTTCCAAAGCTAAACCGCCCACTTCCCCAGGGATGCGGTAACAGCAGCTAGTTGGGAAGGAGAGCGGCTGGGAAACATGAGATGCCAGGATGATCCCTGTGCTATAAAGAGAAGAACTGAACAGCATCTGTGATGCCAAGCCCTGAGCCCCACAGAGGCCTGTGCTGTGGTTCGGCGGGGACCTGGCAACAATCCCCGGGGGACTCATTCTTTAAGAGGAAGAATATTCTATCTGTTGAAGGCAATGTTAGCCTGGGAGAAAGTAGGCAGACGTGGCAACATGGTGTGGTCTTTGGTGCTGAGATAAAGACAGCTCCCTCTAAGCTGGGGGAAGTTCCCCAAGTTCAGTGTAGCCTGGTGGCTAACACAGAGTAGGTGCTCAATGTATTTCTGGAATTAATGCGTCCAGGTCCTTCCTGGATTCTACGACAGGCTCCCTCCCACTCACTACCCCTTCCTGACTAGCAAAGCTGCCTGACCCCACCAGCCCCGGGGAAAGGAAGGTCTGGAACCCAACTCCAGTGCTTCCTGCCAGAGTCTGACCCTGCGGCTCCCAGGCCCTCCAGGCCCGACATGCTGCTAGGCTAAGCAGCCATCTGAGCAGCCACTTCCCCTCCCCGGGAGAAAGCTAGGCCCGGGACGCTGCCTGTTTCCTTAGCATTTCCTCCCACTTCTGACTTGGACACATCTGGCTGGTCACTTAGTACTGAAAGGTCCTGGCCGGGCCATGTACTGGTCAGGCTGCAGGGACCTGGACAGTCCTAAGAGCCACAGCTGGAGAGAGGGGTGACCAGAGGCCAACTTGTCCTTCAGGGGTTGCCTCCAGGCAGAGCATTCCAAGCTGGTAAGGAGCCAACCTATCAAGAGACCGCTGGGGTTACAGATCTCCATCTCCCTAGAGACCATCTTTTCAGGAGTTAAATCGGGTAGGTCCTTGGGAAGTAAACAGGTATTTGCTAAACTGATGGATACCTTTAACCTCAATCTCTTCTGGGCCTGTGTCACCCTCTCCCACCTTTGCTTTGTGTGGGCCGGGGTCTCAGGGATAATCCGGTCATACTATCTCTGTAGGCTTCATCCCTGTTACTTTTCCAGGCCCATGCATTGCCTTCCTCCAGGAAAGATAATAAAACTCTGGGAGCACAAGTGATCTGTATAAATCAGAGCGTCACTCCCCTGCGCTTCAAACCCTACAACGGTCTCATTGCAATGGGGTTAACTCGAAACTCCTACCACGATTTATAAGGTCTTTCATGATTTGGCCCCTGCTTATCTCGGCAACCTTACCTGGTATTCAACTCCTCACTCACACAGGGGCAAGAGGAGGCCTGAGGTCATCTTCCCAGGAGCTACCAAAGCAGCTGTACATCCTAGATGTCCCATGACAGCCCTGATTTGACAAAACTTTTTTTTCCACCTCCAATATCTAAATAACATGGAAATCCTATACTTTAGTCCAGAATATGAGACTGTCTGTCATATCTGGAACTGGCACGTGTTAGCCTCCATGCCTCAATTTCGGGCTCAGGAAATATGGTGCCCAAACCCTAACCCGCCCCTTGTATCATGAAGCTTGTATGACCGTGTATAGCCCCCACCTGAGGTGCCTTCTCCCCACCGGCCAGGTAGATGGTCCCTAAGCCCACAGAGTGGCCCGGCTTTACCGCTCACACACTCGCTAGGCTCTCACTACAGCTCTTGAGTACCCTAATCATCCACCTAAGTACAATCACAGCAGACATCAACAACCCAGTCCCTGCTCATCCCTCGCTGCCCAGGTCCCAAGGGAAACACTCACATCGGCCGGCTCCCTGCGTGGTCCCTCGCCGCTCCGCAGCCAGCTCCGGCTGAGCTCACTGAGCTCTGGGATGGGTTGCACCTTGAGCCGCACGCTGTCCCCTGACTGCCGGATCATCTCCACAATCTCATCCCTGGACTTGCTCTCCACGTTGTGCCCATTAATCTCCACCAGACGATCACCCGGCACCAGCCCCAGGGCCAGGTCCTTGGTGCCCGCACCAGGCTCAGCAAAGTGAACCACCCTCCGATAGACCTGGCCCTCGGGGCTCCGATCCAGCATGGTTGTACGCCGCAGGGAGAAGCCAAAGTCTCCAGTGGGCCTTCGCTGCAGCTCCAGCTCCCGGAGGGCAGGGGGTGGCGGGGGCACCACGGGGGGCAAGCGCAGGTCAGCCGGAAACCGTTTAGTCACCAGCTCGGGGACTTGGGACCGGGGCCCTGGTCGAGGGTGGCCTGGGCCAGGATGCTGCACCAGTTGTCCCTCTAGAGTCCTCACCTCCACCTGCGGAGATGGGGCAGCAGAGTGCTCCGAGGGGGTGGAGGTCTCAGAGGCACTCTCGTCCCGGCTCCGCTGGGAGAAGGAGAAGCGCTTGACAATCATCTGGGAGTTCTGCTTGGCCAGGGAGCCGAACTTGGCCGCCCGCTGCAGCACAGAGCCCCGGAAACTGCCTTCCTCACCCTTGAGGTCATCGCTGGAGCTGGCTGTGCTGAGGTGGCCCGAGTCCAGGATGACGCTGCCCCTGTTGCTGTCGGAGTCAATGTCAGTCAGGTGCAGGTCGGAGCCGCTGGCCACCTTGATGGGGATGGGGTTGGAGATCTCCAGGCGCATCTTCGATTCACGCTTGGAGGAGCGGTTCAGGTTGAAGAAGCCGCGTCTCAGGCTCATCTCCTCCAGGCTCCTCAGCTCTGCTGCTGACATCCGCTCCTTCTTCTCCTTTTTCTCCTTCTTCTCCTTCCGCCCTCCATCTTTGTCCTTGTCTTTCTTCATTAGATTAAACATGGTGGGGGTGCTGTTTTTGGGGGGGTACCCCCAGAGGATTATGGGTGCTCAGCACAGGGCCTTTGTGTTCCACCTTGCTGCTGCAGACAGAAACAGAGAGAAAGAGAAAGGTTATTCCAGTAGAGCCTCTTCCCCGTCTCCAGTCCAGACGGGGCCCATTGCTGAGCACAGCTACCCTTCACGGCGATCTCTGCCAGGTTCTCTGCCTCACACAATACTGTCTCAGTTAAGCGAAGCCTCATAACACTGCTATGAGGAGGTCTATTGTTACCCCCATTTTACAAATAAGGAAACTTGAGGTTTAGATAAGGTTGTAAAAACCCAAACTCCAAAGTCTCTCATTTCCTATGATCTCTGATAGACCCAGGCTTAGGTGTGCATGGAGGTGGCATCTGGGCGATCTGACCTCCTGGCCAGAGGATGCCATTAAGCCAAGTTGGGACTTGACTGAAGATGCAAACACAAGGGAAAAAGAAAAGAGACTCTGTGCACCATCACCTCCCACAGCCAATGTCCCTTAAGGCAACAGACATCACATGCCACCGGGCTCTTTCCTAAGCCTGGTATCCCTAGAACAGCAGCCTTAGCCACTGCCCGACAGAGGAGGACCTCAAAGGACCAACACTTGCTTAATGACTACCACTTGTCAGGCATAATGCCAGGCCCTTTACACACACTACCTCGTTTGAACTTCACAGCATCCCGGCAAGAAAAGGATCATTATCTCTACACATGAAAAAATTAAGTAGATGTTAGTTGTCCAATAGCTAATAGGTGGCACTGTCAGGATTCAATGGCAAACATTGTTTTCTTTCTAGGTCCTGGGCACCCAAATTGGAGCCGGGAGGGAAGTGAGGGGAAGTTCCAGTCTGGACAGAGGACAGACAGCTGTGTGGTGGGGATGGGGGAGGGCCAGGAGGGGGTCTACTGGATAAACAGGATCCTGAAAAACTCACATCCTTTTCCCCAGACCAACACCTAAATATAGCCTCAGGAGGAAAGTTGTGGCGGGTGAGAGAAGACCTCAGCTCCAGGGCACGTGTGCCTATGGCGCCAACCTACTCCCCCTCCAATGCACACCTGACTGGGACAGGAGTGAGAAAAACCGATGGGGGTGGAGTTGAGAGGGCCTTTCTCGTTCTAACCAGCAGGGAACAAGAGGTAGAAGTAGGCCATACCACCTAATTAGAAACGAAATGTCATTTCTGTTCTCTCTCCATGAGGGCCTTCCCCCTGAACTCTAGACACAATGACCTACTGCAAGGCCCTGGAGAGGCCTTTCCTTTCTGTGTACCCCACCCCCACAACCAAGCAGGCTCCCCATTCTACTGAGAGGGATCTCCAACCCAGATACAAAGCCTAGAAAGGCATCAAGGCCAGGAACTCCCAAGGGCCCAGGTACACTGGCTGATTGCCCAGCACTCTCTCCCAGTGGTTCCTGAGAGATCAATGTGTCCTCTCAAGAGCAGCACTATCCAAAAGAAATATAATTCAAGTCATATATGTAATGTAAAATTTTCTAGCCACCGCATTTTAAAAGGTAAAAAGAAACAGGTGAAATCAACCTACCCGATATTCA
Organism: Myotis lucifugus; assembly: GCF_000147115.1. Taxonomy (NCBI): domain Eukaryota; kingdom Metazoa; phylum Chordata; class Mammalia; order Chiroptera; family Vespertilionidae; genus Myotis; species Myotis lucifugus. The sequence continues at coordinate 1,960,937 of NW_005871205.1, forward strand.
TTGTCATCTTAATATGTAATCTATATAGAAAACATTGAGGTATCTTATATCCTCTTTTCCATACTAAGTCCTTGAAACCCAATGCCTATTTTACGCTTAGAGCACATTGCAATCCAGACCAACCACATTTCAAGTATTCAGCAGCCCCACGTGGCTTGGCTAGAGGATTGGACAGCACAGTTCTAGAGAAATCTTCAGGTGTAGAACACATCCAAAGAGGTGGGGAACCTGGTCTAGTCACTAGCTCCCTGCGAACCTCTCAGGTACCCCTTTTCTCCTCTCACCTCCGTTTCTATCTGATAAAACAAAGTTCCCTCTGAACTTTTTGGTTCCAAAGGCTCATGCACGTTACCTGGGGGTAGGACGACAAGGAATCTAGGGCCCAAGAGGCACAAAGCCAGGGGCAACCTTGGCCAGATGGGTCTGGGCTGACTTGGGTTGAGGGAATGCCTGGCAGCAGACATCTCTTCAGGGCAGTGATGGCGAACCTATGACACACGTGTCAGAGGTGACACGCGAACTCATTTTTTGGGTTGATTTTTCTTTGTTAAATGGCATTTAAATATATAAAATAAATATCAAAAATATAAGTCTTTGTTTTACTATGGTTGCAAATATCAAAAAATTTCTATATGTGACACGGCACCAGAGTTAAGTTAGGGTTTTTCAAAATGCTGACACGCCGAGCTCAAAGGTTCGCCATCACTGCTTTAGGGCTGTACTTTGACATGGGGAGTCTCTCTGTCTCCTCCTGAACCACTGATGGGGGTGTGGCATAGACCACCACATGCCAGGACATAAATAAGATCTTCAGCTGGTTGCTACCCACCTTACCCACCACTACTTGCACTGTCTTAAAGGGCTGGTTTGGAAGAGGGCTCCAGGGGCACCTGTGGGGAAATGAATAAAGAAACCCACCTCAGGGACCTGGAGGGGACAAATGAGTATCCCAGCCTCAACTCAACCACAGAGAACCCAAATGCCGTCACTGCTGTCCCACCAAAACACCTTTCGGTCTCTAATTCTCACTCTTCAATCCTTACACAACCCTGGCTCTTTGCTGGGAGCTAAATATTTGAGCAGTATCAACAGAAAAGAGGCCCCAAATTCTAGAATCTTTGGGCTAGAAAGGTCCCTGGAAAGTAATTTCATGTAAACCCCTGTCTTGGCAAAAGCTTGCCCCTCACTGTCATTGTGACAGGCAGGAAGACAGACAGTCACAGCCGCAGCACAGGGGACAGTGCTGGCCGGAAATGTTAGGGGATTTGGTATCTAGGCCTGGATCTGTCAACAAGTCACCAGGGGACCTTGAGCCTGTCACTTTGCTCAAGGTTGAACTAGGTGATCTAGGTCCCTTCTAGCTCTAAAATTCCAAATATCTAAGTCTCTTGTGGACACAGGTTAGTTATTAACTTTCTGCTAACGTTACCCCTTCTCATCCCAACCCGGGGGCCTTTGGAGACTGAGTCCATTCCAGCCCTTCATTCATCCCCCCTGTGTTGCCACTGTTATCTGACAGCTCACAAGGTACCCATTCCCCACTGTCATCCCTACAACTGCCAGGCCTGGCTGAGGTCGGGGTTCTCTCCAGGGCCAAATACCTGAAGCTACCTATAACCGTCCCCTTCAGGGTCAGACCTGTGGTGCAGCTCAATGCTCCTCAGCACCCAATTAACTAGAGACCTGGGCTCTGTCGTCTTTTGTAGACCCCGGACCTTCCAGCATCTGCTGTCCTCATGTCCAAAGCCTCCAGTAGCAATGATATCACCACCTCCCCATTCTCCATTCCAGGCTGTAGTTTCTACCAGCCCCCCTTCGTCTCTTACTCTCTCCAACCTTATAGTTTTTCTGACCTCCTTCTCTGCCTTTCTCCCCTCACCCTACTCCAGGAAGCCTTCCTAATTTTAAGGGAAGAAAAAGTATGCATGTAAACTAGAGTATGTATGTAAATTAGGGAATGTACCTAAATCATCGTGATCCTACTATCTTCAAAATCAAAGCAAAGTACCATCGACTCAGTCAATTCAATTGCTTTATCACTTTAAAACAGAAAGCATTTTGAGGGCAAGGACCATTCAACTCAAATATGCATCTATCAATTCACCAACAGGCGAAACAATTTACACATTCATAGAATGGAATACTACTCAGCAACAAGAAAGGAGAAACTAGCCCTAACCGGTTTGGTTCAGTAGATAGAACATTGGCCTGCGGACCGAAGGGTCCCAGGTTTGATTCCAGTCAAGGGTATATACCTCTGTTGCAGGCTCCTCCCCGGCCTGGGCCCTGACTGGGGCTCGTGCAGGAGGCAACCAATCAATGTGTTTCTCTCACATCTATATTTCTCTGTGTTTCCTTCTCTCTTTCACTCTCTAAAAATCAATGGAAAAATATCCTCAGGTGAGGATTTTAAAAAATAATAATAAATAAATATATATATATATTTTTAAAAAGCAATTACTGATACACACAACAGGGATGAATCTCAAAAACATTATGTCAAGTCACAGTAAAAGAAGGCTTTAACAAAAGAGTACATACTGGTATGGTACTGTTTTTAAAATATATATATTTTTATTGGTTTTTAGAGAGAGGAAGGGAGAGGGAGAAACATCGATGTGAATCGAGCATCGATGTGTCCTGACTGGAAATCAAATCAGCGAACTGGCAACTTTTCGGTGCAGGGGACGATGTCCAACCAACTGAGCCACACTGGCCAGGGCTGGTATAGTACTATTTATATGATGTTCTAGCATAAGCAAAACCAACCTAAGCTGGAAAAAAAATCAGAACAGTGATACCTTTGGGAGGTGGGGGTATGGATGGCGGTGGGGATTGCCTGAGAGAGGGCATGAGGAGACTTCCCAGGGTGATGCTCAAGTTACATATCTTGATAGGGGTTTGGATCGACAGGTGTATATATTCATCAATAGTCATCAAATTGTGCACATAGATTTGTGTATTTCATTGTGTGAAATATTCACTCAAAAGAAAAAAGAATTGTTAATAAGTATTGAACCCTCGTCAATGATATGTATACTAAAGTATTTGGCGCAAAGTATACTGATGTCTACAATTTACTTTGAGCTGCATAAAATATGTAAGATAGCTTGATGTATAGATCAAGGGATAAATATGTGATAAAGCAAGGATAGTGCTAATTGTTAAATCTAGGATATGGGGGTTGTTCACTATAAAATTCTTTAACTTTTCTAAATGCATACAGAGTTTTATAATAAAATATTGGGGAAACATGTATATATCAAGCACCTATTAAATGCAAGGGATAGAAGATAAATAAAACTAATGAAAGAGCTTAGGTTTCAGATGTCAGGTAACAAACCTAGGAACAAATTCAAGTTAATAGCTACACAATCTTGGACAAGTTACTTAAGGCCTCTGTGCCTCCAATTTTCCTTTTGTAAAATGGTGATAATAATAGTACCTACCACATAAGGCATGGGAATTAAATGAGATATGTATAGAAGCCCTTCGTATAATGCCTAGCTCAGAGTAAGCCCTCAAGAACGGTAACTGATAGAAGCAGGACATATTCTCACCATCTACATGGGACTGAACTCTACTAAATGATGTGTATACTACCATTAGAGCAGAGGGGGGACTTGGTAGAGAGGAAAGTACACAAATAACTATCAGCACGAGTGTGACTAAAATAAGTCTAGGCATAGAGTCTCAATGCTGGATAGGACCTTTATATATAGAAAGTAAAGCCCAAGAAGTGAAGGCAATCCAATGAGCACATGGCCAATCTGGACCACGCTGGCTCAAGTCCAGAGTCCCATTTAGTTACTGCAGGGATAAGCACAGGCAACTCAGAGATGCGGAACTACGAAACGCCCACAAGCATGAGCAGTAATATCAGACATGTGAAAATAAAAGAGGATAATCATTTGTCCACTTAGCCAGTTTTAGTAAAAAACTACCCGACGAATAAAAA
>NW_005871205.1:1964994-1970025 GCF_000147115.1 Myotis lucifugus
GAAGGTTGGAAGCAGGCATTTCATACATACTGGTAGGAGTATAAATTGGTATAAGGAGGGCAAGTTGGTACCTATGAAAATATTTAAATGTACATAGTCTTTGACTGAGCAATTCCTCTTATAAGACATCTATAGATATATTCACACAATAAACATGGCTAACCTTTGCAGCATTGTTTATCATAGCAAAATGCTGTCAATATAAATGACCATCACTGGAGAAATAGCTAAATTATAGAACTGAGCAGTTATTAAAAAGAATGAGGTCGATTTGTATATGCTGACCTAGAAAGATTTTATAGTATATTATTAAGTGAAAAAAGCAAGTTGTCAGATAGTATATAATTTTTACGAATTTTTAAAAAAAATATGTATATGTGTGCATATATATATATATAATTTCCATTATGTATAATATTTGCATATTCATAGAAAAATGTATGCTCTGTGGAAGAGACAGGGATTTCAGAAGAGTCAAAACAGACTTGTGTGTTATCTGTATTGTTTTAATTTTTTTACAATAAGAAAATTTAGCTGGTAGGTGTGTGTGTATTTAAATCTAAGACTTTAGCTGGTGGGAGTTTATATAATTTTTCTTCTACTTTTGTGCATGTTCTTTATTTCCTACAGAAAAAATATTTTAAGTGTTTTTATAAAATTATATTTGTATAACATATAAGATCTTAACCTATAAATATATATAATATATAAAATACATATAACAAGCTTTTGAAATAGTCTGGAAAGATCCATGACAATAATTCACCAGTGGTTTTCTCTGTGGAGTAGCGGCAAAGAGAAATAACACTGTCTCTCTACCGAGCACACTTCCTGCATTAAACCTTTTTTCAGCACGTTACTTTCGTGACTGTAAAGATTTTTTTAAAAAACGAAAAAGAAAAAAGAAAGGTTTGGCAAAGCAGTAAGCAATCAACTTAGCATGAAAGCTGTAAACAAGAGTTGCGATGGTAACTTTAAGAATTGCCCTCTCGTGCCTTGAAAACATGTCAGGGACTTGGGGGACTTGGCTAAAATAGATGGCCCTGTTGTCTTGTGGCTCTAAGAGGGGACAGATTTAAATGGGTCACCCTGCAGCTGGCAAAGCAGAAACCCCAGGAAATGGAAACTATAGCGTTAGAATCCCGAGACGAGGGCCCCCAGGCTGGGCTGCTGTGGGTGGATACTTAAAAGGGTCCGTCCCCCCCTCCCCACCCCAGACCACACTCATAAATAAACACAAAGGAAATGCTTTCCCAAGAGACCCGGCCTCTTTCGCTTGGCCTCTGACCTCCCTGAGTGGCCATTTCCTACAGCCCCGAGGCCTGCATCTCAGCGCGGGCCCACCGAGGGCTGAGGACTGCGAAGGGGGCCGGTGGGGCTCACGGGGCACCTAACCGGCCGGGGCGGGCCCAGCCCGAGCGGCTCAGGATGACGCCCCTGCCCGCGGCCGCGCCGAGCTGCTCCCGGCGGGTGGTGCTGAGCTCCGCAGAGCCCGTGACTCACCGCCAGGTCACATGGAGCTCACTGGCTCCAGGTGTGCTCCCTCATCCGCCTGCACGCTTCTCACATGACATCAGCTGGCCGGCCGGCCCGCCCGCCTGCTCGCCTGCCTGCCTGCCCGCCTGCCGGCTCCCTGCTCCCCTCCCTGCTCCCTTCCCTGTTGGCCGCCGCTCCGGGCACCAACAGCCCCCAAACACTGCCAGGCAGCAGGGCCCGTGAGCCAGAGAGGTGCCCGCAGCCCGGCCAGGTCCGGGGCTGCTCTTGCAGGTGAAACTCCTCTGTTTCTTGGGGAGCCTGCCGCAGCCTGCTGGGCGCTGAACTCAGTAAACACAACCATCCCCACCCCACCTGCTGTGTGACCTTGAGCAAGTCCCGTCCCCTCTCCGGGCCTCAGCTATTTCAACTATGGGCTTGAGAGTTCAGACTCGGCCCATTGCTGGAGAGGTATGCTGCTCAACCACAAACTGCAGGTTCTAATCCTGGCCTGCCTCCGCCTTGCCGTGTGACCTTGAGCCCTTCATCCAATATCTCGGAATATCAGAGGATAATGAAAAAACAATCCCTTCTAAGTGACGATAAAGGTACTTGGCAGAGAGAGAGGGCCCTGGGCCCTGTAAAATCGTCAGTCCACAACTTAAACTGCTGCCTGACTCTCAGCTATTTGAAATGTCAAAGGAATGTGGGTAATTTATTAGCCAAACAATTCCTATCGCCAGAGAAAGGGCAGGAAAGCAAGAGGAGAGGGGCTTTCCAGGGTTGCTCCCCACCCTCCCAATCCAGCTCCTACCACTGCACCACCCCACCCTCTAATTCAGTCCACCTCAGAAAACGGTGATGGGGGTAAAAAAAGAAAGAAAAGAAAATGGTGATGAGGGGTGAGGTGCAGTGAGCTGATCTTAAAGCACCCGGGAGCCTGACCCAAAGCAGGACTTCAGAGTTCCATGAAGCCCCCACCCAAGTCCTGCGGGAACCTGTCAATCACAGTACAAAGTGGACTGGGCCTCTGATCCCCTCAAACCTTTCAACTACCTCAGCATTACCCACCAAACCCGGGAGAGGCTGGGGACAAGGACCGGGACCCAAGGCCACCAACAGGGCCCTGCTCACATGGATGCTCTGGTTCCAGCCTGTGGTGTCCACGTCAGGTGAGGGAGGTCTGGCTGAGGGCAGACCTTGGGTTTGAAGGAGGAAGAACAGCACTGCTGCCCTGGAGACCTGTGACACACCAAGTTGGGATCAAGCCTTCCTTAGTTCCAACAACTCCCTGCTCCACCCAGGAGGGTGGATTCTCCCTTTCAGACCAGCTCCAGCTCTGCCCCACCCTGTCTGCCTTCAGGTACCTGCCTCTGGGGGGCGGGGGGGGGGGGGGGAACCTCAGAGTTTTCAGGCCCAACTTCTGAAGAGACATGCACCCCTCAAGGAGCAGTTTCAAGCTGGGCCAGTGAAGGGAGCTCCAGGCAACAGGCTGGCTGCCAGGCTGCCAGGCAGTGAGGCTGAGGGACCAGGCAGGAGTCAGGAAAGGCGCTATCAGAGTGAGGGCAGCTGAGGAGAGCTGGCGCATGGGAGGAAGCCCTCAGGCACACACCCTGGCACCTGAGCCAGACTGGGAAAGAGTAAACAAACCAGATGATCAGAGCTGCCAGGCACCAGGTCATCAACTGTTCAAAGTTCAAAGCTCCCAAAGGAAGTGACCACCAGCATGCTATCCCTCCCACCCCCACTGCAACCCTTCTCAGTCCCCTAAGCCCCCAACACAATAGCTTCCCCTACTGTCTTCCTGCAATTGAGGCCCCAACTCCAATGTCCCCAGCCCCAAATGGCCACGCGCACCTCCACCCAGGGCTATATATAACCAGTCATGTCCAGCAAACGGGAGGATGTTTCCTGGAAAGACCTCATCAGAGGGGAAGCTGAGGAGGTGGCAGGCCATTGACAAAGAGCCAGTGAGGCCGGCAGGAAGCCAGGGACCTCAGGAGAGCAACTTTCAGTATCCCCGCATAGAAAGGAGCCCCTGAACCAAAAGGGAGGAGAACGGTTAGGCAAGGCCGGGCCCGTTGCCATAACAACAGGATACCTAGTTGCTCCCTCCCCCCCACAAAAGAAAAAGGGCTTCCAGACCTGATCAGTACACAGAAAGGGAGCTTGACCCTCTCGAGTCAATGTGTTGCTAAGCTAAGGTGATCCTACTCTTAACTGCCTGGATGTGTTCCCTCCCTTCCAGCCTGGCCCAATGCATATACTCTTCCAACTCAGGGGGACTGACAAGGCCTCCTCAGCCACAGACGGGCCAGGCACTCAAAAGATAAAACGAAACCTCGAAAACCAGCCCAAGTCATTATGGGCAAGGTGAATGGGGTGAGAATCCAGCTCCAGACGCTTGGGGGACCCTCTGAGGGCAGGAAGGCCCAGGCAGGAGAGAGAGCTCCTCCCAGGAAGCATCATTCCAAGTCTCCCTACACAAACACAAACCATGAGGCCACTGTCAAACACATGCGAAGCCAGGCAGAAGGAGGACCGCTAAAACCTGATGCCTCCCCCAACCCACCCCACCCCCAGCTCATTCCGGCTGCAGCCTTTGCAACTAATCAGCAGGGCACATGTGCCTTGCCACAGGGTGACACCCCCAAACCCCACCCCCACAACAAAGCCCCAATGTGTGGTGTGTCCCTGCAGGCCTTATCTCAGCCGGGAACATGACCCCACTCCTCACCCGGCTTGGTCCCCAGCAGCAACCCCCAGCGGGGGTGGGGGCCAGCTAACCTGACCACCTCCCCTACCCATTGTTGAAACAACTGGCGTGACAGGTTAGCAGGGCGGCGTCGGGGCAGTCTCTCCCGGAGCCTGGGGAGGTTGTCCGACCTACCCACACACACCCCACCCCTTTGCAGGAAAAGGTGAGGTGAGCAGCCAGTCACCGGGGACAGCCTGCACGCCCTAATCTCCAAAGCTTCCCATGCACCCAGCCGCCCCCATCTTCGGTCCCAAGGGGAGGGGGCCTGGGGAAGCGGGGTCTCCATTGTTTGGCCAGCTGTCTGGCAGCTGCTCCTTCGAGAGCAGCCCGCTGTCGGCCTGGCAGTGAAAGGGTGAAGGCCGCTGGGAGGGATAAAGGGCTCGGCGGAGGTGCTCGCCTTCCCGGCCGCCTTCCAGAGCCTCGGTGGGTCGGTCCGGCTGGGGGGGACCCTGGGGCCTGGCTCCGAGAAGCCCCTACCCCCGAGGCTGCAGCCTTCCACCCCGCAGCTTAGGGGCCACAGGGGCTCCCCCCCGAGCCCCAAAATCCCCCCCAAACTGAAAGCCACCCTGGCCCTGCTTCCCCCCGCCCCCGGGATCTTCCTCATCCCCAGAGGAAGGGATGGAGGGGCCGGAAAATGACTATGCTGATCTTTAAGTGGGTTTTTAGCGTGGGGGGGGCTCAAAGAGAACGCCAGATTTCTTAAAAAAATGATATGGGAACCCGGGAGATCCTTGAGGAGTAATTGTAAAGGGGAAATGGGGAGAGTTGTATAAATCGTGTCTTGGAGGGGGGCTAAAAAC
>NW_005871205.1:1970232-2002155 GCF_000147115.1 Myotis lucifugus
GGAGCTCCCTGCTGTCGACTCCGGGGATAAATGCCCGGCCTTCCGGGCAGCGCTGGGCGCGCCTCCAGAGCGGCCCTGCGAGCACCCTCCCGCCCCGGGGACCCCTGTTCGTGCCTGAGAGGCTTGCTTGGAGGTCCTGTCTGCACCGGGCACTAGAGGCTGCTGGGCATCCCCAGGGCAGGCACAGGGTCATGCTGAATGTGTAGAACAGGTTCGGTCCAAGGCGGGCACGGGGCTCTGCTGTGTCCGAGAGGGCGCTGCCAAGGATAATGCTGTACAGAGGAAGCAGCAGAGTCTTGCTGGCCACATCTTCCCAGGGTGGCTCTGCAGAGGCAGACATAGGGCGCTGCTCCATGGTGCCAGATGGCTCCGTCCAAAACACCGCCTGTCATGTCCAAGGTGGGACTGGCGGAATGTACTCCCCAAGGTGGACACAGGTGTCTGGTGGCTTGATCTGAAAGCGCCCTGCCTCAGAGGGAGCTGCCTGGGGGTGTGCCAAGGCCCAGGGGACACAGCCATAAGCGGCACTCACTCCCTAGGGCCAACAATGCCAAGATTAACCCCTTTCAGAAGCTCTTTGAATGAGACCTGCCCTTGAGCCTCCCATGTTCTGTAAATCTCAAGAGAACTGATCTACCCAGTGAGAAGGAACGTTAGCCTTCCTGGCAAAGGCCAGAGGCATTTAGAGACCAGGCCTCTGGGGCAGGTGCTTTCTCTTGAGTTTGGAAAGAGAGGAGAGAGAGAAAGAAAGAGAAGAGATGAAGACACTCCTAGAGGCAGTGTCCGTATTAGGGTGGGGACCCCAGAATGTGGAAGGGACGGAAAAGAGTTGTTCAAGAGAAAGGGTGCAGCAGACGAGGGCAGTTGCCTCCATAGACAGCCCAACCGGGAACTTCTCCAGGCAGAGGTGGCCCAACCTGACAGGCCCAGGAAGCTGGAGGGAGAGGGCTCAGGAGCAAAGAACTGAATGAGAACTGGGAGATCTTGAGGCATAGACCACACCCAGGATATGTGTTGTAGATAAAAGAATAGCATGCAACCAAACTCAACAAACATTTACCGAGAGCCGCTAAGTGCCAAGCGCCCCATCAGGCACTTTGGGGGACACAGAGAATTAAGACATGGAACCTCTCTCCAGGGGGCTCACATGGGGGTTGGGGGGAAGGGGGATGGAACGAAAGCTGCTTTGAGGATTTGACATTTGAGTGGAACTTGAAGGCTGGGTAGAACAATGACTCACTACTGCTTCCTGAGCACCTACTATGTGCTAGACACTATCTCTATTCCTCACAACAAACCTCTGAGGGGGACATTATTGTTATAGCTAGGGATTGAGTACATGGACTCTGGGACCAGGTTGCTAGTTCAAATCCCAGCTATGTCAAGTACTAGCTGTGTTACCCTGGGTGATCTATAAAACCTCTCTGTGCCTCAGTTTCTTTATCTGAAAATAATGGGGCTACTAACAGTGCCTGCCTCAAAGTGTGTTTTGAAAATTAAATGAGTTTAGTCTTTTCAACAACAAAAAAGACCATTTATTGAAATGGTCTTTTCAATAAATGATGCTAGAAAAACTAGACACCCACAGGCAAAAATATGAATCTAGACACAGACCTTACATTCTTCAAAAAAAAAAAAGTAAAATGGATCATAGATCAAAACACAAAATTAAAACTGCTAGAAGATAACATAGGAAGAAATCTAAATGAGCTTGAGTATGGTGATGAATTTTTACATACAATGCCAAAAGGCATGATTCCTAAAGAAAGAATTGATAGGCAGGACTTCATTAAAATTAAAAACTTCTCTGCAAAAGATAATATCGAAAGAATGAGAAGACAAGCCACAGATTGGGGGGAAATGTTTGCAAAAGATACATTTGAAAAAAAGACTCACCCAAAATATACAAAAAACTCTTAAAACTCAACCATAAGCCCTGGCTGGTGTGGCTCAATTGGTTGGGCATCGTCCCAGGCACCAGGAGGTTGCCATTTCGATTCCGGGTTAAGAGCACATTAGCCTGGGCTGTGGTTTGATCCCTGGAAGGGGGGTGCAGGAGGCAACTGATCGATGTTATGCTCTCCCTCTCCATTCCTCTCACTCTAAAAATCAAAAAACTTAAAAAACAAAACAAAAAAACTCCTCAACAATATGAAAACAAACAATCTGATTTTAAAATGGGCCAAAGACCTGAACAGACATGTCACTAAAGGAGATATACAGGTGGCAAACAAGCATTTGAAAAGATGCTCTACATCATATGTCAAAGGGGATTGCAAATTAAAACACATTGTCTGGATGTTTATCCATAGTTATCCATTTAGCAACTGAAGGACATTTTGACTGCTTATAAGTTTTGGCAAACATCCATGTGCAGATTTTTGTGTGGATATAAGTTTTCAATTCATTTGGGTAAATAACAAGGAGTGCAATTGCTGAATCATATGATAAGGGTATATTATCATCACTAAAAAGAAATGCACTTATCAAGCCATGAAAAGACATGGAGGAACCTCACATACATATTACTAAGTGAAAGATGTCAATTTGGAAAGGCTATATCATTTCACCTCTATGACATTCTGGAAAAGCAAAATGACAGAGACAATAAAATGATCAGTGGTTGTCCGGGTTTGGGAGAAGGAGGGATGATACCCACAGAGGATTTTTAGGCAGTGAAATGACTCTCTTTGATACTATAATGTCATTATACGTTTGTCCAAACCCATAGAATATACAATACCAAGAGTGAACCCTATAGACTTTGTGTATATGGGAACTCTGTACTTTCAGTTAGTTCAATTTTGGCTATGAACCTATAATTACTTTAAAAATAGTTTATTTTTAAAAAATTAAATGAGTTAATATATAAAAGGAACAGCACCCAGGATATAGTAAGCATTCTGTAACTGTTAGCTTTATTTTCATATCTTCCCCAACTCACAATTATGGAAACTAAGACAGGTTTGTGAGTAGCTAAGTCAGGATTCAAACTGAGGTCCCCAAGGATCCAAAATCCATGTTCTTTTCCCTACATCATGGCAGGGAATGAACAAGCATATTAACAACTTTTATTTATGTGTGTCTACATTTAGGGTACCCTTGGGGTAGCACACAGTGTGCCTAAGAGAGTTGCTAACCAGGAACCAGTTTCAGAGACCAGGTAAGAGGAAACCCTAGGTCATTTGGTATTTAGTCTTTAACTTCCCAGAGGTCAGAATAATCCCTGCCTTGTCTCTAAGTAAAAGTAAAAGTAAAAGTAAAAATAAAAATAAAAGTAAAAGTAATGCACCTCTTTCCCCCTTCGTAGGAAAATGTCAAAGCAGTGTCCACATAAAATAGCCCAGATGACCGTGGAAAGGCCAGCTTTCCCAGAAGATCTCTAAGCTCCTAAAGCAATCTGACTTTAAGGGAGAAGTCCCCTCAGAGAGAAACCTGGAAATAATAAAAACCATCTATATCAATGGAGCCCTTACCATGGGTCAGGCGCTATGGCAGGCATCCTCTCATTTAGTCCTCACAATCATCCTGTTAGGAAGGTGCTGTTATTATCCTCTTTTTGCAGATTAGAAACTGGGCTTAGGAAGATGAAATAATTTGCCCAACATCTGAAACTAATACAGGTTAATACTGAATGTAAACTGTAATTGAAAAAAAAAAACAAAATAAGTTCACACAACACCAGGATGTATAAGAAAGAAAGAAAGAAAGAAAGAAAGAAAGAAAGAAAGAAAGAAAGAAAGAAAGAAAGAAGGAAGGAAGGAAGGAAGGAAGGAAGGAAAGAAAGAAAGAAAGAAAGAAAGAAAGAAAGAAAGAAAGAAAGAAAGAAAGAAAGAAAGAAAGAGGAAGGAAGGAAGGAAGGAAGGAAGGAAGGAAGGAAGGAAGGAAGGAAGGAAGGAAGGAAGGAAGGAAAGGAGGAAGGAAGAAAACTCGGCCAGCGTGGTTCAGTGGTTGAGCATTGACCTATGAACCAGGAGGTCACAGCTCGATTCCGATCAGGGCACATGCCCGAGGTTGCTGGCTCCATCCCCAGTGGGAGGTAAGCAGGTGGCAGCCAATCAATGATTCTTTCTCATCATTGATATTTCTCTCTCTCTCCCCTCCTCTCTGAAATCAATAAAATTATTTTTTAAAAAGAAAAAAGTAGAAAGAATTTGCCCAAGTACACATGGTTAATAAATAGCACAGCTGGAACACTTGCTCTGAGCCACTCTGCTGTCCTGTCCTGGGAGGAGTGTAGAGTGTATAGACTTTGGGGCCGCAGACTGAGAGGCACTTGATCTAGCAGCTGCTAGCATGTCCCTTAGCCTCTCTAAGCCTCAATTTCCTCCTCTATAAAATGGGTATAATAAAGTGCCTATCTCATAAGGGTGCAAGAGGATAAAACGAGCAAATTCATTTGAAGCAATTATTATCCTAGTACTTGACACATAGTAAGTGGTTGACAGATGTTAACATCTGACCCTTCACTTCCTCATCTGTAAAATGGGGGCTGATAATGTACACTAATAAAAGAGAAACATGCAAATTGGTGTCACTCCGCTACGCCCGCCAGCCAATCAGAGCGACTATGCAAATTAACCCAACAAAGATGGCGGTTAATTTGCATATGCAGGCGTGGAGCAAAGACTGAAGGCTCCAGCTGGAGTGAAGACTGAAGACTGAAGACTGAAGAGGCTTGGCTTCTCTGCTGCGGCCGGACCGAAGGCCTGGGTGCCGGAGAAAAACCGGTGCCAGCAGCCAGGGGAGGGAAGGCCTATTGCGCGAATCTTCGTGCAATGGGCTTCTAGTAATATATGTCAGAGAGTTATTGTGAGGCTTAGAAGAAATAGCAAATATAAAGCATGTAAGATGATTCTTTTCACATGGCAAGCAATATGACCCTCCAAAAAGGATCACAAATAAGCAAGCCAGCTTTTCAAAAGGCCCATCAACTTGCTAATCTGCCTGAGAGCAAGTGTTCAGATGACAAAAAACACACTTTGAATATTGTTCCTCAAAATGCATTTATTAGTTTAAGATCCTTTATCCCTTTGCAAAGAAGCTGGGAGTGTGGGTGGAGAGTACTTTCCAGGAAACTGAATGGTGAAATTCTTAGAAGAGAGTACCTGCCGAAGGTCAGCCTAAAATAAAGGAGTTCGTCTCTGAAATGACATAGAAAGTTTTATTTTAGGAAAATTCAAACATATACAAAAGTAAGCAAAATAATGTAACAAAGCCCAAAGTGTCCATCATACAACTCAATAGTTATCAACTCATGGAAATCTTGTTTCAGCTGCATTCCTTGCTACCAGTATAATTTTGAAGCAAATCCAGATACCGTATCACTTCATCTGCAAATATTTCAATGTGTATCTCTAAAAGAAAGGATTGTTTTAAACAAAACCACAATATCACTGTCACACCTAAAAAATTTAACAATAATTCCTTAATATAATCAAGTAATCAGTGTTCAAATTTCCAATTATCTCTGTAAATGTCTTTTTGAAAACTGCTTGTTTGTTTGAATTGAGATTCACAACTGCAGTCAGTTGACATGACTTTCAAGTCTCTTATATTCTACAGGTTTCTCTTCTGTTTTTTTTTTTCCTCCCTCGCAACTTATTTCTTGAAGAAACTAGGTCATTTATGCTGCAGATTTCCTACAATCTAAACTTTGCTGACTGCACTTCAATGGTATAGTTTAATATGATGCTCTGGCCTCTGTATTTTCTATAAATTGGTAGATAGATCTAAAGACTTGAACAGCTTTGAATTTTATTTATTTATTTATATATTTTTAAAATATATTTTTATTGATTTCAGAGAGGAAAGTAGAGGGAAAGATAGAAACATCAATGATGAGAGAGTCATTGATCTGCTGCTTCCTGCACGCCCCACACTGGGGATGAGCCTGCAACCTGGGCATGAGCCCTGACCGGGAATCGAACCGTGACTACCTGGTTCATAGGTTGATGCTCAACTACTGAGCCACACCGGCTAGGCTGAATTTTTATTTATTTATTTTATTTTGGCAATAATACTTCATAGGTAGTGTGGTCTTTCTTCAGGAGGCACACAGTGTCCTGTTGTCTCTGAAACGACACTTTAAGAGACCAAAATTATATGATTGTACTAGAAATGTAAGAATAAAAAGAACATATTCATCAACAGGTGAACGGATAAGCAAAATGTGTGTTTACATACAATAGACTATTATTCAGCCATAAAAACGAAGAAAATTTTGACAGGTGCTACAACATGATTGAACCTTGAGGACATTACACCAAGTGAAAGAAGCCAGACACAGAAGGACAAATATTTTGTGATTCCACTTATGTGAGTTACCTAGAATGTGCAAATTCATGGAGACAGAAAGTAGAATAGAGGTTACCAGGAGCTGGGGGGAGGAGGAAATGGAAGTCACTGTATAATTCGTGTGGAGTTTCTGATGGGGACAATGAAAAAGTTCTGAAAATGGATAGCAGTCATGGTTGTACAACATTGTGAATGTACTTAATGCCACTGAATTGTAGTACACTTGAAAGGGGTTAAAATGGTAAATTGTATGTTATGCATATTTTACTACAAACATTTATGTTAAGAGCCCGGCTATTGCATAAAATAAGACCCCTCTTATAAACCCTTGATGGCCTTGGTTTATATGTTGGCCTTTGTCTAAACCAACTGCCTTATACTGTCCTGACCGACACATAGTGTAGGGCTCCTTCTGTGCTTCCCAGGGATTCATGGCCTTTGCCTAACTCCATGATGAGCAGGGGATCCGCACCCCACCAGGCACAAGCCCAGTGCCCTAGGCTGTGGACAGCATCTGTGTTGACAGCTGGGGCACACGCTTCTGGAGTCCCAGGCCTGGAGTTGGGGCTGTCTTTGCCACTTTCTTCCCATAAGAGCTTAGTTCAATGACTTGACCTCTCAGTTTCCATTCCTGTAAAGTCAGGGCTACAGCCACCTACCTCACAGGGTTGTTGTAAGGGTTGAATTAGGTAATATCATGGTCATGGGTACAAGGAGAGGGCTTTGTTTTGTCAGTATGCTTGGAGTGATTCAAAGGGGATATCACTAGGACGTAAGTTTAGCAACTCATTGGGATGCCTCCAGAAGTTGGCCACTTTGCAAGCGAAACTTTTCTTGTCATCATTCTTGGCAAAATCAGCAGTAGAGTGACCAACTGTCCTGGTTTGCCCACCACTGCGGGCGTCTCCGGATGTGGGATCTCGGTGCTAAAACAGAAAGTCCCAGCACAGGAGGACACATTGGCCACCCAACCAGGGATCTCCCACGTGCTAATGCAAGTATCTGCCCCTCAGGCTTGCTGGCTGCTGCCTATCTGACCTGCCTTCCCTCCAGAAACTCTCTTCTCAGCTTGGCCTCCTGAACCCCTCCTGGATCTCCTTGCTGAACATACGCCTCTGTTTGACCCTCAATGCTGGCGCTTCCCAGGATTTCTGCCTCTGCCTTCTGCTCCTATGATCTACAGTCCCTCCTTGGAGATTCGTGTTCATCCCCAGGTTTCCCAACCACCTCCCACAGCAGGAATCACTCTAGAGCAGCTGTGGGCAAACTACGGCCCGCGGGGGGACCCGGCCCATTTGAAATGAATAAAACTAAAAAAAAAAAGACCGTACCCTTTTATGTAATGAGGTTTACTTTGAATTTATATTAGTTCACACAAACACTCCATCCATGCTTTTGTTCCGACCCTCTGGTCCAGTTTAAGAACCCATTGTGGCCCTCGAGTCAAAAAGTTTGCCCACCCCTGGTCTAGAGGCTAGCCTGATTCTATTACCATCTCTTGCAAATACCCCAAATGAATTAAGTCCAAAGCCAAATGTACAACCTTCCTCACCAACTTCTTCTGTTTGGTTTATGACCCTAACCCTCAGTCCATAAAGTCAGAAGTCCACTCTCTCTGCCTCTTCCCTCTCCCTCAGCCTCCATCCACTCAGGTATCTAGTCCTATTGGTTCTACTCCATAAATATCTCTCCAACTGGCATCATTTGCTCATCCCCACTGCCACTGCCTCAGTTCAGGCCTTACTGGCTCTCAGCTGGACAATTGCCACAGCCTCTTCCCAGTCACCTGCTTCCACCTCATCCCCTCTCCCCTCTCCCCCATGTGGCTACCAGAATGATTATCCTAGAAGACAGATATGATCATGTCTCCCCCTGGCTTAGAATTGTCCAACGGCTCCCACTGACCTCTCACGGGGGGTCAGCAAACGTTTTCCATAATGACCTGATGGTACATATTTAGGCTTTCTGGGCCAGATGCGCTCTGTCAACTATTCAACTCTACCATTGCAGCACAAAAGCAGCTATAAACAACACAAACATGAACAGACATGTCTGTGTTCCAATAAGAATTTACTTACAAAAACAGGTGGAGGACCAGATCTGGCCTGAGGACTATAATTTGCTGAGCCCTGGACTAGGAAATGGAATCCAAGCCTCCCAGCATAGCCCAAAGGCAACTGGCCCCCTTGCTTCTCAGGACCTAGCCATCTATAGCCTGAGGCCCATCCATAGCCTGAAAACAGCTTCTGCTGTAGTAAGCAGGACTCCAGTTAGATCTTGGGAAGAGCTTTCTCAGCTGTTAAAGAATCGTTATAATTGGCCCAAGCTGTGGAAGGAGGTAAAGGAATGCCAGTCTCTTCCGGTTTTCTGATATGCCTCAGGTGTAGCCCTGTCTAGTCCTACTCCTAATTCTGGCCTGAAGATATCAAAACTAAGTTACATTGGCTTATAAGAACCTCTATTCCATGCAAAGCACTAAGCTGAGAGCAGGACTGTGCGTCCTCTTCTTGCAAAGCTTACCATCTCCCTGCTGCCTGCGACTGAGGTCCAAGACCAGTCAGAGCCGCGTGCGAAGTTACCAGGCAGGATGGGTTTAAATCACCGCTCAGGGCCGCAGTAAAAGGGAAGTCACCAAACAGTGAGTGACTAAGTATCCAGTGGAATCATCATGGAGGCTCAAAGGAGAAAAAGAACAGAGGAAGAGATAAGGAAGGCTTTAGAGCAGCGGTTCTCAACCTGTGGGTCGCGACCCCTTTGGCGGTAGAACGACCCTTTCACAGGGGTCGCCTAAGACCATCCTGCATATCAGATATTTACATTACGACTCATAACAGTAGCAACATTACAGTTATGAAGTAGCAACGAAAATAATTTTATGGTTGGGTCACAACATGAGGAACTGTATTTAAAGGGCCAGAAGGTTGAGAACCACTGCTTTAGAGAAAGAGAGTTGGATTTGAGCCCATAATCGTAGAATTTAGATGGTAATACTAGCACTTACTGCTTGCTAAGAAACACAGTGTAATGTTTACATTATCTTATTTAGTCCTCACAACAACCCTGTGAAGTAGGTATTACTAGTTTCTTTATATAGAGAAGGAAATTGAGCCACAAATCACCAAGCAGTTTGCCCAAGGCTGCATGGCCAGTGAGTGACTGAGCAGGATTCGAACCCTGTTAGTCAGGCTCTGAAAGCCCCCTGCGGCAGAGCTCCCCAGGAGGGCGCACAAGCAAAGGGTGGGAGGAAGCCTGTGATGGTCCGGGCTCGGCTCCTGGTGAGTCTGGATGGGCAAAGAGTGGGTGATCAGGCTGGAAAGGGAGACCCGGGCTGGTTCACCGGAGATGCTGGCTGCCGGGCTGAGGAGCTTCCGGGAGAGCTGACCAGGAGGCAAGTGCAGGCTGAGTTGGAGGGAGAGGACACAGTGCAGGCAGGGAGGTGCTCGGTGGCTCCAGGGGCATGAGAATGCCGGTCTGAGCCAGGGAGATGATGTGGAAGCTGGAAGGAGGGGACAGGTATGGGAGGGAATAGGAAGGAAGATTTGTGTGGGGACTGGGCCACCAATTGCTATTGGAGCCTGGGAGGGAGGAGTTGACAACTGCTTCCACCATCCTGAGAGGATCAGGCAGCAAGGCAGAAAGCAACACCCTAGGCAGCGAAGGTTAATACAATGGCTATTGTCTATCACAACCAGCTTCTACTGGTAAGCACTTCACATATATAAGCTCATCTCATCCTCCCAACATTCTCATGAGGTAGGATCTGTTATTATTATCCCTGCTCTTCAGGTAAAGGAACTGAGGCACAGAGAGAGTAAGCGATTTGTCCAAGGGCATCCAGCTGGTAAGCGGCAGCGCTGGAATTTTAACTCAGGCCGACTGGCTCCAGAGGCCTCCGCTGCATCACTTCACTGTGCTGTGTCTGTTGAGGAAATGCTTTCAGGAGGAAGCAGGGTTCCTCACTCCCACTCCACATTCCTCACCTGCAAGGATCGAGCAGGAGAGTGATGACAATTGCAGAATTATTTATTTATTTATTGGGGGGGGGGCGGGGCTGGTGGCATTGCCCAGTCCAATCTCAGGTCTCTGCTGCTACACTGAGCAGCCTCTCACCACCAAGCAGGGTGGTGTGCACGCTGTCCTGGGGCCTACAGGCCCTGACTGGCAAGAGGGCACCTGGAGGCCAGTCCTGTCCTCATCAGAGTAGGACAGGGGAGGATGGACTGGCCACCCCCAGCAGTGGCAGCAGCTGGTGCAGGCCGCAAAGACAGACTGACTAGGTCTTTAGGAAGCAGCTCACCCCCACCTCGAACATGAAGTTCAGGAAGGTCATTTTCTCTGTGGCCCTGGACACGAAGCAGTTGGTACGAGTGGGACAGGGGTAGGAGTGGTGGTGAAACAAGTATGGAACATCAAACCCAAACAGACAGTATCGCCCCACCAGGAAGGCCAGCTCCATAAAGGCCCGTAGCACCGCGTGGGCAATGTAGATGGCCAAGCCCCTGTGTGACCGCAGGCTGGGCTTCCTGTCTACAGCCCCAAGGCCTTGGGGGAGAATTCTCTCTCCCACCGGAAGCTGTCCCTTTAAGAATTGAGAAGACCCCAGGCACCCCAGGCTAAGTCTCTGCAGGGCTCCCAGTTTTTGCAATCTGCCCAGCAGGTACTCCCTCTCCACAGCTACTCTTTCCTCCCTTGCGATCTGGTGCAGGACATAGAAGAGATAGAAGACAGAGGGCATGGCCACCAGCATAATCTGGAAATAACAGAAACAGAAGTGGGAGACGTGGGAGACTGGGGAGAAGCGGTCAGAGCAGACATTTGTGCAGCCAGGCCGCGGGGTGTTGCAGGTGAACTTGGACCCCTCATCCCCGTAGGCTGCATCTCCCACCAGGGTGACCAGCAGAATGCGGAAAACCAGGGGGACAGTGAGCTACACCTGGCCCACCACGGTGGCATGGTTCTGCACTTGGTCAGGAGCCCGCCCAGGAATGACCATTCACTCTTCTGTGGACACAGAAATCACAAGCCTCAAGGAAGGAGTCTAAGTGGGGGTGGGAGTAGGAAGGGAAAGGGGGTGAAAATGTAAAGCCTCGGCAGCTAGATGATTTGTATCCCTATTTCTGGCCCACAGCAAGCGCTCCAGTTCCATCTGTGCCTGCCACCCAGGCAGGCGCACCACTCACTACCTGACAAGGACACGAGGAACAATCTGGCAGAGAAAAGGAAACAGAAGAATAAAGGACAGAAGCAGCAACTCTTAGCAGGAGCCTCAGTGCAATCCCAAATTAACCAAGACAGTCTGCACACTCGTGCTGCAATTAGGCTTCCGCTGACATGTTCCTAACTAAATGGGCTTTCGAAACTTCCAACTGTCCTGGGCGCTTTTTTCAGGCCTCCCTAGCACCGGGCATATTTTCCCCACGATGTCACAGCAGACTCTACATGACTTAGACCAGTGGTTCTCAACCTTCTGGCCCTTTAAATACAGTTTCTCATGTTGTGACCCAACCATAAAATTATTTCCGTTGCTACTTCATCACTGTCATGTTGCTACTGTTATGAGTCGTCATGTAAATATCTGATATGCAGGATGGTCTTAGGCGACCCCTGTGAAAGGGCCGTTCGACCGCCAAAGGGGTCGCGGCCCACAGGTTGAGAACCGCTGACTTAGACGGTCTTTCCTCCAGGTTCCAGGGTAACATGAGACTTTTGGTCACCATGCCAGGATTTGGAAGAGACAGGTCTTACAGCCCCCTGCTTCCCCAGCGGGTGCTCTTTAAGGCCTCGCCTTGCAAATATCTCATCTTACTTTTCATTTCTGCAGCTTCTGATTCTGGGAATTACAGAAAACATTTCCAAGGCATAGTTTGGGGGGGGTTGAGGGGGGAGGGGTCATTTACACCCTTTATCTCCATCAGCATCCTCTTCCTGTCTCCCAAATACACATACAATCTAAGTATAGCAGCAACAGCGTGCTTACTGTGCAAACTCGGGGTCAAGACAGGACCCAGCCTTCACTGCTGACTGATTGCCTTTCCTAATCTGCTCCTAAACAGAATCCTGGAGCTGCCACGGGAACCCGTTCCTCCCCTTAACTTTCAAAAGGCCAAGTTGTCTTGATTCTTATCTAAATGGCTGCTCCATTTTAGTCAACGTGCTGTTCTTCCACTCTCCAAGATGGAAACATTAAGTGTTTCTCACGGTGTCTCCCACCTCTTGCTGATCCTGGAGGATGGGGTCCCTTAGGTGGCCACAGGCATCTCCAACTCAGCATGTCTAGACTGAACTTATTCCTCCAGAGGAGTGGCATAATGACTACAAGCACAAGCTTAGACTTAGATGCCCAGAGCTGTGTGCCCTTGAGCAAGTTGCTTAACCTCTCTCTGCTTCTTTTTCTTCATGGGTGCAATGGAGACAATAACGCTATTTACCTCATCAAGTTATAAGGGTTATCTGCGTTAACATATGTGAAGGATTTAGAAAAGTATTTGGCACATAGTAAAGTGCTTCATTAATGTTAGGTATTATTATCTTTCCCCCAAACCTGCTCCTCTTCCTCTCTTGGTGAGTAGCGCCAACTCAGAATCCTGATGGTTACCCATAGTTCTTCCCTTTCACTTCTTCCCCGCTTCTAATTGCTAACTGAGTCCCCTCAGTGCTGCCTCCTAATACCTCTCACATCCATTGCTTTCTCATCAGACCATGGCATAGCCTTAGTCCAGCCTTTTATTTTTTCTCACAGGATTATTACAATCCTAGCAAGTTGCTCTGCCTCCAGTTTTGCTCCTCTGTTCTACCTCCCTCAATGGCTGTACCGCTAAAATGCATACGTATTTGGTCATTTCTTTCCCGGCTTAAAAAGCCCCCAATGGCTACCAATTGCCCTCAGGATAAAGTCAAACTCCCAGAGATGACATATAAGACCCTCCCTGATCTGGCCCCTTGCTCTTTAGCACTCAACATTCCTGAAAGCCCTACACATCCAGGCAGTTCCATATTCCTGAGCAGTTACTCACACTGCTCCCTCTGCCTCTCCAGCCCCACTGTCCTTCCAGCTGATTTTTATCTTATTTATCTCCCAACATTCAGCTCAAGCAGCACCTTCTCTAAGAAATTTTCCAGACCCCGTTTCAGAAAGTACTGACCACCCTCCTGGAGGTCTCCTGCTTAGTGCATTATCTATTGTACATAATGACTGTCATTTCCATTTATTTACATACTAGTGGCCTGGTGCACGGATTCATGCACCAGTGGGGTCCCTCGGCCTGGCCTGCACCCTCTCGCATCAGGGATTCCTTGGGGGATGTCGGAGAGCCAGTTTTGGCCTGATCCCCGCAGGCCAGGCTAAGGACCCCACCACACCAGGCCTCTAGTCCTATATAATAAAGAGGGAATAATGCAAGTTGACCATCACTCTGCCACAAAGATGGCGGTGCCCACAGTGGAAGCGGGGGTTTCTGTAACACAAGATGGCTGCACCCACAGCGGAGGCTGGGTTCCTGTAACAAGCGTTAACGAACAATCAGCAGGGACCTGAGGCTGCGCCCCCCCCCCCCCCCCCCAAACCCGTGGAGCTTGACACATGGAGCTTGACAGGGACCTCAAGGTGCACCCCCCTGTCCCAGTGCTGGGCAGGGGACCTCAGGCCACACCCCCCACCCAGCAGGGCTTGACAGGGGACCTCAGGCTGTGCCCCCCTCCTGGCAGGGCTTGACAGGGGACCTCACGGCGCTCCCTCCCTCTCTGGCCCAGGCTGCAGGACCTCAGGCCACGCCCCCCAACCAGCACCGGGCCAGGGGACCTGAGGCTGTGCCCCCTGTCCGGCGGGGCTTGACAAGGGTGGAACCGGCTGGGTCTGAATCTAGCCCAATGAAGGGGAGTTGGCTGGGTTTGGGTCTCATGTGATTTTGAGGTGCACATGGGTGGGTGGGGACTTGACTCTGTGCCCCAGACTCTGACAGGAGGAAGATTTTCATATACATTTTACTAATTTTCTTTCATCTCTGACACTCCTATTATAGAGAAAGGGCAAGTAGCAATATTAAAATATTTCCTGTAATTAATCCCCTTTTAATGTGCATGAATTTCATGCACTGGGCTACTAGTATGCATATAAGATTTTTGGTTAATCTCTTCCCACCCTCCCCCCGCCCCTCTGAGATTCATCAGTCTGTTCCACGTTTCCATGCCTGTGGTTTCTGCTCCTGCATTGAGTGTCTGCCTCTGGTGGTCAGTGTGCATCATAGCTACTGGCTGGTCTGCCGGTCAACTGGTCGCTTAGGCTTTTATATATATAGATAATCACATTTACTTAGATAAAATTTATCTCTACCAGTTGATGTGAATCATTTGATGACAGAGACTGCATCTTATTTATCACTATTCCTATGCACAACATGAATTAGGGGCTTGATACATGTGTATTGAGTTCAAATGCTGTCTTGTTGCTTGCTAGTTATATGACTCTGGGGCCATTACTTAACTTCTGGGTCTGTTTTCTCATCTGGGAAGTAGAGATTTTAATATGGAATTGCAGAAACAGTGATGATTACAGATAATGTATTTTTTTTTAAACTCCTTGCCCAAAATTCAGAGAGAGAGAGGGTAGAATAGAGGATACCAGGGGCTAGGGGAAGGGAGGAATGGGGTTATTGTTTAATGGGTATGGAATTTCTGCTGGAGATGAAGAAAAAGTTCTGGAAATGGTTAGTGGTCATCATTGCACAATGTTGTGAATATACGCCACTAAATTGTAAACCTAAAAAATGATCAAAATAGTAAATTGTAAGCTATATATTTTACCACACACACAACATTTAGATAACCAGAGGAGGTTAAACACCCTTGCCTAGTTTTTGACACCTAGTAGGTGCTCATCAATAAATGAAAGGAGATACTGAAAACTCCCAGTCTGACTATTCACACTTCCCCAGGAAGTAGGAGCTACCACAGAGCTGGCATGCTATGTCTGCCTCCTCGGTCTGGTCGGGGAGGCACCTGGGAGATGGAGGCCTGTGAGAACTTTCTTCTCTTCTTGCGAAGCAAAGACAGGAGTCAATAGCAGAAGAAAACTACCTGTCTCCCATTGTTCAAATGTTTATTAACCATCAGGTGGGGTCCCCGCTCATCCTTGTCAGTCCGTGGCCCCCAACAGACTCTAAACCTCATCTCCCAGCCCCCTAGCCTACCTCTCCACAGAGCAGAGGCTCGGCTCCTTCTCAAATCCCAGAAACCAGAACTGAGCCCCTCCTCCTCTTGCTCTGAGTCCCAGGCATGAGAAGGGAGCAGGGGGGGAAATCACCAAGGCATAGAAATGATGGGGGGGAAATGCCAGCTAGCCCGAGAAGAATGTGGGGATTGAGAAACTTATTTTCTATCTCCCTTGAAAGCTAAAGAGTGGGGGGGGGGGGGGTGGAGAACGGAGGGGGGGGGCGGGGGTGGGGGGGGAGGGGAACTCCCAAAAAAAAAAAATATGGGGGGAGGGGGGTAGGTTTCCCGGTTGTCAGGGCTTTAAGGCTGTGGGTGAGAACATAGTCTCTCTGGAGAACTTTGAAAATGGGACAGAGATTTCTCTGTGCTGCCCAGGGTTTCTGAACCTCAGCTTCAGCCTCAGCTCATTGCCGTTTTAGACAGAATGATCTACATTATAGGGGACTGTCCTGTGCATTGTAGAAGGTTTGGCAGCATCTCTGGCTCCTGTTGACCAGATGTCAATAGCATCCCCACCCCCAAGTCACTTCAATCAAAAATATCTCTATTGCCAAATGCACCTGGGGAACAAAGTCACCCCCATTGGAACCACTGGTCTAGGCTGAGCAATTTTGTTTTTCTGCGTGGAGGCAGGGGATGAAAGAGTTGAACTTTAGATTCTAGGATCCAAAAGGGAAAACTACAAAAAGGGTCAATGACATGCTCTGACTGACTGGAAGTCCCACCCCATATCATGTGACATTGTGCTGCTCCAGGCAGCCACGCAAGGCCACGCAGCAAGGACCTTGCAGAGTCAGGAGCAGTGAATCCCCAGGTTTGCAGCAGCTACAGGCCTATCACACATCAGCCCCACACCTGGGGGATCCTGGGGCTGGAAGAGGCTACAGGGTAACACAGACCATAGAAGTCTACAGGAAGAGCCAAGGCCTGGAGAGCTTTCCAGCCCAAATCTTAGAGTATTCTCGCCCTCCCCACGCCCTAGGACACTGGGACAGAGAGTGGCACTGGATAGAAGGGTCCTTAAGCTCTTTTAGTCCCAAATCATTGTTATGGGCTTTTCCTTTTGCCTCAGGCTTCACTGTGGCCGGGAACCATGTGGTAACTGATCTTGTCTTGATAGGAGACATTGTTATTTTGGTCAACATGGGGTGTTTTTTGCATTAGTTTTAATTTTTAGAAAATATTACATTAAAGTATTCTTTATCTTGATTATTGAGTTTTTTGGCCTCCCTTAAATTTTGTGCCTGGGGCTTGCCTCTCTCCCCTCACTCTCGTCCTGGCCCGGCTCCCTAGGTCCCCACCAGTACAGCTCATGAGGCACATGTGAAGGCAGAGGTCATGAATGGAAGCCCGCAGGCTGCATTCTGCACATAAATGTGTTTTGTTTGGCTAACACTGTGTTTTCAAAAATGTCTTGATTTGTTGCCAATTTTTTTTAAGGCAAGAGAATCACATAAAAATCCACATTTCTGGCTTCTTTTGAAAAAATTGGGTGATCCAGCACATTTTTAATCCTAACCAGAGGATATTTTTCCATTGATTTTTAGAGAGAGTAGAAGAGAGAGGGAAAGACAGAGAAAAATATTGATGTGAGTGAAACACATCGATTGGTTACCTCCTGACCAGGGCCTGGGCTGGGGAGGAGCCGACAACCAAAGTACTAGTATGTGCCCTTGACCGGAATTGAACCCGGGACCCTTCGATTCTGCAGGCTGACACTCTATCCATTGAGCCAAACCAGCTAGGGCGATCTAGCCCAAGTTTTAGTGACTTAGCCCTCCATACCAGGGACAATCGCTGTTGGGATCGTAGCCTCCTACGACTGGGCTAGCAGCCGCCTGTTTAGGGTGCAGGGTGCTGTCCATTCCCCTCAGCCACACTTCGCCCACTGATCTCCTGTGGAGAGGTTAGGTCACGCAGCTGAAGTTCAAGCCCAAGCCTAGTGACTCCAACTCCACAGCTTCCTATCAAAGCTATGAAGTACTTGACGTGAGCCTAGCAGGAATGACTCTCCGCTACTGGAGGGTCTGAGATACAGATGGGAACTCTGTATGTGTGCTAAACGTAACTCAGCTCAACCCCAGTCTGTGTCAGGATCCCCTTCCTTTGCAAACACCGGGACTTTTTTCAAGGGGTCCCACGGCAAAGCGGAAGCACTCAGCCCTCTATGGCATTTGCCCCCGATTGGTATAGCTGGGCCCTTCACTGCCCGTCCAGCCATGGACCTGCAGAGGGGTTACTGCTGAGATGTCCTTTATTTCTCGTCTGTTGACTTTCTTTGATACATCCACGCCAGGTCTGGGGGCCCAGAACTCCTAGGGGCTGAGTTCCCACCTGCCAGCCTCCCTATGCCACCATTCCCTGTCAGCTGCCCCAGCTCCAGCTCCAATACACTCATGGCTGCCTCCACAGTCATCGCTTCCCCTCTGCTCCTTCTCCCTCAGCCTGGAGGAAGCTGCTCTAGTTTCTGGAGGGAGTCCCCACTCCTCTCAGATTTATCCCACCCAGCTTTCACCGTGAAACTTGCTTCGAATATTCAGTCTATGTTCAGAGGCCTCGCCATTCCCCCCAAGGTGAGGTGTCTGGAGAGGTAGGCCAGAGAGCAGCTCTATTGCTGAGGCATTATCTCCTGAGGCAATGAGCACAAGACAACCCAGCTGCTTGAAAAAGGGGGCAGTGCTGGGGATGAGGTGTTAAGATATCAGTAAGGATGACCAGCCCGTGTGGCTCAGTGGTTGAGCTTGGACCTATGAACCAGGAGGTCACGATTAGATTTCCAGTCAGGGTACATGACTGGGTTGTGGGCTCAATTCCTAGTAAAGTGGGCATGCAGGAGGCAGCTGGTCTATAATTCTCTCTCAACATTAATGTTTTTTTTCTCTCTCTCCCTCTCCCTTCCTCTCTGAAATCAATAAAAATATATATTTTTAAAAATATCAGTAAGGCCCTAGACAGTTTGGCTCAGCGGATAGGGCATTAGCCTGAGGACTGAAGGGTCCTGGGTTCAATTCCAGTCAAGGACACATGCCTGGGTTGCAAGCTTGATCCCCAGTGGGGCATTCAGGAGGCAGCCAATCAATGATTCTCTCTCATCATTGATGTTTCTATTCTATCTCCCTCTCCCTTCCTCTCTGAAATCAATAAAAATATGTTTTTAAAAAAAGATATCAGTAAAGAAAAAATTGGTAATATTTCAAAACTTTTATATCAATAATTATGTATAAACTTATTATAATTATTATTCTTTTTCCAAATTTCTCTATCCTTGGGGGCAGAGATGTT
This sequence comes from Myotis lucifugus, assembly GCF_000147115.1. Lineage (NCBI taxonomy): Eukaryota > Metazoa > Chordata > Mammalia > Chiroptera > Vespertilionidae > Myotis > Myotis lucifugus. The sequence goes on from NW_005871205.1 coordinate 1,989,019, forward strand.
ATAGACTTGCAGGGCTTAGCAGCAGTATAATAATAATAATAATAATAATAATAACAATAATAATAATAAATGTTGAGTACTTATGGGTTAGGCACTGTGTTAAGTGCTATATCTATGTTACTTATTTAATTCTCAGAAAAATCTTGAGGCAGTTCTTATTATCCCCATTTTACATACGAGGAACCTGATCCTCAAAGAGCCTTGTCCCCAAGACAACACAACCTGTAGGTGTAGAGCCTGGTTCTTACCCAGTTTGCTGCCTCCAACTAAATCAGCTTTGGTTAGCCAGCCATGTAGCAACCACTGGCCATACTGCCCAGATGCCCCATGAAGACTCACTAGTTGGCTGGTCAATGTCACTCAGGCTCCCACTCACCAGCGTTGAGAAATTCTGTCAATGAGCAAGTTAGACAGGTACCTCCCCAGGTGCAGATGTGATGGAACGTTGGCGTGACTGGTTTCACCATGAAGGAGCAGGAAGTTGGCTAGAAAGGAGGTTACTCCCAAGGACCGAAAGACCAGCCTATAGGTCCTTGGCCCACCTGGCAATGGGCTCCCCAGGCCAAGCTCAGAAGCACTGCCCAGTGTTCCTGTGTCTTCCTTCTTGTCTGAGGGATGCTGTGAAACCAGGATCCCCCCACCCACCAGAAGTGAATTAGGTAGCAAGTAGGTGTCAGGTGAAGCAGGTGCCAGTAGTCTGACCCTAGTGGGTTGAGAGGGGGTCAGGCAGGACCAGAAGTGCACATTCCAAGTCCAGCTGCTCCCTGGATGAGTGTGTGTGTGTGTGTGCACGCGCGCACACACACACACACACACACACACACACTGACAGAGACTGCTAACCTCCCCCTAATATGAGATTCCTTTTCTTCTATAGTGATAGAAGTTTTTATTTATCGCTGGGCAATGTCCACCCAGAATGAAGACTTCATTTCCCAGCCTTCCTTTTAGTGAGGGGTGGCCATATGACTACATTCTGGTCAATAGATGTACATGTACGTATATGTGCAACTTTCAGGCAGGGCTCAGCTGGGCGATTGTTTTGCTCCTTGTGCCATTGACTGAGGTCACCTAGTGGTGTTTAGCTGGTGCACGGATTGGCTTAGAGGGTCCAAGACAGCTTCGCTCACATATCTGGCACCTTAGCAAGCACAGCTGGGACTGTCAACTGGAGCACCTACATGTGTCCTCTCCAGCATGATGGCCTCAGGAGAACTGGACTTCTTACAGGGCAGCTCAGGGCTCCAAGAGCAAGGGCTCCAATGATCCCGACAGACGTTCCATGGCCTTTCACAACTGAGCCACTCGAGTCAGTTGACATCACTTCTGCCTACTCTATTGGTCAAAGCCGTCACAAGCCCACCCAGGTTCAGGTATAAGGGACATAGACCTGCACTTCTTAATGGAAAGAGTGCCAAAGAATTTGCAACCATGTTTAAAAAACACAACATCAGCCCTGGCCAGTGTGGGTCCGATTCCCAGCCAAGGGCATGTATCTGGGTTACAGGTTTGATCCCTGATCCTGGTTGGGGCGCATGTGGGAGGCAACCAATTGATGTGTCTCCCTCACATGGATATTTCTCTCTCATTCTCTTTCCCTGTCTCCCTCCCTCCCTCCCACCCTCTCTAAAAGCAATGGAAAAATATCCTCAGGTGAGGATTAACACAAAACAAACAAACCCACAACACCAGCCCTGGACCACATCAGTCCAGTCTTGAAGTTAGAGCAAACATAAACTTCTATCTGTTATTTTGGTTAGCTGTTACTCACAGCTGAATCCAGTCCCAACAGAAACATATATGGACACGGATACTTTCACAATATGCAGCATGCATATAGCCCACAAGATACAAGGGAGTAAGCAGTATTGGAACCTCGCAGGATTAGAAGCATTCATTTACTCACATTTACTCATTCAACACACTAAGTTCGTAGCTGTCTTTTGGCTATGCTCTTATCTCACTCCAGACTTCCCCATCCTAGCACTTGCCTGATTATCCATCTATTTCAGCGGTTCTCGACCTGTGGGTCACGACCCCTTTGGGGGTCGAACGACCCTTTCACAGGGGTCGCCTAAGACCATCGGAAAACACATATATAATTACATATTGTTTTTGTGATTAATCACTATGCTTTAATTATGTTCAATTTGTAACAATGAAATTGGGGGTCACCACAACATGAGGAACTGTATTAAAGGGTCGCGGCATGAGGAAGGCTGAGGACCACTGATCTATTTGTTTATATCGACCTTGTCAGTTCATCTCTGGGACCCTGTCCGTTGTGTTCATCACTTAGTACTGAGCTCAGCACCTCAAAAATATTTGACCGAGTTCACGTTTCACAGACAGCCTGCAGGTGACGCTTTGAGCTGCTGGGGACTGGAGATTGAGTGGAGAGTAGTGAGACTACTTAGGAGTTTGTACGGTGCCTGGAAATGATGGGGCCCTGGACTGAAACCTCAGTAGTGGGGACAGGGATGAGAACAAGAGGTGGGATTGTCAGGCCTTGGTGATGTTGGGTGAGAGAGAAGCCGGAGTCAAGACTGGCACCCAGACGTCTAATCTGATCAATGGAATAATGAACAGTGGCACCACCTACTGAGAGGAAAAACCAAAAGGGAGGTGGAAGACTCCGGACGAAGGTGATGAGCTTGGTTTTAGCTCTCTGCATTCCAAACGCCTGGGGGACATCCAGGTGGAGGCATGCAGGAGGCAGCTGGGCACACAGAGTTGGACAGACCAGAAGACCGTGAGGACATGACCACGAGTTCAGGAACAGTCTCACGTGTGCGCACTCATTGTTCACCCAAAAGTGTCCGAGGAAACAGGGCCCTCGGGTGGAAGCTCACAGACCCACATTCCTCTCTCCACGGCAACCTAATGTGTCGTCTTGAACAAGGGACCGCCTTTCGGGCTCATAGTTTGCTGCTTTGTTGTGAAAATGAGAGGACTGCCTCCAACCTCTGTTTCCTTTCAGCTCTCACATGCCATCATGATTCCCAGTTAAATATCGGAAGGTCTACCACGTGCAGGTTACTGTGCTGGACACTGACCTCGTTTCTGCTTCCCACAGAAAACCAAATCAACAATAACAACAACAAAAAGGAGGTCAGCTGCAGGAGGAGCCTGGGAGGTGAACCACATTGTAAGCTTCCCACTCCAGCCTGTTCTTCCTTTCACCCCACACCCAGTTCTCTGTCCACCCAATTCTCCCAGCACGTCCACCTCAGGCCTCCAGGCTCCTCCTGGCACTCCTGGCCTAACCCTCTTCTCTCTCCGCAGAGCAACTAGGAATAAAAATTATTCCAATTCCTCACATTTGTGTCACACTTTATTTATTTTTTTAAGCCTTGAAGAATTTTTATTTAACATAATGAGAGGTTTAATAACTTAGATTAAAGACTAGCTAGCACTCTTCTCTTGTTGTTCACCAACTGTTTTTATGACGATAACTCCGAGATCTGGAATGTGATCGAAAATGAGGGTGTTTTGCTGTTTGTGCTTTTGTTTCAGAATTGGTATGCCCTTTAGGAGAATTCCATGGGGATCTTGCTATGGAGGCAGAATGTCTTCCATGTGATCTTGATTTTGTTCCTGAGCTAGTCTGCTTTTGAGGTGAACTTGATTGTGATTTTCCTATTGATTTTGATCTTTTTTCTAAGGACTTGGACCTTGACCGTCCTCTAGAACCAGAATTCCGTCTTGGAGTTCTTGGCTGCCTTGCTGAGGTAGACCGCCTTGGTAGTGACTTGGAGCGAGATTTAGACGGGCTATAAGAAAGTCGCCTGTGTCGAGACACCCAGAATGGAGCCGGGGCTCAGCTCCGGCATCACCACCAGGGGCTGCCTCGCCCTCTGCGGGCCGCACACCTCTACCTCCCAAACGGCCCGGCCTCGGCCGGCCCTGCCCTAAGCGCGCACGGAAGACTCTCATAACAGATCCACGCCAGGACCTGGGCCCGCAAAGGCGAGGAATTTAAAACTCTCCCCAGCTGTGATGGTCTTCCGGCTGCTGTGTCACACTTTATATTTCTACTTTTCCATATAAATGGTATTTATTGCACAGGAAGCATGTGGTAGGCAGTATGCCAGGCTCTGAGGCCCTGCCTGGGATAAAGAAGACATGGGCCCTGTCTTCTTCACCATACGCAGAGAAGAGAATTAGCAACGTAAAACTATGCCATACAGTCAATCACCCAGGGACTGGAGGAACCACATAGGAATCACACAGGGCTGTAGGGATAGTGTGTGTGTGTGTGTGTGTGTGTGTATGTGTGTGTGTGTGTGTTTAGGAGGATCTTCAAACCCTGTTAAGTTTTCATAAAACACCAACATTGAAAGGATCTCATACACCAGTTAATCCCACTCCCTCATTGTAGATGTGTAGAAACTGAGGCTCAGAGAAGTTAAGTGACTTGTCTAAGGACACACAGCTGGTGAGGGTAGAAAGCCTAGACTGGAATCCTATTCCCCAATCTCCTTCCAGTTCTCATACATTGTACTCTTGTTCCCTCGTCACACTAGCCTCCTAAGATTATTTAATAATAATAATAATCTAAGCTTTATAAGTGCTAAGATACCGCCAGGCATCATGCTAAAATCTCCACATGGATTCCATGTGTATAAAGTACAACATGGTAAAAAATGAATCTAATGTTAGATTTCATTTATTGTTGATGGCAACTCTAAGAGTTAGGTGTGTTTTTATGATCCCATATTATGGTTATATTGAGTCTTAGGTTGATTGACTTGCTCAAGGTCACCTAGTTAAAAAAGCCAATATTTGAATACAGGTAGTCTGATTACAGAGTCATGTGCATAAAAAATCGCCTTGCAACTTTGTTCAATATGCAGGCCCCAGCCCTACCCTCCAAAAGCCCGATTCTATAGGTCTGGGGTGAACAAGCAGGAGCCTTCATTTTAACCACGAACTCGAGGTGATTATGATTTGGTTGTTCTTAGGCCACACCCTACAAACCCCGACTCTCTTGTATCATTTTTCTAAATCCAGAATTTTCTGGCAGAGCCCCTCCCTTCCCTGGGACCCACGGAACTGTCCCCAGGGAACTGGCTTTGGGAGACTAGGAATCAGGGTGCTCTAGGGACAGACATGTGCCCCCTGGTGGTCAGAGATGGGAGGCCAGGAGCTGCTGCTCCAAAGATCCCAGGGCCAACAGTACAAATGTGAATTTTTCTTTCATTCTGCTCAGCCAATGTTACTGAGATGCCACTATGTGCCAGCACTGAGCCAGTGTAACTCCCCGCACACCCAACAGAAACAAGACGTGTGGGAGCCGACTTCTTCAAGGTGGCTGCTCACTTGTTTTTTCCACTAATACAAAGGCACAAATTTCAACTGGCCCAGGTAGGCATTTCCAGCAATATATGGCTGTGTATTTTCGATCTTTCGGAAGGCTGCAAAAGAGGTTTTTGAAAAAGGCTGAGCAAACACTCTGGAACGGGAATCCAGGAGCATATCTGCAGGGCAGCGTGAAAGCCAGGCTTCCGGGTCAGGCTGCTGCTTCAGCCTTTGGGGCCCTGGGCCAGTTATGTCATCTGTCTGGGTTGCAGCTGCCTCACCTGAAACATGAAACAATAAGAATACCTGCCTAAGAGGGCTGTAGTGAGGGTGACATGGCCTCTTAGAACAGCACCTGGCACATGGTAAAAGCTTTAAAAAAAACTTCAGTGATGTTTAAATACTTGGTTGTTATGTATCATGAAGTATAGAAGACACAAATCAAGAGACATGCATCCATCTTGATTTATCCTCCTTGAAAAAGAACAGTAATAATTCTCGAGCTCATGTAGCTGAGGGACAAGTACTGCTCTAAATCCTCTAATATATGCCCACGAACATGCAAAGTGCCCCACACTGTTGGTAACTTGGGACTGCTTTGGAAAATTGTTTGACAATGTCTGCTAACACTGAGCATGGGTATGACCCTGCAATTCCTCCCCTGGGTACATTTCCTTCAAAATGCTTACATAGCATAACCAAAAGCATATATAAGTTTGTAACAATACTATTTTTTTAAAAATATATTTTATTGATTTTTTACAGAGAGGAAGGGAGAGCTATAGAGAGTTAGAAACATTGATCAGCTGCCTCCTGCACATCTCCTACTGGGAATGTGCCCACAACCAAGGTACATGCCCTTGACCAGAATCGAACCTGGGACCTTTCAGTCCGCAGGCTGACGCTCTATCCACTGAGCCAAACCGGTTTCGGTAACCATACTATTTTTAATAGCTCCAAAGTAGGAACTACCTAAGTGTCTATCAACACAATAATGAACTAAAAATCTATGGTATCATCAAAGAATAGAAGGCCATGCAGCAATACGAATGAACGAACTACACATACACACAGTGACCTGGGAGAATCTCACACACAAAAAAACTGATGAAAGAAAGAAGCCAGACACTGAAGAATATAGACCATATGATTCCATGTATCTAAAGCACAATATGGTCAAAATGAATCTAATGCCGCTAGAAACTGGAATAGCAGCTACCTTTCAGAGAAGAGGCTACGAGGAAGCTCCCCCAGGGGCTGCCAGTACGTTCTACATCTTCATCTGTGTGGCAGTTACACAAGTATGTGCACTTATAAAAGCGTACAAGACCGTTCACTCATGGTCTGTGCACTTTCCTACAAGTCTGTAAGGTTCCAATAAAAAGATTTTAAAAACTCTTGATCGGTCCCTCATGATGAGTCACAGAACACACTCAGACCTCATTTATCACAAACTGAAGCCCGGAGTCCTTCAGGGTATCAGAATCAGGAATTTAATGCCCCTCTGGGGATGGGAGATGTGACCGCAGGCCAATGATCTCGGACCAGATTTCCTGCTCAAAGCCAAGAACAAATAGGCTGCCTTGTAGATAAAACAGGTTCTAGAAAAACTGCACTATTGGGCTATGGGGCAGAGCAAGAGAGCTCAGTGTCTGCCTGGAGTCTGTGGGTGGAAAAATCAGAACTCTAACACTGCGCTAATCACAGCGCTAGACTTGCTGCTTGAGAACCCTACCCCTGGTCGGCAAACTGCGGCTTGCGAGCCACATGCGGCTCTTTGGCCCCTTGAGTGTGGCTCTTCCTAAGCCTTAGGAGTACCCTAATTAAGTTAATAACAATGTACCTACCTATATAGTTTAAGTTAAAAAAGTTTGGCTCTCAAAAGAAATTTCAATCGTTGTACTGTTGATATTTGGCTCTGTTGACTAATGAGTTTGCCGACCACTGCCCTAGTCCAAGATATTCGCAAAAATTGTCTGGAAGTAGTGAAACTCATAGAGTATTAGCATAGAGAAACACAAAAGCCCCTATAAGAATTCCTCCAGAGCCTGGAAAATGAGCAAGACCCTGCTGCCTGAAGAAACAAATAAATAAAGAAGCAAAGTTCGTAATGGAGAGAGATGGCAGATGCAATGAGTTCAATATAACCCCAGGTTTACAGATAAAAGGACAATATGAAAAAATGTTTCAACTCATAAAATGTAAAAACTAACTTAAATATGTTTAAAGTGTTCAAACATAAAGGAAGAAATAGAATCTATATGATAAGTGAGATAATATGGAGGGAAGATAGGTTTATAGAACACTCAAATAGAAATTATAGAAATTAAAAACTGGTAGACCCTTGGATTTTTAAAACAGAATTTAATCCATTGATTCACCTGTTAACTAGATCCTGCTATAGAATGAATTCATTAAGGGGAAGACAAATATGAGAAAATAATTTAAAATGTGGTCCAAGAAGATAAGGAGATAGAAAATAAGGGAAACCAAAAGCCTTGATATATAGAATGAGAAGCTCCAAATAGAAGCGGGGGGGGGGGGGGTGGAGAATAACAATAGTGGAAGAGAGAGGCAGTTACAAAAACAGGTATTGGTGAAGTTTCCTGAACTGAAGAAAAATATGTGTTTGCCAACTAATGAAGTATATGGCCTGAATAGAATTAAAAAAACAAAGTCCATACTTAACACATGCTGTGGCACTGCAGAGCATCAAAGATAAGTAGAAAATCTTAAAGGCTACTAAAAAGAACAGACTACCTATGTAGGAACAATAATCAGAATAATGGATTTCTCATTATTGATGAAGTTTCCACAAAAGACAATGACATAATATTATCAAAGTGCTGAGAGAAATAACTGTCAATCAAGAATTTTATTTCTAGCTATACTTGCATACAAAAGTAAGGGTGAGATAAATGGTTTTCAGACATACAAAGATTTAGAAAGTTTATTACTTATAGAAATTTGCTGAAAGAACTATTAAAGGATTGCTTTAGTAACAAGGAAGACAAATCCAGAAGAAAGGAGTGAAATGCAAGAAGGAATAATAAATAAATAAATTAGTAAATCTAAATAAATATTGATTACTAAAAATGTAAAATAAAATAATAAAGAATCAAACAGCAATGTAGAAGATGAGAATGAATGTTCAGAATTAAGATCTTTATCTTACTGGGAAGGATTGAGAAACTAGACACTTTTAAGATTAAAGTGTAATTTTTAAAATACTAGAAATACAATGTATACTTTTCAAACCAGTGAGGGGTGAAAATTATAATTTAAAAATTTAGTCAGAAGGCAGGAGTGAAGGGAGAAAACCATAGAAAATAATGATAAATAAAAAACATAAAGATTATAAATTGTAACCTGGCCAGCATAGCTCAGTGGTTGAGCATCGACCTATGAACCAGGAGATCACGGTTCGATTCCCAGTCAGGGCACATGCCCAGGTTGCAGGGTTGATCCCCAGGGTGGGGCATCAGGAGGCAGCCGATCAATGATTCTCTCTCATCATTGATGTTTCTATCTCTCTCCCTCTCCCTTCCTCTCTGAAGTCAATACTAGTAAAAGAAAAAGAGAAAAAAAAACCATTTAAAAATATTACAAATTGTAGCATATTCTATATTCTATAGTTCACAAAACAAGTGAACATGACCTATATGCAGCAACATGGACAGATTTCAAAAATATAATGTTGAAGGAAGAAAGTAATTTACAAAATTTATATGTCATGTACATGTACATTTATACAATTTCCATGTAGATTATTTCTGTACTTTTTTACAAAGTGACTACACATATTTATAGAAGTATGTAGTAAAATATGCAAGCATAGATGGGAAGCATATATACCAACTTCATGATAGTGGCTGCTTCTGAGGAGCAGGAGAGGGGGAATAAAACTAGTAGGAAGCACAAAGAAATCTTCAATTTTATTGGCAAGGTTTCTTTTTTAAAAATATTTGAAGCTAATATTACAAAATGTTAGCACTTGTTAATTCCAGTCAGTAAGGCATAAAGTTTAGATATTGGAGGCTACTGAGAAAGTTCTTTCTTATTCTTAAGAAAGCCACAGGAAGCCACACTCTTTCTTTCACTCCTGATAGATGTGAACAATGAATCACACAGCCCCGATTGCTACTGGAAAACATCCAACAATCATGAAAGCAACCAGGCTTAAAATGAAGCCAATACTGCAGTCAGTAGAATAGAGATGGGAAAAAACCCAGCTCATTGAAACATCACTGAATCAACTAAGCCTGAAGCTTACCTTACTGCATTATTGTCTGTTAAGTGAACCAAATAATTTTCTTATTGTCTCAGCCAGTTTACATTAGGTTTCCTATTACTTGGAGACAATACTTATGATAACTGATACAATGAGATGGAGAAGTGTGCGCATGCAGAACTATTAGGGAGGTAGAATTAGCAAGATTCAATCAAAGGTCGGTCGGATATGATGGTGAGAAAGAGAGAGGACTCAAGATTGATTCCCAGATTTCTGGCTTGGATAACCAGATGCACGGTGGTGCAATTTCTGAGACAGGAAACATCAGAGAAAGGTCAAGTTGAAGGTAGAAGTGACAGTGGAGAGAACCTGAACAGCTTGGCGATGTTGGGGAATCTTTGGAAGCCATCTAATTATAGCTGAATAGTGAATAGTGTCTCCCCAGAATTCATGTCCACCTGAAACCTTAGAATGTGACCTTATTTGGAAATAAGGGCATTGCAGATGAGGTGAGGTAAATTAAGATGAGGTCATACCGGATTACAGTGATTGGTGTTCTTATCAGAGAAGGCCATGTGAAGACATAGACGCACACAGAGGAGAACTCCACACGAAGACAGAGGCAGAGACTGGAGTGACGCATCTACCAGCCAAGGAGGCTAATCATGGCTGACCAGTAGCAGAAGCTATGAAACAGGCCTGGGACAGTGTCTGCCTTAGAGCCTTTGGAAGGAATCAACCCTGCTGACACCATGATTAGCACTTCCGGCTTACAGCCCTGTGAGAGAATACATTTTGTTGTTTTAAGTCAGTTTTGTGGTCATTTGCACAATAGACCTAGGAAACTAATACAAAGACAGATGTCTGAACCTGAAATATGGATTTAGGAGCCATCGGCAAAAGTGGCTGCTGAAGTCTTGGAGTAGATGAGATTACCTAAGGAGAGTGTGGAATGAGAAGAGAAAAGCGGTCAAGGACACACCCTGAGGAAGACTGGCCTGGAAGGAGCAGGAAGAGGAAAAGGAACAGACTGAGGAAGTTGTGGAGGAGCAGTCAGGCTTATGGGCAGAAGAAAGAGTCAGTAGGAGTAAGGTTAACAATTATAGGAACAGCCCTGACCGGTTTTTCTCCGTGGTTAGAAAGTCAGCCCTCAGATGGAAGGGTCACGGGTTCATTTCCTGGTCAAGGGCACGTACCTCAGTTGCAGGTTGCATCCCGATTCTGGTCAAGGAGCATGCCGGAGGCAGCCAGTTAATGTGTCTCTCTCACATCTCTCTCTCTCTCTCTCTCTCTCTCTCTCTCTCTCTCTCTCTCTCTCTCTTTCTCTTTCTCTCTCTCTTTCTCCCCATGTCTCTCTTTCTCCTTCTGCCTCCCTTCAATTATCTCTCTATAGATCAATGGAAAAAGATATCCTCAGGTGAGAATTTAAAAAAAATTATAGAAACATTACCTGGAAACCAAAAATCAGAAATAGAAATTTCATCATTAATGAAACCAGCAGACATATAATTTGTAATCAGAGCTTTAAGACAAAAAGTGAATGGGAACCATTCACTTTCTAAGGAGATGAAGCATAACTCACCACGGGGCTTTGCACAGTGACTTTCTTCCAAAGATTACAATAAGGAAAGGATGCGGCGGGTGGGGGGGTGGGGGGTGGAATAACTTTTCAAGTGGAGATATCTGACAAACACTACCTTAAGCCAGGTGCTCAGGATGAATATATAAATAGCCATAAGCCACTTGATAGTATGTGCCCTTGATGTGATATGAGAAGGGCCCTTTGCTCTGGGGATCTTCCTTCCCAAAAACACATTCGCCAAGTCTAATGAGGAAAACATCAGATAAACCCATGTTGAGGGGCATCTACGCCAATACCTGACCTGTACTCAAACCGTCAAGGTCATCAAAAACCAAGGCATGTCTGAGGAACTGTCACAAACATGCAAACTAAATGGAATATGTATTCTTGCTGGAATCTGGAAACAGAAAGAGGACACAAGGAGAAAACTGAGGAGACTATATAAAGTATAGACTTTTGTTAATAATAATGTGCTAATATTGGTTCATTAATTGTAAATTTAATGTAAAATGTTAATAATAGGAAAGACTAGGTGTGGGGTATATGAGAACTCTATACTACACAATACTTCTGTAAATCTAAAACTATTCTGACTTTTTTGTGTGTTTTTTAAAAATATATTTTTATCGATTTCATAGAGGAAGGGAGAGGGAGAGAGAGAAACATCAATGATGAGAGAGAATCATTGATCGGCTGCCTCCTGCACACCCCAAACTGGGGATCGAGCCGGCAACCTGGCATATGCCCTGACTGGGAATTGAACCATGACCTCCTGGTTCATAGGTCGACACTCAACCACTGAGCCATGCCAGATGGGCAAAAATGGGCTCTTGAATATTAAAAATGTGATTGTTAAAATAACAAATTTGGCAAAAGAGTTTGTGGTAGATAGAATACTGGCTCTCCAAAGGTGTGTACATTCTAATTCCCAGAACCTGTGGATATGATCTGACATGGCAGGGGCTTCGTAGATATGATGAAGGAATTTGAGATGGGGAGATTATGCTGGATTATCTAGGTGTGTAATCATAAAGGTCCTATGAGAGAGGCAGGCAGGAGGATAGGAATGAGAGAGAGAGAGAGAGAGAGAGAGAGATCTGAAGATGCTTAACTGCTAACTTTGAGGCTGGAGGCTGGAGACAGGAGCCAAGAAATGCAGGCAGCCTCTACAAGCTGGGAAGGCAAAGAAGCAGATGGTCCCCTAGAGCAGTGATGGCGAACCTTTTGAGCTCGGCGTGACAGCGTTTTGAAAAACCCTAACTTCACTCTGGTGCCGTGTCACATATAGAAATTGTTTGATATTTGCAACCATAGTAAAACAAAGATTTATATTTTTGATATTTATTTTATATATTTAAATGCCATTTAACAAAGAAAAATCAACCAAAAAAATGAGTTCGCGTGTCACCTCTGACACGCGTGTCATAGGTTCGCCATCACTGCCCTAGAGCCTCGTGAAGGAATGCAGTCCTGCCTCCAGAACTGTCAGGTCATAAATTTGTGGTAGTTAAGCCACTGTGTTGTGGTAATTTGCTCTAGTAGCAATAGGGCACTAATATAGTATTAAAAGCTAAAACCAAGGAAATCTCTTAAATGTCAGAACAAAAAGACAAAGAGAGATAAAAATAGAATAGAAATATAAGAACACTAGAGTATCGGCAGAGGGGGTATAGCTCAGTGGTAGAGCATTTGACTGAAGAACACTGGAGTATCAATTCAGGAGGTCCAACCTCCAATCAATAAAAGTTGCCAGAAAAGAGACACATTACACAGAGGTAAGAAAGCGGTCCAAGAAATAACACAGGAACATTTCCAAGAGCTGGAGAACATACCTTTCCTGAGGTTGAAAGAGTCAATCAAATGCCCAGGGAAATAAAGGAAAAAAGATTTTCACCAAGGCACAGCCTCAGGAAACTCAGATCACTGGAGAGGTGAAAAAAAAAAAAAAAAAAAGATTTCAGCCGTAACCAGTTTGGCTCAGTGGATAGAGCGTCAGCCTGTGGACTGAAGAGTCCCAGGTTCG
>NW_005871205.1:2003561-2048993 GCF_000147115.1 Myotis lucifugus
CCCAGGACAGGAAGTGGTGGACATCTGAGACTGGAGGTGAAGAGGTGAGGGTGGTGTGGAAACAGATAGTGTTGCAGGTACTGTAGGTTCCAGGGGCAGGAAGTTGTGGACATCCATGCCTGATGAAACAGGATATAAGGTCTCCTGCTGGGAGGAAAAGGTATATGGGGGGTGAGCACCATGAAGGCAGCAGTGAAGTAATACACGTATGTAATAGGATGTGAGCATGGAATTGTGGCTGAGACCTTAAAGTGGTAGATATCAGAAACCAAAGCGAGTCATGTGCCAGGCCGCTGTGCAGCAATCTCAAAGGAGGGGTTTGAGAACTGATGTGCTGGCCCTTAACCCTCCCTTCTTACCCCAAGAATACAAGGAGTCGGAGAGATTAGAGACAGGGCTATGAAGAGAACTTTTGGAGAAAGCTGTGCTGTGAACGCCCCACCCGTCAGGGAAAGGAGAGAAAGGGCCTCACCTCAAGGCGGAGGAGAAGGCTCCAAGGGCCCCCTTGGCGAGATTGCTGTGTGTCCCCAGCAGTTAGAAATCGAAAGGGCAGAAGTTGGGTTGGGCAACCGCTGAGGGATGAGGCAAAACAGAAGAGGCTGAGTAAGAACCAGCCACACACCAGCATTTGCTGTGGCCAAGTACATGTGAGAGTTTCCAAAGGACCACAGGCGGGCCATGCCTCAGAGAGAGCTGGCGTGGGGCTGGGGTGGATTCAGTCCACGGGGACTCCGGAGGGTGGACGGGTCCTCAGCAGAGTGAAGCTAGAAGTAGATCACCAGGTGCCTCGGGGCTGCAGAAGGAGTGGCAGCCACAGTGAAGACGCAGAGACCTGGGCCCAGGTTACTGCAGGCGGGGCTCCCCTGAGAACCAGGAAGTGCCCACGAGACAGGCAGCTTTGAAGAGTTGCCAGGCACAGCGCGGAGCCATCTCACCAAGGGACCATCAAGTAAGAAGCGCTCTGCTCTCCTTCCTCTCCCATCCCCTCCAACCCTGGAAGGATCAGAAACCACCGACGAAGCAGGAGAAAGAAAAGAGTCCACTTCCCCGGGGTGCAGGCTTTCTGCCTCAAGCAGGTCCCATCTGGGGTCGCAAGGAGAGGACTTACCTTTCATTGGGAAAGTTTTGGTTACTGAACACTCAGTGCCCTGAACATTCTAATTGAAAACTGAGAGCGTCTTTTTGTGATTTAAAGTAACCATCCACTCATTCACTTTTATTCCCTAAAAGTGGGCAGAAAATCATGGGGCTGCCCAAGTTCACATCCAGGGCAAGGGAGAGAAACCAGCCCCACTGAAGAAACAAGAGGAGCAGAGGAGGTGAAAACAACGTTGCATTCACAGCTGCTCCTGGGAGTCATGCTCGCTCACACAAGTGAAGGGTAAGGGTCTCCTCTACACAGTAAAGAATACAGATTTTGGTAGCAAAAAAAGTGAGTTTGGCATCTGGCTCTGCTACTTTCTACCTGTGTGACCGTGGGTAAGTAACATAAGCTCCCTGAGTCTGTAAAATAGGGTCCATGAAGCATATCTTACAGGTTTGGGGCAGATTAAATAAGATTTGGGAAAACACTTAGAAATGTATTGATTCTATTCTCCACTCTGTTACAGGATGTTGTGGGGTGGCTAGTGAGCCTGGGTGTGCCAGGGAAGGCTTTCTGAGGATGGTTGCTTTTTACACTGTCATCTCCAGAGGACAGAAGAGAAGCAGATTGGCAGAGGGGCAGCACAGAATACTCTAGACAAGGGTGGGAGGAGACTACGGTTGGCAGGTAAAACACGGAATGCCAAGTAATTTTTTACTATAAGGATTATTTTCTATTAAAAAAAAAAAGGGTGGGTGGAGGTGGAGGAGGGTATAGGAGGGATAAATGGTGATGAAAAAAAAGAAGAGAAAAAGAAGAATATTTTGTAGTGTAAATGGAACGCATTTACACTACAAAATATTCATTGCTTATCCGGAATTCAAATTTAATTGAGTGTTCAAATTTAATTTTCATTTGCTAGATCTGGTCATTTCTAAATGAGACGGAGTTGGACTGCTTCTTCTGTAGTGGAACATCACCCCGTAGGGTAAAGTCCATCCTCATCCTTATTTTTCTAAGAGTCCAAATTGGGAGGAGATTGCATATCAAAAAATTCAGTTAAGAAAAATGGGGGGAGGTGGGAGCAGGGTATAAGGTGTGGCTTCAGTGGTGGAGTATCAATTCCTGGTCAGGGCATAAGCCTGGGTTTCTGGCTCAATCCCTAGTAGGGGGCACGCAGGAGGCAGCAGATCAATGATTCTCCCTCATCATTGATGTTCTATCTCTCTTCCCCTCTACCTTCCTCTCTCTGAAATCAATAAAACATATTTTAAAAAGAAAGAAAATCAGATTGAATTGCGTTGAAATGCCCTCACGCCAGTAACGTACAGAGGAAGCAGGCTAGGGAGGCTGGTCCCTCAGCACAACAGCACCCCGTGCAGGTGGGCACCGTTTGTGCCTGGAGGCAGAGAAATGGATGACTGGAGACTCAAGATGCCTCGCAAGTTCTCTCCCAGGGCTTGTGCCTTGTCAGGAGCCCTAACCCTGGTTCTCTTGCTTGTTTAAAAGGGCAGCAAGGGACAGGGCAATAAAGGTCCCCCAGAAGCAGCCCCTCCTGGGGGAGGTAGGGGTGGCTGAATGCTGACAAGGCCCTTTGCTTTGTACCCATCCTGCTTATCCCCAAACAACAGAAGTGCTGCTCAGCCGCCTGGTCAGCCTCATTATGCTCTTGCCACAAAGTGCTGAGTCCAGCGGCTGTCCTGGCCCCATGACCTCACCCTCCCACACTGAGCCTCATCCTGTGAGGCTCCCTGGGCCCAGAGGCGAGGCCGGGGCATTCCATCCATCCATAAAATTCTGCGTCTCCACCATGCTTGACATGTAACCCTAGTGTGGAGGAGCCCAAGGTTCAAACCCACCATGTTCCATTTGAAAAGTCCTCTCATTCACCTCCAAGTCTAACAGCCCATCCCACTGGACACCCAGTTGCCCCGCCTGCTTGTGCAATGAGTGTGTGCACTGAGAACAGGGTTCAAGACCCACGTCCCCAATGCGCTTTGGAAAATTAGACTGACAGGATGCACGGCTAAAACTTAATAAAGAAAAATATTGGAAACAAAGAACAACTGAACGAATGTGGTCTTTTCCAAATTCAAAGAAAACACTTTTTAATCTCATCATTTTTCTAAAGTTTTTGCTGCTTGTTCCCACGTGTGTCTATGAAAATCTGGAAGAAGATGATATCTGATCTGGACAATTACTACTGTAGTTACCCTTTACTGAGCTCTACCTGAGTACCTAATGCTGCCCTAAGTACCTTTATCTCCCTTCATCTGATGTCAGTGGGTCAGGTAGGTATTATTATCCTACTTTGTGTCAGAGGGACAGGGCTGCCCAGTGGAAAGAATATGGGCTTTGAGTCACATAGACATGCATTCAAGTCCCTGCTGGGTTTCCTGGCCCAGAACTTGGCCCCTCAGAACCTCCGTTAACTCATCCATAAAATGGGTGTTATAAGATCTACTTTTTGGAGTTGTTGTGAAGATTAAAGAGGCACCATCCGGTTCATAGTAAATGCTCAGTGAACTGTAGTTATTGTTATTATGGATAAACAGGAGAGAGCCAAACCCAGGTTGGGAGAAAGGATTACAAGGTGGCGGCTCCCTTCCTTCCCACTCCTGGGGTGGCTGTGTCCTGACTTTCCTGGGAAGAGACGGTGGTGGGGGCTGGAGGTAACCAACATGAGCAGGTGAAGCAACAGTTCCAGGCAATGTCAGAGGCGGAATCCTCTAGAACTTGGTTAAAAACCATATTGAGGGAACATTTGAAAAACACCATGGTTAGTGCGGGAGATCTGGTAATCCTTTCCCAACCTCCACGGATTTAAGGTAATTGAGGAAAGTGGAGAGAAGACAGGCCGGGGCTATATATGACTCCGGGAATATTTGATGGATATTGGCAAATCGTTTGCACAGTAACCCCAACCCCCTTCGCCCCCATATACACACACAATAGTTTTGTGCGTGTGCGTTTGGTCTTTTCAATCAAACATTAAAAAGCTCCACTGTTCTGTTGGCTCAAACAGTCTTCACTCTACTAACTCTTCAGTAGGGTATAAAGCTCCCACATTAAAATACTGAGAGTAGCCCTGGCTGGTTTGGCTCAGTGGATAGAGCGTCGGCCTGTGGACTGAAGGGTCCCAGGTTTGATTCCGGTCAAGGGCATGTACCTTGGTTGCGGGCACATCCCCAGTGGGAGGTGTGCAGGAGGCAGCTGATCAATGTTTCTCTCTCATCAATGTTTCTAACTCTCTGTACCTCTCCCTTCCTCTCGGTAAAAAATTAATAAAATATTAAATAAAATAATAAAATAAAATACTGAGAGTATATGAAGCACAAACACAACACAAGCAAGTCAGTGTGGCCAGGGCCCAGCCACGGTGGCTCAGTGATTGGGCATTGACCTATGAACTAAGAGGTCAGGGTTCAATTCCTAGTCAGGGCACATGCCCAGATTGTGGGCTCGATCCCCAGTGTGGGGCATGCAGGAGGCAGCCATTGATGTTTCTATCTCTCTACTTCCCCCTTCCTTTCTGAAATAAATAAAAATATATTTATTTTTTTTAAAAAGTCAGTGTGGCCAGGGTAAATAAGAACTATATCATGGTTACCTCTGTGCCCATAGAGTCACAAACCCCATCATAGGATTAATTTATTCAAGACATATTTATTGCCCAGGTTGGGTGGCTCAGTTGATTGGAGTGTCATCCCATGCACCAAGGCAGATTCAATTCCTGCTCAGGGCACATACTTAGGTTGCAGGTTCAATCCCCTGTCGGGGCACATACAGGAGGCAACTGATCAATGTTTCTCTCTCATCTCTCTCTCTCTCCCTCCCTTCTTTCCTTCCTCTCCCTCTAAAATTAATAAAAACATGTCCTCAGGTAAGGTTTAATTGAGCTAGGAGTCCTGCCCAGAGCTGCAGATGTACTGATGAAAGAGACAGATGAAGCCCCTGCTTGAAGTCTCGTGAAAGAAGCAGAGAATTGAGCAATCAGTTTCTTTATTTTCAAGAATACCTTTAATCGTTTTGCTAGAAAATATGATCACATTGTTCAAAACTCAAAAAGTACAGAAAGATGTATAGTGAAAAGTTCTGTTCTATAATTGAGCCCCAAGTGCCTCAGTTCCCCTCTTTGGAGCCCAATATTTCTAGTTTCTTAAGTAATTTCTACAGCGTGATCAATGCAATAATTGGAGAAGTACAGAGTTCCATGAGAGCACATTGCGGGAGTGCCTAAGCCAGTTCAGGGTTTAGGGAATGAATGAATGAATGAGTGAGCAAATAAGTGTTTCTCGAAGACCCCAATTCTGTGGAGGAAGAGAAGAAAAGGTGAGGAAGAACCACCAGCCATGGACCCTGACGCCTTAAGCCCTGCACAGCCACCAGCCGGCCAGAGATCATCCCCAATGCGACTCTGTCCCTTGCCGGCCATTGATCCCGACATCACCAACTTATTTAGCAGCAAAAACATCCTGGCGCAGTGCATCGTGCTTAGCACCAGGCCTGTCCATTTGGAATATTCTGCCCAAGTCTACAAATACTTGTGAACATACCAGAACTTGCCCCCGGAGTTTTGGTTCTGATGAACCTTGAGTCACAGGCCGTAGAGTTGGCAGAGGGATTAGGAGAACTTCACTGGGAAGGGTTTCTTCTCTCCAATCAGGTTTTCTACAGTATCTGTCATCAGAAAGAGGGTAGGATAATAAACCAACAATGTATCTTCTTTTTTGGAGTTGAGAGAGGCTGAGTGACTTGCCCAAAGTCACAGAAGCTGGGATTTGAACCTACATCTGCTGGGCTCCACTACACCTCACCCCTACTTCTCACAGTAGCTGAGGTGCTTAAACAATACCTCCTGCCCTTCAGGGCTCCTGGGGAAGCCCATGAATCCCCTACACTACCCTCCTCAATTGTTCTTACCTTCCTGAGCAAAATCTTTTTACCCATTAGGGTACTTACTATAGTACCTTGGGCCTGTGAGACTGCCAAGGGCCGAAAGCAGTATATTAAAAATCTAAAAAGATAGCCCTAACCGGTTTGGCTCAGTGGATAGAGTGTCGGCCTGTGGACTGAAGGGTCCCAGGTTCGATTCCGGTCAAGGGCATGTACCTGGGTTGCGGGCACATCCCCAGCAGGGAGTGTGCAGGAGGCAGCTGATCGATGTTTCTCTTTCATCTATGTTTCTAACTCTCTATCCCTCCCTTCCTCTCTGTAAAAAAGTCAATAAAATATATTTATAAAAACACACTAAAAGGATGTATAGGCTCCAAATTTTTCAAAGAAGATTGCAAAACTAAAATGAAGGTTTAATAAAATAGCTACAGAGAGGCATGTCTACTAGTCAACCGTAATTGAATTTAACTCTTACATATTTATATATAAGTATATAGTATACAAAAAAGATTCCCAAGAACAGAGTGAACCATTTTTTTCTTAATGAAGTTCAGAATTAAACTAATCCTTCACATTTTTTAACCACAAAGACAAAAACTATATTTTCTATCTGGGAAGTGAGGTGAGGTTTGATGTGTTGGATAGGACAGGGGTCTTAGGAAGGGCCTGGGGTGTCGTGAGGAGTCTGGAGAAGGACAGCGCCAAGCACTCACCTCCCAGCTGCTTTGCGATCACGACCACAGCAGCCACTGCCGCCAGCCTCACCCACAGCAGTGGGGCCTCTCTGCATTTCTGTGTCCCTCGTTTTAACAAAGGCCTGAGGGATGCCTGCCCAGCAGGCTGAGCCACCAAAGCTCTGGGGATCAGGGAGAACTAAGCAGAGGGAAAGGAGAGTGCTGACAGGGCAGAGGCTGCCAGCCTTCAGGGCTATAAAGGGCAGGGCCCCAGAGAAAGTGGCACCACATGGAGACCCAGACTGTGCATCGAGAGCTGGGTGAGTAAAGTCCTGAGGGACGCTCGGGCCCTTCCTTCCTTTCTCCTGCAGACACATGCCCAGGAGGGGACCTCATTTTCATGCTGCCTGGTCAGAGCCTTCTAGGATGGCTGGAGAAGAGTGGGGAACTCTGCAGGGAGGCAGCCGTCTCTTGCCACCCCAAAAGGAGTCACTAAGAAGGCAATAATCACTACCCTCGCCATCACAGCCGGGAGGAGGCATGGGGCTGCAATAAATGACAGGCTCCTAGGGCATAGGGAGCAAGTGGAGGGGGCAGGAGCTTGGAAATGCTTATTCAGAAGTTCAGACTGGAAAGATATACCACAAAATTGACATGCATCAGCCCCTGGGCCCGATACTAGACAGAGGGAAGGGCCATGAATGGCACAGCTGCCTGTCTTCCTTCTTCCTTCCCTCCCTCCCTCCCCTTCTTCTCCCTCCTTATCCTTCCCTTCTTTATTCTCCCTACCATCTTTTCTGTCTACCTAATCTCTCTGAGACTCAGTATCCTCATCTGCAAGATGGGGACAATGATAGTACTTACCTCACAGGCTGGCTGTGAAGATTGCATGTATTCATGCATGCAGAGCATTTAGGACAGGGTCTGGCACAGAGTGAGCCATTATTAGGTGTTAGCTATTATTGTCCTCTTTTCTTCCTCACTTTCCTTCAGTAAGTTTTTTTCAACGGCACCCGTGCCCCCTCACCCCCAACCTCCCAGTGCCCCAGCATGGACTCTGCTTGGTGCTGCAACTTGCACTCAGGAGACCCAGGCCCTCCATTGAGATGTTCACCAGGACATAGTCAATAGGAGCACAGATCAGTACTGTGACGAGCGCTAGAAATCAGGGAAGAAAGCAAGCCGCTGCGGGCTGGGGAGAGCAGCAAAGTCTCTCTGAGGAGCTGGGCAGGTTGAGCGACAGAGAAGTAGGAGGGGAATGGGAGCATGGCCATGTACAGCCAGTCAATCAGTTTGAGGGCTGTGAAGAGCTAGGTGAGAGTGAGACCACACACTGGTAATATGAGGGATCTGGACTACATGGTTGCCAAGGAGTTTATATTAGGGTGTGAGACTGAGGCAATGCTGCCACCTGTAGGGGGTACCTGGAGGCTGGCAAGTGAACGAGAGCTACATTTATCAAGAGGTCACGATGCCTGTGCCAGGCTTTACCTGCACTATTGCTTCTAATCCTTACAATAACTCTGCCATAGAAGCTTTATTGATGGAAGACAACAGACTCAACTAGTGAGAGGCAGAGTCAGAATCCCAACCAAAGTCTTTCTGCTGGACTTCAAGCCTCCTTTACTCCCCTCTCTGCTCCATCACCTCATCTCCATCCCAGACGCCATGTCATTGGTGTGTGTTCTGTCTTCCAGGAACCCTTCCAACCACCAAAATGGCTCAAACCAACCCCATGCCAGGGTCTGTGGGGCCATGGAAGGTAAGCCCTCCCCCATCGCATGGGAAAGTTCATAGGGGAAGGTCCAACCAAGGTCCAGATGCTTTTTCAGGAAGGATCGTTTAGGATGTCCCATTTGGACAGAAGGATGACTGTGGAAGCCCATGATGGGTGGGAGATAATACCTAGTTTTCTAGTTCAACTCCTCTCTGCGCCGCTAAAATCATCTTAAAGTTGAGCAGCCCAGAGTAGATTATGCCATGGAGAAACTGAGAGCCCAGAAAAGAGAGATTTGCCATCGGATCAAAAATAAGTTATAGGACCCAGGTCTTCTGACTCTCATCCTGAACTTGGTTGTGACTATTACCTGAAGTGGCTGATCCTCAGTCTGACCCTCTACCCTCTTCATTGGATCAACTTGAAGGCCAGTTCACAGCTTTGGGAGTTCGTTGTCCTCTAGCCAGGTTTAAGAATTCTCATTCAAAGCATGGAAAGGGTTCATTACAACTCTTTCTCTATACCTTAGGTTTCTATAGCACGTTTGGCTGGAGAACCTAAGTAATAATCCACAGGGAGCCCCTGGGCCTCCCAGAATCCTGGCCCCTGGGCCATATTTATGCAGGAAGCATAGTGAATAAGAGTCCTGGAGTCCTTGGTCTGTCTACTGGGCCAGTTATTGTTCCTAACAGACCATCCTATATAATAAAAGGCTAATATGCAAATCAACCAAACGGTGGAACTACTGGTCGCTATGATGCGCACTGACCTCCGGGGGCAGACGCTCAATGCAGGAGCTGCCCCCAGTGGTCAGTGCACTCCCACAGGGGAGCGCCGCTCAGCTAGAAGCTGGGTTCCCAACTGGCAAGCACAGCAGCCGTGGCAGGAGCCTCTCCTGCCTCTGCGGCAGGCAGTGCTACAGATGTCCTATTGCTGGCTTAAGCCATCAGTCAGACATCCCCCAAGTGCTCCCAGACTGCGAGAGGGCACAGGCTGGGCTGAGGGACCCCCCCCCCCCAAGTGCATGAATTATCGTGCACCGGGCCTCTAGTTCCTATCATAAACCAATCCCCCACACCTTATCCTTATCCTGGGCATGTGAACACCACCAACTAGTGGCATTAATTCAAACCCCCTCCTATCCTATCTACACTGGAAGAGACCTCATCAGGCATCCTGGACTACAGCTAGTGATGGAAAACACAGGGTCACACATAAGCTACACTGTTGACCAGGACTCTTGTTTTTCCTGATGTACCACATTCTAGCTCTCTTTCCCATTCAATCTCATTTCAGATAACCATCTATGACCAGGAGAACTTCCAGGGCAAGAGGATGGAATTCACTAGCTCCTGCCCAAATGTCTCTGAGCGCAGTTTTGAAAATGTCCGATCTCTCAAGGTGGAATGTGGCGCGTGAGTATGGACCTCAGCAGAACCTCAGGCTCCTTATTGCCAGTCCCCTAAGACTTGGGGCCATAAAGGTGGGAATTGGGGAAGAAAAATGTTCCCCGGACTCTACACATGTAATTTAGTAACTCAAAGCTAGAAGGTACATGAGGTTTTTAGTGGCTTGGTACTAGATTTGTGAGGTATTAAAGAAATATATAGACCTAGCCAGTTTGGCTCAGTGGATAGAGTGTCGGCCTATGGACTAAAGGGAGGATTTGTTCCAGTCAAGGGCACATACCTGGGTTCAGGCTCCATCCTGGTCAGGAGTGCATGCAGAAGGCAACCATCGATGTGTCTCTCTCACATCAATGTTTCTCTCTCTGTCTCTCCCCCTACCTTCTACTCTCTCTAAAAATCAGTGGAAAAATATCCTTGGGTGAGGATTAGAAAGAGAGAGAGAGAGAGAAAGAAAGAAAGAAAGAAAGAAAGAAAGAAAGAAAGAAAGAAAGAAAGAAAGAAAGAAAGAAAGAAAGAAAGAAAGAAAGATATAATGGGTTGAGGCAGTGACAGTAATCAGATCTATGCTTCTGGACCCCATAGGCTGCTACCTAGGATTCCTTTCACAACAGCCCCAGGACCCTTGAGTTTTTCTTGCCTGCAGAAAATAGAAAACAGCCAAGCTGCAGCCTCTTTACAACCAACTCCCCTCCTGTATGTCCCAGAGAGAGAGCAGACATCACTAATTTCTCTGTGTAAAAAGGAACTCAACCACAGCACTTGAGAGTCATGTTGGTTCATATTTAGTCGTCCAGGAGTTTCTGGTTGGTGGTTAATCTCTTCGGTGAGGAAGACCTTCTCTTGTTTTGTCTTCTGACGCTTGGCAGGATAGTCAAGGCCTTTATCATCAGTATGAAAACACATAAGGAAAGGACTCTCATTTGGCCTAGGCCCGTGGTCGGCAAACTGCGGCTTGCGAGCCACATGCGGCTCTTTGGCCCCTTGAGGGTGGCTCTTCCTAAGCCTTAGGAGTACCCTAATTAAGTTAATAACAATGTACCTACCTATATAGTTTAAGTTTAAAAAATTTGGCTCTCAAAAGAAATTTCAATTGTTGTACTGTTGATATTTGGCTCTGTTGACTAATGAGTTTGCTGACCACTGGTCTAGGCAGTTGCTCACAACCAAAATTGAGCTTTTTAACTTCTTAAAAGGAATACTTTAAGGTATTGTCAGTAACTGAAACCTGGTTGTGAAAATATGATCTGAGGGGTCTTATAAATAAGGTATGGGTATGCAACAGCAGGAGAAAGAACCCACGTAATCCATCAGTTGCCTGTTCAACCCTTTGCTTCCTTAGGAAGAAGCCAATAGGTTTGGCTGGAGCCAAAGCAATAGTCAGTCACTTTATCCTGAACCTGGAGCTCCAAGTAGAGAATAAGGTAACTAGGAAAGAAAGGAAATATAACTTTAGACTGACTTTGCTAATACACATTACTCAGGCGAGTGAAGTAGATCCTTTCAGTGGATAATCCCAAAATAAATGTTACATTTATAAACCTGCTTAGTGCGGCTGCCAGCTCACATCCCACCTCATGTGATAAATGTATTCTTTTGTATGGCTTTGTTAGAATTGGCTTGATATTTTACTCCACTATTAACATCTAAAGCAAAAATGCCTTCTCCCTGAGGCCACGTAGACTCTGAACACCAGGAGCAAATGCCACTAATTGTCTTTGGCAGCTGGATTGGTTATGAGCATACCAGCTTCTGTGGGCAACAGTTTATCCTGGAGAGAGGAGAATACCCTCGCTGGGATGCCTGGAGTGGGAGCAATGCCTACCACATTGAGCGCCTCATGTCCTTCCGCCCCATCTGTTCAGCTGTGAGTCTCTGAAATTTTTACTTCTGTGCCTGTGGGGAATGGGGCAAGAGAGAGTGCATATGGATTGACACACATGTTACTTCTCATCAGTTATGCTGAAATGTGGCAGGAAGAAAGAGAAAAGTAAAAGAAGAAAAACCACTGGTCTCTCTGTTCTAAGTTTGCCATTTGATTTTTATTTACTAGATAATAATTTCATTAAGCTAAAAGTAAATGCCTTCCTATTTATAGGTGGCAGGAAGTGGATACTCAGGAGCCCAGATCTTCAAGTGCAGTGGGGT
The DNA here is from genome assembly GCF_000147115.1 of Myotis lucifugus. Taxonomy (NCBI): domain Eukaryota; kingdom Metazoa; phylum Chordata; class Mammalia; order Chiroptera; family Vespertilionidae; genus Myotis; species Myotis lucifugus. Next base: position 2,015,487 of record NW_005871205.1, read on the forward strand.
ACTAGTAAGAGCCTTATAGTAAAAAAGTAAATCCTTAGCCAGTTAAAATTCAATCCGTATAACATTTTACCCAGAAACAGCGAAGTACTAACGTAACCTTTCAATAAGTGGGATAACTGAAGAAACAGATAAATTTTCCAGTGTCTTTTATCTTTGATTCATAACCTTCTGGTTTCTAATACTAAGCATTATTCAATTCTGCATCAGACTAGGATACTTCCCACTCTTCGGGAGTTCAAGTAGACGCAGGATAATCTTCAACTGTCTGTTGAAAATGATCCTTATATTGGGAAGAGTGAGACTGGGCTACAACCTTTCCAAATATTTGTCTATATCATGTGATTTTTTTTCTCATGATTTTAATTAATGATCTCACCTTAGTTTAAAATCCTACTGAAATTCAAGTAGTAAAGAAGGTAACCTAAAGTTATAGATCTAAAATATACTGCCTTATCTAGATGTTTGCATCTCACTTTAACTCTGCATTTTTCCTAAGTGTATACTCTGATGCGTTTTAAAAAATATGTACACCCAAGTAACCAATACCCTACTCAAATATAAAACAATTCCATCACCTCATAAAGTTCCCCGTGTCCCTTTCCAATCAATTGCTCCTCCCCAAGTTCTATCACCAGAGCTAATTTGGGCTGTTTTCGTACTTCATACAGGTTAGTCTTTGCATTAAGAAATGCTTGTGTAGTATTCACATCCCCTACTGGACTTTTAGATTATTTCCAACACCACGCACACACGTTTACTTTCCCTATTAATTTGTGGGATCTTTTTCCACATTAGTGAATATTAATCCCTTGATTGGCTGTGTGTTGCAAGTGTTTTTTCCCCTGTTGTTATATTTTCATTAGTCTTTTGTTGTTTCAAAGTATAGTACCAGTTATTTATACATTTCAAATGTTACTAGAGGCCCAGTGCACGAAATTTGTGCAAAGGGGCTCAGCCCTCGCAGCCCTGGCTTTGTCTGGAAAGCTGTTCAGCTGTCCAGTCTAATTAGCATATTACGCTTTTATTATTATAGACTAGAGGCCCGGTGCACAAAAATTTGTACACTGGCGGGGGCGGGGGGCGGTATCCCTCAGCCCCACTTGTGCCCTCTCACAGTCTGGGACCCCTCAGGAGATAACGACCTGCTGGCTTAGGCCCACTCCCGGGTGGCAGAGGGCAGGCCCAATCCCTAGGTGCAGCCCCTGGTTGGGCTCAGAGCAGGGCCGATTGGGGAGTTGGAGCACCGCCCCCTATTATGCACAGAGCAGGGCGGATCAGGAGGTTGTGATGCCACCCTCAGTCACGCTCAGGGTAGGGCCGACTGGGGGGTTGGGGCGGCGCCCCCTGTCACACTCAAGGCAGGGTCAACGGGGAGGTTGCGGCGCCACCCCGTCACGCACAGAGCAGGGCAGATCAGGGGGTTGTGGCACCACCCCTGTCACATACAGAGCCGGCCGATCAGGGGGTTGGGGCGCTGCCCCCTGCCACGCACAGAGCAGGGCCCATCAGGGGGGTTGGGGAGCTCCCTCCTGTCACGCACAGAGCACAGCCGATCAGGGGGTTGGGAAGCTCCCCTCTGTCACGCACAGAGCAGGGCCGATCAGGGGGTTGGGGCGCCTTCACCTTTCATGAACAGAGCAGGGCTGATAGGGAGGTTGTGGCCCCGCCCCCTGTCACACACAGAGCCGCAGGGCGATCAGGGGGTTTGGGCACTGCCCCCTGTCACGCTGCTCCAGTGGCCAGGAGGCCTCGTGGCTCCGCTGACCCCAGTGCTAGGAGGCCTCACGGCTCCACTTGACACAGGGGCAGTGAGGCCTCACTGCTCAGCTGATCCCGGTGCTAAGAGGCCTTGCTGCTCCGCTGATCCCGGTGCCAGGAGGCCTTGTGGCTCCACTGATCCCGGTGCTGGGAGGCCTCGCTGCTCCGCTGATCCCGGTGCTGGGAGGCATATTACCCTTTTACTATATAGGATAGAGGCCTGGTGCACAGGTGGGGGCCGGCTGGTTTGCCCTGAAGGGTGTCCTGGATCAGGGTGGGGGTCCCCACTGGGGTGCCTGGCCAGCCTGGGTAAGGGGATGATAGCTGTTTGCAGCTGGTCACACCCCCTTCAGGGTGGGGGTCCCCACTGGGGTGCCTGGCCAGCCTGGATGAGGGGATAATGGCTGTTTGCAGCTGGTCACACCCCCTTCAGGGTGGGGGTCCCCACTGGGGTGCCTGGCCAGTCTGGGTGAGAGGCTGAGGGCCGTTTTCAGGCTGGCAAGTGACTGAAGCTCCCAACCTCTCCTTTTTTTTTCAATTCTGGGATTTATTTACCTTCTATGGCTATCACTGGAGCTGAAAGCCAGCTTTAGCTCTGAGGCTCGGCTCCAGCTCTGAGACCTCGGCTGCTGAAAGCAGGTTTCTGGGCTTTGTTTACCTTCTGTATTTGAAACTTTGTTGTGACTCCAGCTCTGAGATCCCGGCCGGCAGGCTGAAAGCAGGTTTCTGGGTTTTTTTTAGCTTCTATAATTGCAACAATGTTTCTTAAACTACAAGCTCAGAGGCTGGCAGCGGCAGGCAGGGAACGTTGGCCTCCTCCATCACTGAAGCAAGCAAGCCTCCTGTTCGCTTCAAGCTGCCTGGCTGCTGGCCGCCATCTTGGTTGGCAGTTAATTTGCATATCACCCTTAGCCAATGGGAAGGGTAGCGGAGGTACAGTTAATTACCATGTTTCTCTATTATTAGATAGGATGGTATTAAATTGGATTAAACAGGATTATGGGTAAATTTTTTCTTATAAAAAACTGCCTGAAATATTTTGACCTCAATGATCATGTACTTCTTTGTGTAAACCAGGAGTGTTTTTTGAAAAATATGGTAATTACAAAATTAAGATAGCCATAACACTAGTACTAAACTTTAAAAAAAAATTTGGATTACAGAATCATAAGGAGTCCAAAATTACCATCTTTGAGAAAGAAAACTTTATTGGACGCCAATGGGAGATCTGTGATGACTACCCCTCTTTGCAAGCCATGGGTTGGTTCAACAACGAAGTTGGTTCCATGAAGATACAATGTGGGGCGTAAGTGCAAAAACAGTGTTGGAGCACATTTCAAAGTAACTCTCGCAGCTGTAAATCTTGAGACTATTAACATAGCAGTGATTGTGTCTTATCAAATTTCATATATTGGCATCATATTGGTATGGCTGTAACAGTCTAGTTATTTACAATTTTGAACCTCAAAATCTTGGTACCAACTTCAGGTCAGTTTTTTTCTTTCCCTGAGACTCCCCTAGAGTCTGTGGAATCATTTGTTGATTACTCATACCTTTTTTCATGATCAAGGTTAATTTTTAATTAAGTATAGCCATTACTTACAAATGGCGCCTGACATTTTCTAGGCCTAAAAGTATTCCATACCAATTGTGTTGAGGAAAGAGGCTGTTTTGAAGTATTGACCAGATCCTAATTAGGTTTTAATAGGCCAATGTGCTTTTGGATTTTCTAGCTGGGTTTGCTACCAGTATCCTGGGTACCGTGGCTATCAGTATATCTTGGAATGTGACCATCATGGAGGAGACTATAAACACCGGAGAGAGTGGGGTTCTCATGCCCAGACTTCCCAGATTCAATCAATTCGCCGTATCCAACAGTAGTGGATTAGAAGCTCCAAGAGAATTCCTCAAGCATGAGACAACCTTGCTAAGCAATCTAGAATGAGCTTTATGTTCTGCTCACAGACACTGCTTACAAATGTTAGTTGCTGAAATCCACAATAAATGTCATTTAAAAAATGAATTAACTAGCGTGCTTTATATAAATCACACTTAAATGGCTGCAAACTTTTAGAAACAAGTTTCTATAAAATCCCGGATTTCCTTCTGTGTCCTTGGAAGTCACTTACCAGCCCAACCACAATTATTCCCCATGTCAAATAACATTCAAGCAAATAACCCAAATGTACCAGTCTTGCAGTGACAAACACACTTTTGGTAAATGTTTCTGCATATTTTCTCCTCATCCCCTACCCTAATAATGTTGATGTCAGCATTGATTTTTTTTTCAACTTGGTGACAAATCAATGCTAAACAAACTTAGGAAATTTCTTAAATAATGCATTAGCATATATTTCTACATAAAGTTATGAATAAATCCAGTCTTGGCAGCTTATTTTGGTTGCTTAATTGCTTAGCTCAATTTTGGTTTCATACTTTAAGGTTCAATATCATGCAAAAAGGCAGGACAGCTGTCCTCACAGCTGATTTTTCAATAAACACGCCATTTTTAAGCACCTTAATAATCTGGATGATTTTTAAAAATGCCATGACATAAGACCACAGTACATTTAAGACTTAAGTTTGTACATTTCATCTTTTGGAAATATATCATCAATGTCACAATATCAACTTAGTTTTCAGTAATTTTTGTTAATTAAAGCACACAAAATATAACACAAACACCTCAGAAAACTTTAAAATTTTTTTATTCAACCATGTACACTTATTGTCTCTTAATTGGATCTACAAAGTTCTCAAGTTTTTTTCTGATAAAATAAGTAAATCTTGGTATGGATGTAGAGTGTTTGTAATTTATATTTTTAAAACACTGAACATGAAGTAAGACATCAATAAAGGAAGATCATTACGTAACTGACACTTCTTCAGAATCCATATCAGAAACAGCTATGGCAAATACCTAAGCATTTAGCAAAAGGATAAATTTCTGGCCACTATTCTTTTACCTAGAAAAGGCCTATCTTTTTGACTGGGCAAAACAAACAGTGAAAACAAAAAAAAAAAGTCTTGAATTGGGAGAAGGAAAACATCCTCTAATATAACTGTAGTTCACTAATTATCCTTTCCCTTAGATTGAGGTAACTCAGCTCCTAAATGATGACGCACACAAGACTGAACATAAGTGAACTACTGACAGATGCTGAGAAGCCAGAGCCATCTAAGATGATGCTACACTCCTGCATTTATGCCTTCTGAGGCCATGCATTATCGGCCACCTTTTGAGTCTTGACTAGTAGACTTCGTTTCTGTCACTTTCAGTGAAGATACAGAAGGGTTCTGCTGTGTTTTCAAAGTCAACAATAATACATCAAGAGCACACTTGATGACAGAGAAGTAACATTCTTCTATACATAATTAAAAACTATAAAACAAGGATTTCTTTTGTATCTAGAAGCATGGGGAAAATACCATTAGTATTATCTTCTACTTAAACTTATTAGCCTCTTCTACAAAGGTCCTGGAGAGATTACAAAACAATCTTTTGAAAGATGACTGACAAAACCTGGCCAGTAAATCTACACAATCTTTTAAGTACACATACATGTGAAATAAAGCTATTTATTTAGTACATGCAGACTGCAGCAATTTAACCAAATTCTAAACTTGTTCTAATCAGCTTGGATAATTTTAAAAAGATACACATTATCTTTAAAACAACCTGTGCTTAGATATTTAAGCAAGATAATGATTCTAATTTCAAGTCAATCATTCATTCATTAAGCCAAATTTATGCTAGTCATAAAGGTAATAGGTCATCCTACACCTTTAAACCAGGTTTAAGTCATAAAATTATCAGATAACTCCATGTGGCATAAGATCCTTCCTTCATTTCAGTTTGAATTACTTCCCATTTTTATTTGATCAAATAAACCAAAAATTTCACTGAGGAAGTAAGAGCATCCAACAGTTTATACAACTGATAAAAATGCCCTGTTTCAAGAAAAGCCCTTTAGTAGATACAAGTCAAGCTCTCATTTAAAACTGGAGTTTACTAAAACAGGTGCCAGTTTTCCTCTCTTTTGCTTCTACTGATAAGCTAGCCCAGTACTATAATTTTGAGCCATGTTTCTAAAGATGGTGAAGCTAAGAACAGCAAAGTAATAAGGATAAGTCACTTTGGGTAATGACACACAAATTAAAATTCAAAACATGTGCATAGCTTTATTCATCTACTTAGATCTAACCTTTTCATGGAGCTTCGGCAAAATTCGAGTGTGCAAAATGCATTTCTAAAACGTAATGCAAGCAAAGCTTTTCACATTTACACTGGCAAGAAATACAGAGAAACTAACAAGTCACATCAGGGAGAGTTTTTTTAATGACAAGAATTGCACAGTTCATTATTTTGAGACAATTGTTGCAGACATAAGTATTTAAATTTTTCTAAGCAAGGTGCTTTAACAGTAAAAAAATTTTAAAGTTGGAAAGAGCCAATAACTTGGATCATAGCTCACATAGAATTCCAAATTAAAGCGGACTGTTATCTCCCTAGATTTTTCAAACAATGCTTTTTATAACACTTTTTTTTTTAAATAACACTAAAGGAAACAGCAAGCTGAAACTTTTCAAAGCACACAAGAAATGGTGTCATCACATTACTCGAAGAAGGTGCTAAGGAAGGAGGGAAAGGGAGTGAAGAGTTCTTTTACTATTTCCCACTACAGAACAGCCACTAACAGACTAAGAACAAACAAAAGAAACAATAAAAGTAAATTAAATCACTTCCCCAGTTTATAAAATAGTTCCAGTTTGTGACAAGATCTATAACTTTAAACAGAGAGCACCAGTTGGGCGATAGAATGAGCATTTCATACTGCATAAAAATTAGTGAGGTGGTAAGAACCATCAACCATCTCAGGCATTACTACATGGCCTTTCCAATTTATTTATTTTTTAATACACATGCAAGGCACATTGATATAAAAATAGATCTCTGGCCAAGAAATATATTAAATAAGCAAATTAAAATTTGGCTTTGCAATATTGGCAACATCAAAATATAACCAGATAGCTTTGGACCACATATCTTTCTCATATTCCTCCACCCCATTTGGTGTTTTTTCCTCCTATTTTGGGTTCAATCTTCAAGTTTGGGTATGTGCTTGAGAAATGACTTTTCTCTTGTCAAGTAGCATTCCTACTATACTTGTTTATCTTTGCCAAGTAAAAATATACTAGAGAAGCAGAATAGTTGGGAGTTCTAATTGATTTAATTAAACTAAATCGACTGGCACGGGGCAGCCTTATTTCTCTTCTGTATACAAACAAAAAAATTAAGTCCTCAGCTTATATAGTAGACATTTTCTTTCTAAAAGAGAAATCAGCAACAAACCGATACTACTCCCCTTAAGCCATTCTTCCTAAATCCTCCTTTTGAGGCAGAGAGAGGAAATAATAGAAACAAAACTAAGTTTAAAGGATTTTTCAGTAGTAGAAGACATTTTAAGGCCAAAAAGTGTAATACTAACAGAATTTTTCTTTTCCTACGTTATTGTCCTTCATAGGCCAATACCACAAAGTTAATTGTACTGATTCCCTCCCAAAGAGAATTTTAAAATTCATTCACTTTTGTTACTGGCTGTGCTACAGGAAAGGTATCAAAACAACCTATAAAGGTATGGTATGTTGTAATGTAAAAAGTGCATCACATTTTTGATTTTCAGTTTCTCATAGCAGCAGCAGGATTAATCCGAGACAGATAAACAGTTGTATTTTCATTCTAAAAATGCAACATACCTAATGAAATGTATTCAAGATCATGAAAGGATCCTCCTCTTAAAGGATAAATGAAACAGACTAATAATAGACAAACAGGGGCAAACTAGAGGCATTCATTCATATTTACATATTAAAATCATTTTAACACCAAATCTTTATATCTAGCAAAAGAAATATTTTAAAAATAAAGCAGACATTACTAAAGCAGTATCCATTTTTGGAGCCTTTGTTTAGCACCTGAGGAAAAAGGGTATATGGAAAGCTATATAATTTACCTCAAGTTGGTTTATTGGTCTGTGGAGTAAAACTGATATACAATGAAAGGGATACTGCACTGGGAAAAAAACACATTTGTAACTATGTTAATAAGGCTGTAGAAAAGGGATACTGCAGTATTATAAAATGGCTTTAAAACTCTGGACATACACAATTGTATGGATAAATAGGGAAGTCTGAATCAGCAATCCCATCACATGTGAGGATGGCTGTTCCATAGGCTTCTAGCCAATAACTGCTGACACTCCCAGTAATGCAAAATCAACATACCACTCATGCTTCACTGGGTGTTTTTATTATGCATACAACTTGAAACACTATTTATTCATAAGACTCTTGAGTAGCAAAACTGTGAAGTTTAATTTAAAACACATTAAAGCACTGCTTTTGAGTGGAGCCAATGATTCATCATTTAAAAAACCAACATAGGGTGGTCCTGTTTCTCACATCTGAACAGATGTAAGTATATTAAAAAAAGAAACAACACATTTTATGATACTTAAAGCAAAAGCCCATCTTTTTCACCATAAAAGAATCCTGGTGCCTGTTAATTACATTAATAAAAATAACATCAATATTAAGAACTGATAACCTATGTGTCTCTGCAAACTTTGAGCAGCTATACTTCTAGTCTTGTCCTTTGCCCATCCCCTTTAAACAAATATGTATACTTTGGGAAGTTAAGCAAATCCTACCCTTTCTTTTAAAATTCAGCAGTACTACCTAGGACTTAAGAGACAATGCTTGATTAGAATCTAATTCAACTGGTGCAGGCCAACAGACCTATTATAAAACTATTGTCCAAATGTGTGTTTTTCCCACTATAGTGTCTGTTTTGCAGTTAGCATAGGTATACAAGAGGGATCATGTTATTTGAGAATATGGTCCAGTGGCATAACTACACTCATAATTCTTGTAAAAATGAGACTTTTAATCTATTTCTCTAAAGAAAGCCTTGAAAGAATGACTCCTTATTTAGTGGAATTTAGAATCAAGTGCAGTCCTCTTACAGATTTCTTTGCCTGTGGCCTTTTGGTATGTGACATACAATTTCACACTAAATGGCTTTTTCATGTTTGAAAAAGTGTACAGCAAAAGATAAACCATTATTAGATCCCTCTAATTAGGTTAGCAACAAACCTCATGACTAAGGATGAAACCACCACTGCTATGTACTGCTTTGTGAATAAACACATTTGTATTGTGGACAACGTTCATAATTGAGGTTTGCAATACCTTCCCTAGAAACTGTTATTTGAAGAAAACAATGCAGCACTTCTTTCCTTTATAAAGCTTTTATAGATTCTGAGTGATGACTAGGTAAGCAGGTGATTAACAACAAAATTCTAAAATGGAATCTTTCCAGCCATTTATTTCAAGAAAAAAACTATTTGGCATTAACAAATTCCTAGTTATTTTCTATGGCCTCCTCAAAGGCAGAGGAGAAAGGGCTAACTACAGATGCTGTAAATACACTTTATGTGAAAGTTCATTACTAGGAGGTCAGAGGAAAGGCTATGCAATTATCTTCAGTTCAGCAAAGTGGGAGTGAATAAAGAGAAAGATAAACACACCCTGTCTTTTGTGGGGAGGGGGAATTATTCAAGACATCTACAAGAGAGTGGTATGTGACACAAAAGCCTACAATCAAGACAGATTTAAAAAGAAATCTTCACCCATAATTAGTATCTTCATAGCTATTAAAAAAATAGGTCATGATTTCATTCTTAGTGCCATTTTTCAAACACTACCCCTTAAAGGATTAAAACCACCTGACTTTATTCTGTAATGAAAACAAATGGCACAAAATAAATAGAAGTTCATTCTCTGAATACTAATGTCTTACACACACTTGTTTACTAACTTTTAATATCTCCTTCTTTCCCTCACACACACACAAGCAGTCCACACATACATACACACACACACACACCCCATTTGCAGTCTTTATAATGGAGGGATGTTAAAAATCCCCTCTAGACTGTATTTGGTTTATGCTACAGTACTAATACTCTGAGTTGAAGGAAAATTCTTTATACCAAACAATAACACATTAATGTTATTTAAATGTGCTAAATTAATCACAGCTGAAGTTTTTTTAGAAGCTTACACAAAAATAATGAGAAAACAGATCAACTCTTAAGATTTTTTTTTTTAATAAGTGCTCTGTAAGGAATTGTGTGAGGACCTAAGGAGAAAGATTGCGACAAGTAGAGAGTTAAGTATTACCAAACAGCACAAAGGAAATTTGTCCCAAAGTCCTGCTTGTACCTAAGCAATTAAGTCCATTAACCCAATGCCCCCAAAATACTGACAGTTAATATGATGGGGCACTAGGGTTACCAGAAGGTTAAGAGATATTTCTAACTATATACCTCTAACCATATACTCAAGGAAATTTCAGTGAAATCAAAGTGAAATGTTGCATTGTCTCGTTTAGATGTGAGACTCTGAAAAACCTTTGGACAAACAGAGAAGGGATACATTCTCTTTTTGGCTTCTCTAAACATGGAGGCCTGAGGGATATGGAAGGGAAGTAGGAAAGCAACAACTTTCTAGAAATATTTTATAAGTGTTGCTTCTAAATTTAAAAGCCCAATTCAGATGGGGGCTGGTTTGGGATTTTTTTTTTTCTTTTTAAATGTATATTAATTCAACCTCTATATGTCACAAACCCAGAAAGTTTCCTGTGAGTTGTGACAAAAGAGCTTTAAAATTCCAGGCAAGCAAAATGGAAATTAAAAAAAAAAAAAAGGAAGGGGACATGGGAGGGTGGGGGTGGAATCTGGCCCTAAGGCGACAAGTGGTTACACAAGGCAATTGAACACACAGCAGAACTTTAAAACCTGTAAAACAAACTGGAGCCTTTTTTCCTTTAATCAACCTTATATAGTTTTTTAAAAAAACTTTTTGAAAATTTTTATTAAAAAAAGAACACAAAAACACAGACTTCTTTCACTTCATTGCATTTCCAGTTTGTTCAATGCTTTAAAGCTCAAGGATGCTTCTGCTTTCAATTGTACATGGGCTTGAAGCATCCTAGCTTTTGGCAAGCAGGCAGGAGACTCAACAAAAATCAAAATGGGAACAAGGCAGACTAAATGCAGGGCACATCTGTAAACATATTATACATTTAAAAATTACAATATCAGTAAAAGTGATACAGTTTACAGGTGAAATGAAACTATCTGAAACTGGCCTATCACAAGTTTCTGAACCTGGACTGATACAATAAGTTATTATATATATATATGTATATATGTACACACACACACACACATATATATATATATACACACACACATACATATATATATATATATATATTATGTATAAAAAGTTTTGTTTACATCAAGTGGAATTGGCAATCCATGCTTATACTTTTAAAATCTAAGCAGGGCAGAAATCCAGACTATAAAGATATTTATTCTATGTTGAGTCCAATAGCTTCTTTCAAAAACTACTTGTTAAAAGCCTCAAATAGTCAACAAAACAAGAAAACTCATCCATACTACAGTCGCTCAAAACTGGACATTTCTTAAGCAACAGGGTTGAGCAAAAGTAGCTGCTTTCTCCCTGAACATCCCAGGGTATCCAGTCTACTTTTATTAGAAGACTACACCTCTCTATAGAAATGCCCTGCTATTTTAACCTGTATCTGACATACATGGATATACTAATTTCTGTGTGTGTAATGTGATGCTATATCAGGCCAGAGAACTTGTTTTTATGCCACTAACATCACCCAATCTTAAATTGGACCCTTTGTTTCTGCACACACAAAAAAACTTATTTTAGCATGCTATATACAAGCTGCAGTGCAACAAGATGGCAATGTGATAAGACAGGGTCAATGCTCTTCTCTGCCCAAAAGAAAATTTCCAGAGTTTCACATTATTTTCCTTAAAAAACCCATTTTGCTCTAGTAATAAAATATATTTATTAAGATATAATTAGAAAGCTAATAAGCTCAGAAGTATAATTTGCATGAAAACACATCTCCTATTGGCAGGGTTTATTATCTCCTCTCTGGCTAAAAACATTAAAAGTTTTAGTTTTCATGGAATTTTTTCTTCCCTTTAGGATATTTCTGAGAAATTAAAAGAATTTACAAAAAGGTACAGAAGTTTCTCTTTAGATGTTTGATGAAAAAAAAGGAAAACAGCACATTTAGTGTTAGTGACAGAGAGCAAGTCTGGAGCACCTACAGTTGAAAAGCAGAATATATTTTTGCTCCCACTTATATAATTACATTAAAAGATGGGCACAGGAGTATTTTTTTATATTAAATATCTAAAGCCAATTGTTTGTTATGTTACTTTTCTTTAAATGACACTCATGGATTCTTCACTTGTTAAAGTCCAATATGTAACTAAAGCCAAGTGAACTATGTACCACCAACTATTCCAGAACTGTAAAACTTCAATGCCCTCCCCTAACCCCACCCAACAAAAAAATAAAAGAAAGAAAATATTTCCCCAACACCCCACAGAGGCTGCTTAACTCCTGGCAAGACATGCAAATCATACTCGCTAAAAAAATACACTCCTGCAAACTTCAAGGCATTTATCCAGCATTCTTGCAGGGCTCAAAGCATAACCAAAAGATTAAGGGAGGAGTGGGAGAAAATGTTGACTCATTCTGGGTTCCCTGTGATTAGTGTATCACTTTAGTCACAGAATAAGATACAGAGATCTCTTAAGTGGATCTGCTTTTCCAGTGGGTCATTTGTTGCCCAATTGATGACAGCAGGAACTTTAGAACCACAAGTCTGTATTCATTAATTACTTGCATTCACACTTAAAAACAAAAACTAACATAAGAAAAAAGAAAAAAAACTATTCAGTACCGGAGATTAAATAACCATGTGTTGTCTCTTGAAATAAATTTGATTCCTTAAGAAGTCTAATTACTTTCAGTTGCCTTTTTTTAAATAACTATATATATATATATATATATATGTATATATATATATTTGTATATATTATCCTGTGATTCTACTTATGGTTCCTCTGCTGCGTTGAAGATCTAGGAGCATAAAAGCCTTGTGTCCCCCATGAACAGTGGCTCTAATGCTGCAGAAAGGTTACAAATAGGCAGTCTGGTCCTTCATTGATCTGGACTATCCATGGCTTCATTGTAAGTGATTATCCTTTTGGGATCTGGAGGGAAGGTTAAAAAAGAAATACATAAATAAAAATAAGGTTTGGAATCCTCAAATGGCCATATTCCAATAACAAATCCAAAATAAACATCATCATTTAAACTGCACCTCCTTTTAATGAAAATACAATTTAAAGACCATTTCCTATTTGTATTAACACGTGCATGATCCATTTTTCTCTGCCTAATAGCTCAGCATCCTAATGGATTCCAGCAACAGAGTTGTCAAGCCAATGCAAACCTCAGCTCTTACATATGAGAGTCGAGTTCACTAACAAGGGATTTCTTTATGTGTTTTTCCTGATTATAAAAGTAGTATATTGGAAAAAAGCAGGCCAAAACAAACAAAAATCTTAAATTGTCAATAACCCAATACTAAAATTTTTGGATTTCTTTTCTTTTGTTCACAGAATAATGAAGTCAAATTTTATTTTAACCAATGTGGATTGTCTATAGTTAGAAATTGTTCAAGTAACACCTACCACCAAAAACTTCAAGATAAGCTGGTTGCGTCCTAATCATAACTTATTTCTTCCTTTTATTTCCCATAGCACAACTAGCCTTTTTTCTCAAAAACAGCAAAAGTCTATGGATCTGCTGAGTTCAAAGTATAAAACAGAATATGTATGGCCAAGATGCCAGTGTTATTTTAAATTCCTATTATATAGCTGTATGCCCCCCTCTTTTGAGAGACAATGATTTTATTACATATTATTTCTACCTATCACAAGAACTTTTTATAAAAAAGTATATATGCTTTAATAGAAAATAGAAAACAATAAAACTTGTCACCTAATGGGAAAGTATAAAGACCTGAAAACAATACCGAAAAACTCAAGTTCCCCTTATCTTAAGATAGAGCCAATCTAATAATTTAGTCCAGAGATAATATTCTTTCTAGGACTTCAAAGGCCATCCACTAGCATCCTGCCCTGAAGATAATGCTCATTCTAAACACCTTTCGTACCGCTCACGAGTTTTCTCGTGTTTCACGCCCATGGAAAAAGGAGCGAATCTAGATACTTATGTAAATTTTGTTTGGTCCCTCTTCATAGAGGAAAATGTTTTACGCAGTACCATACGTTAAAAAAGTACTAGAGGAAAATGTTTTACGCAGTACCATACGTTAAAAAAGTACTAGGAACTTTAATTGTTTAATTGTTTTTGTATATGATGATTTAAATAACGTGCAGTTTGCCCGAAAACGTGCAGTCCCTGGCGTATGTCTTAGAGATTTCTATGCGGTACGAAAGGTGTTAATAGTTAATAGTCATTTTACAGTAAAAAGAGAGGTCTACCTCTCTTTTTGCAGGATATATTTTCTTGTCTACCCTTTTTTCATATGTGTTTGAATATAAAGATACACAGAAAGTATTTCAAAATAGTTTAAGAGATTGCTAGTTATCTTTAGGCTATAGCTGTTTTAAGACCAAAAAGACCTGGCCTAAGAATAAGAGCGAGTTGGAAGAAGGAGCAGTATTAGGAAATCAGAGAAACCTATATTCTAGTCCTGCCACTTTCTAGCTTATACAGTAACCTCTCTGGGCCTCAGTTTCTTAATCTGTCATAAGAAAATCTGACGTCCTTCAAGTTCTGAAATTCCAGGAATTTCACATTCATCTGAAAGTGAGATACAATTCAGTTACAGGGTTCTGAAGGCCCAAACCTATTAGTGACTAGTTCTCTATACTTTATTTTATAACTACCATATCTTAATATATTTGGAAAGAAGGCACATACTAATTAGGATAACCAATTCCAATTTTATGAAAATTTTAAATAATCCAGATATGGATTATCTAGTCCCTGTCCTCCTGCTATTCATATCTTGTTTATGGGGATGAAAGAAGCTAATTTGCTATTCTCTCAATTTCTAACCATCTTTTCAGGAAATATACAGCCCAAATAAGGTTTCTAAAACAGCAAATATTTTTTTGAACTATGAATTTCAGTTCTTAGGCTACCACACAAGTACAGATAAAGACTGACCATAAGTGGAAACACTTATTCATGTTGGTTTCCTAGATTAAAAATATTTATGGTCTGTCTTATTTTCATAATCAGGAGCAAAAGAAAATATTTATGTTCTTTACCTAGCAGATAAAGAGTACTTAACCCTTTGCACTCCGCTGTCCCCTCTCAGGGGACATCGGAATTCTAGCATATCACTCGGATGTCCCCTCTCAGGGGACATTGCAGTTTATTAGTGATTACGGGGAATTGAGTTATTTCAACGCAACTTTTTGAGACATGCATGTTTCCCTGAAGTTTTATCTTGAAATGGCACAAGAAATTAAATCAAAATATCGTAAAATTACTAAGATATATACAAGAAATGTCAGCGGGTTTTGTGTCGGATTAAACAATAAACTACATATTCCCGATGTGGGACAAAGAAAACGGGACTGCATTGTGTGTTCTAACAGGAAAACACCTGGTGGCAGGCGTCAAACCACTTATTACTGTCAAACATGCACTAATCAGCCTGCAATGCATATTGGGGAGTGTTACAAAACTTATCATACTGTACAAAATTATAAACAATAAAATATTGGTTTTTTTTGCAAATATACATTCCTCGATGTCACTCAATTCATATAAGTCCAATATCATTATAATACGTTACTTGGTTCCAAAATTATACTAAATAATACGAGGGTCTGTAAATGCACGTTTCCGCCACAAAGTAGCGTCGAGTAGCTGGTAGCCAATGTCCAGAATGGTTCGGAGTGCAAAGGGTTAATATATTCTTTCCCTTAGTGTTACCCAATCCTTAGCAGTCTTGATATGGTTGCGAGTGCCTTCTGACTACAGTTATCAAATAACTCAAAATACAAAATCTTAATTATTTGGTAGGCCATTATTCATGTTATTCACATTGCAAAATAAAGTATAGTAAATAGTGATTAGTACTAACATTTCTGATAACCTAAACATTCTTACCTTGCTTCTGTAAATTCCAAACAGATTCCATTTCTGCAAAGGAAAAAAAAAATTATTTTATACACTAAGTTTTGCAGAGCACTTTAAAGTTATGCTGAACTCTAAAAACCTACACTGGTGATTGCTGGCTGGAGGTAGGGTTGAAATAGCACAGTTCTATGGAGCTCAGACAAAACAACTCATATTTTTCTATATTCTTAAGAATGTCATTCAGACTGCCTTAAGTATTAATTACAGAAAGTTAATTATCTAAAAATCAAACTGCTAAGAGAACTATTTTGTCTACATAAATAGCAAAGATATGTAGAAGCATGCTTAAAATATTTGTTGTAATAGCTCATTGTTATTGTTTTAAAAAGTTATTTTTTGGCAACCCATCACCCCTCAACAAGGTCCCCAAATCTTCACAATGAAACATTTATTAAAGTGATTAAGCTTGGTGCTTAAAATGCCATATTAAAATTTTACTTAAATTTTGCTATAAGCAAATGGTTCTATTTTTTAAGCCACACCCACTTATTTTAACCCTTATGGCCAAAATGCCTATCCATAGCCATTTATTAATAACACAATCTTTATTTGCTCCAATTCCATTCAAATGTGATTATCTACAATGTGATTACTTTGGTATCTTACAATAAGGGAAATATACACACGACCAAACTTTAGTGACATACAGAAAGAAGGCAAAAGCTCTACCTGGGAGGCATACTAGAAAGCTTCACCAAGGGGATATTTGAAGTATTGATGAATAAGAATAGATGAGCCCTAGCCAGTTTGGCTCGGTGGATAGAGCGTGGGCCTGCTCATGTTATCAAATAACCAAAGGATCCTGGGTATGATTCCAACCAAGGGCATGTACCTTGGTTGTGGGCTCCTCCCAGGCCTGGACCCAGGCCTGGTTGGGGCTTGTGCAAGAGGCAACCAATCGATGTCACGTCATTGTTCCTCTCTGTCTTTCCCTCTCTCTTCCACTCTTTCTAAAAAGATCAATGGGCCCTAACCGGTTTGGCTCAGTGGATAGAGTGTCGGCCTGTGGACTGAAGGGTCACAGGTTCGATTCTGGCCAAGGGCATGTACCTTGGTTGCGGGCACATCCCCAGTGGGAGGTGTACAGGAGGCAGCTGATCGATGTTTCTCTCTCATCGATGTTTCTAACTCTCTATCCCCTCTCCCTTCCTCTCTGTAAAAAACCAATAAAATATATTTTTAAAAAAAAAGATCAATGGGAAAATATCCTTGGGTGAGGATTAACAAAACAAAAAAAAATAAGAGTAGATGACTATTACACAAGAATCAAAAAGAATTGGACCTTGAAAGAAAATACTATACTAGCAGATTAATAGAAACAAAAACTACTTAGAAACAGGAGTGAGCTATAACTAATACTGGGAATAAGTGCTCTTCCTGTGACCATACAACTACCATTTTTAAAAGACAAAAGGTGATTTTAAGCTCTATAACTGAATTCTGTGTAATTGTTTTTTATTTTCATCAGCAACCAATTATAGTAAAGCAAAACAAAACTGGAGCTCACTAAGATAGGATATATCTGGACATGGATTACAGTTACGATACAACATAATCCTTTTCCATGGCTAAAATAGGTGCATAGATTCTAAAAATTATTTTTTGTTTTATGAATATGGATGGTGTTAGGGCATGGGGAGGAGAATCACACTCTCCCTGCCTGACTGCCCACACTACCCCCGTCCCAATCAAACTCACCTCTAAAAAACTGGTACTTTTTGAAAATTTGCCAGAATTGAATATTTGGAACAAATAGGTTAATTATTCCAATGATCAAATTATCCAGATAAAAGCCCATTAAAAGTATTACAACAGCCCTAACTGGTTTGGCTCAGTGGATAGAGCAGTGATGGCAAACCTTTTGAGCTCGGCGTGTCAGCATTTTGAAAAACCCTAACTTAACTCTGGTGCTGTGTCACATATAGAAATTTTTTGATATTTGCAACCATAGTAAAACAAAGACATATTTTTGATATTTATTTTATATATTTAAATGCCATTTAACAAAGAAAAATCAACCAAAAAAATGAGACGCGTGTCATAGGTTCACCATCACTGGGATAGAGTGTTGGCCTGCAGACTGAAGGGTCCCGGGTTCAATTCCGGTCAAGGGCACATGCCCAGGTTTCGGGCTTGATCCCCAGTGGGGACCGTGCAGGAGGCAGCCAATCAATGATTCTCTCTCATCATTGATGTTTCTCTCTCTCTCTCTCCTTCTCCCTTCCTCTCTAAAATCAATAAAAAATATATATTTTTTAAAAGTATTATAACAATTCTCTTATTTAACAAAGAATGGGAAATAATGCACTGATCGTCATTTGGTTCAAGAGCTTAGCTGGATGCTATTGCCTTTAAACTGCTGGGTAGATGCCCATCCTCTCCTACGAGGCCTAAGAAGGGGAGAGAATTGTAACCAATCTAATCTGGAAAAAAAGAAGATACGTCACAAAGGGAATTCTGGTCATGGTGTTCATATTTATGACTCCAAAATAATTTATAATTTATAATTCCATTAGTTTCAGACATTCAGGAATAGCACTGTTATCCTATAAATTTCTGTGTTTCAGAATGGCTTATCTTAAGAAACACCTTTCTTTGGTTGACGTGACTACAAAAAGATTAATCCAATACAACCAACATTTTTTCTTTTAGTGAAAGTACAGAAATCTCACATTTTACAACAAATAAATTCCTGAGTTCTGTATACAGGTTATTTGATGCTCATTATTGTAAGTTTGCTTAATGCAAAGATAAATCTACATTTAGTTACATATTGAGGAAGAAAAGTAACAATCAAACTTTTCATTTTAGCCACCTATGCTATAACAACCTTTTTTGAGGGTTAGGAGCGAAGGTGGACTACACTTGAGTCATAGTAGCAACCATACTACTTTAAAACAAAGCAAACAAATTTTTATTTTTTTGTTGTTTTTTGTTTTGTTTTGTTTTCATGCCCTTGACTGGAATCGAACCTGGAACCCTTCAGTCCACAGGCCAATGCTCTATCCACTGAGCCAAACCAGTCAGGGCAAAGCAAACAAATTTTAGAATGAAAGTAACTACAGTTGACCCTTGGAACAACATGGGGATTAGGGACACCAACTCCCTGTGCAGTCAAAAATCTGAGTATAACGTTTGACTCCCCAAAAACTTAAGTTGTCCCTTGGTTACTTCCCTCAACTTCATAACTTAAGCTTATAAAATCTGAGGGTTAAATTTTAGCTTCTACAAATTCCTTACAAGCTACCTTTCAGACTAATACCAAAGTAAATTCATTACTGCACTCATAAAGCAGACTTAATGAGAAATCAAGTGCCCAGTATGGATGCTAAAATGGCAATTCATTGGGGAAAAAAGGATCTTATGCCATCTTAATTACTTGTTACATACATGCCTATGTCTCTAAGAGAAGAAAAAGACATCCCTCCCCCAAATCTAGGCAATATAACCAGGGCTGAAACCAAAATCAAATCTGCAGGTAATGAGATTAGGGGAAAAGTAAGGTTATTATTAAAATATTAATAATCTCTAATATTAAAGGTATTTTCTAAGATTATTAGCTGTGAAGAAATCATGGAGCAATTGCTATAAAATACAGTAAAGATGAAAATACTTATTAAGTATTGTGCTAAAAGGAGAAAACTTAATATTCAGATAGATCCTTCTGTAAACAAATGTCTCAACTGTATACATAGTCATCCCGTAGATAGTATTAATCCTGCCCTTATCCAACCTAAACACTTTAAAATATTTATTCTAAGATAAATAAAACTGTTATTTTTCTGCCTGGACTATTCCAGGAGTCTAACGGACCTACTTCTAGTCACCAGAAAAAAGGTTTCCAATCTACCCTACAAATTGGTGTCACATTAATCTCTCTGAAAACGGATCTACAAGTCAGTCAACTGCTTAATACCAACTCACTTGAGTATAATGTGTTAGGACCTGTGGACAAAAAGGGGCCACATGCTAACCTGACTAGCTCAGGGAAGGCCTGTATGGTGGCCTTACAAACTCTAGAGACCTAAAGTAACCACAAAGGATGGTCTGAAATTAAAACTTTTTAACTAAAAGCAGTTTATGGCAGGTAGTCATGTCCTAGGCTAGATTCTTCCCTAACAAAAGTCAATCTTTACCTTAACTAAGCCTGTCTGTTGTCTTTTACACCTATGATAACATTATCACTGGAATGTCAGGGTAACTTGTAACTCCCTTTCTCTGGACCCCTCAGGGCAAGAGGGAGACCACAAATTCCGTTATTGTTATCATTTTAATATAGTTGACTATTAACTATCCTGTACCCACCTATGTAAAAGAGGCATGTGTCTTATTTTTCTTTTTATCTAATCCCAGAGGTTTCCCAGCTTTGCTATTCTCCCACCTCCCTAATTTACCACCAATGGATTTCTTGTAACCCACTTATGTCTCCTTTGATTGTAATGCATAAAACAAGGTGAAAAAACCGCCATTCTCGAGGAGCATTATCCCAATTGAGATTCTGCTTCCCGGCAATTGTGGACAGTTTGGCTCAAATAAACTCACAAGAATTCTTTGCAGATTTGAATGTGTTTTTTCCATTAACAGACCAAACAAATAAAAATCAGGAAACCCACGCTTAAAAATGATAAATGATTTGCCCAAGTATCTGTCTTCTGTCATTTAAATTACTTCCATTCCACCAGTCTATCTTCCTGACATTCAAATGAAAACTTACCTTCCTTCTCTTTTAGAGCCACTCAGCACATCCTAACTGGATGGATCCAGTCTAATATTTACATTTACTCATGATTCTCTTCCAACTTTTGTATTCTTTATCTTCCTCTTTTCTGTATTTCCATATCAAAAATGTTACCTATCAAAACCCAGTTTAAAGCCATTGCCTCCATGAAAACATATCATACATTTACTCTTTCTACTTTCACTCCATTAAATTCTCTTCCTCCACTAAAATCTCCTAGCTATTTGTATCCTTCTTATGACATTTAAAATCTTACCATATAAACTTATTGTTTTCTCCTCTACTTGATTAAATTCTTTAAAGGAAAATACCCTGTCAAAGTCTTCCATAACTAAGCAAAGTGCTTTGCCTAGGGTAGGTACATCATAAGGGAAAACACACACACAAATTATTGCACAACTCCTCAGTAGTAGAGAAAACAGTGGCAAAGAGTAGTACAGAAAAGTATGACAGAGGGAAAAAAAAGAAAAACAGCATTTTAAATGCTTGATATCCTTCAGTGCATTCTTAGCCAGGTAAAAGAAATCAATCTGGTTTAAATTAACACTGACCAAACACACATCTCACATCCATCTACCATATTTCAACAGACTTGGCTTCAAATGACTTAGACCATTTCAAAACCAAAGATTTGCGTTAGGCCCGGCCGCAATAGCTCAGTGATTGAGTGTTGACCTATGAACCCTCAGATCTTGGTTCAATTTCCAGTCAGGGCATATTGCCTGGGTTGCAGGCTCAATCCCCTGTGTGGGCGTGTAGGAGGCAGCCAATCAAAGATTCTCTCTCACCCTGGCTGGTTTGGCTCAGTGGATAGAGCATCAGCCCGCGGACTGAAGGGTCCCAGGTTCGATTCCAGCCAAGGGCACATGCCTGGGTTTCGGGCTTTATCCCCAGTGGGGGATATGCAGGAGGCAGCCAATCAATGATTCTTTCTCATTATTGATGTTTCTATCTCTCTTTCCCTCTCCCTTCCTCTCTGAAATCAATAAAGATATATATTTTTTAAAAAAAGATTCTCTCTCATCACTGATGTCTCTCTCCCTCCCTCTCTGAAATAAAAAACATTATATATATATAAAATTCACCTTAGAAAGCTAGGATCTAATGTTATAAGCCATTGGCAACAAATCAAAGAATTCTGCGAAACTAAGAATTCTGAGTAACTACTTTGAAGGAGACAACAGATGTATGTTCATTAAAGGTTGATACTCTAACATACTCAAAGTATTTAATAAAATGTTATACCTGGAATTTGCTTTTAAAAACCCCTATCAAAAAAAGTGTGAAGGTAGATAGTTGAAACAAGAATGACAATGCTTTTTTAAATGTCCAAACTAGATGCTGGGTACACTGGAGTTCATTATATTGACTCCATGTTTGTGTATACTTAAACTTTCATAATTAATTTAAAAAGACATCACTTCAGCCCTAGCTGGTTTGGCTCAGTGGATGGGGCGTCCGCCTGCGGACTGAAGGGTCCCAGGTTTGATTCTGGTCAAGGGCACATGCCTGGGTTGCAGGCTCCATCTCTGGTGGGGGGGCATGCAGAAGGCTCTCTCTCATCATAGATGTTCAACTTTCTCTCTCCCTCTTCCTCTCCCTCTCTTAACTCAATAAAAAGTTTAAAACATTTAAAAAAAGGGATATCACTTCATTAAAATTTTGCCTCGAGTATCACTTTAGATAAAAAGGAAAAGAGGACATACCTCTCACCTTAAATACTGGTACTGCTATGTAATAGTACTATATGCCCCCAGATAATACAAAAATTAGCAGTCTTATTTCTTTTAAAAAGTTAACATATGTAAAAAATTAAAGGAAAAATCCCCCAAACGAGAATTCCCATCAATCCCTTTATGTCTTAATGTATCCTCATATAAATATCCTCATCTGTACTAAGCATTCAGATTTTTAATAATCGGAAGTACTTCTAAGGCTGCAAGTAATAAATCTAAAACATGTATCATTACTACTGAATTGACATAAGGCACCCTCCTACCTACTACTTGCAAATAAAGTTGTTGAAGGGCTTATTTTTAAAGTTAGGAGGTATACACAAAACTTCCAATTCTAAGCCTAACTTCAACTCACTTAGTACTAGACTACTTTTGAGCATTTGAAGACTACATTAAAGGACCAAGAAAATAATACAGATGCTCACCCTGGCCGGTTTTCTCAGTGGTTAGAGGACTGGCCTGCACACCAAAGGGTCTTGGGTTTGATTGCCAGTCAAGGGCACATTCCTCAGTTCCTCAGTTGCAGGCTTGGTCCCTATCTGGTGTGTGTGTGAAGCAACCAATGGAAACATCAATGGTTCTCTCTCTCTTTCTCCCTTCCCCTTTCCCCCCTCACTTCCGCTATCTAAAAGCAATAAAAAAAATATTGGCAGGAATTCAAAGAACCTGCCACTTTGGGATCTAATTGAACAGAATATTGCTTATCATTATAGGGGGGAAAACAGTCTTTACCAATTTAATCTCAATAATGTCCAACTACAAAAATCAAAACTGCCTACTTTACTAAAGCAAATCTTTCAATAACACCAGCTAAACTAAATATAACTGCATCCATATAGGGACATTTAGTTTATCTAAATACCATTAATTTCATATTCAGTTAGCCTATCTATAGGGAAAATACGAATACCTAGAAATAAATAGGAGTTAAAACCCGCATTTTAAAAGGCCTGCAGTTCTCTATAACAAAAATCACACAAACCCACCAACTAAACACCTAATGAAACAACTTATCCCAGAATCTTTTGCAAGTTATGGGAGATAACATAACCAGATATCCTCTCAGCCTCACACAATGACCACCAGTACAAAATACTTAGGTAGATTTTCCCAGTAATGGTCTCTAAAAAGGGCAGATGGCACAGAAAATAACACTAAAAACACATTAACTCCCCTGGCAGAATTTAACTTATAATTAACCACATCTTAAGAAACTGAACATATTTTTTCCCTTGACTTTCCTAAAAACATACAGCTCCTGGTTAACTTATTAAATTGATTTGAGAGAGAGGGAGGAAGGGAAAGAGAAATATCGCTTTGTTGTTCCACTCATCCATGTATTTATTGGTTGCTTCTTCTATGTGCCCTGACCAGGAATACCGCCTTGGTATATCAGGTCAAAACTCTAATCAAATGAGCTACCTAACCAGGGCTAGTTAACTTGTATTTACTTCCAAAGAGCAGTGCTGAAGAAAAGTGAAGAGAGATCATTTTACCTGCCAAGATTTCTACTTCTAAACTCTTATAAGGCAATTCTACTTGCTCCCATTTTTTTAAAGGAAGAAAAACAGAAAAAGGACATGTGTTTATGTCATTAAATGTCTTCCATTTGCAGATAAGGAAAGATATGCAGACTGAATAACTTGCTTAAGTCATATAAATAGCTTTGTTATTCATCTCTGAGCCAGTGATTCTTCCAGGGAGAACATGCTAATTACCACATCCCCCTGTATATGCTGCTCTGACCCGGCAGTTGGTACATGGCTGCCTAAATGAGTCAGTAAAAATGGAAATGTGCCCTGGCCACTGTGGCTCAGTGGTTGAGCATATTACCTAATAATAGACAAACATGTAAATTGACCGTTCCTCTGCTGCACTCACCAGCCAATCAGGAGAGTATGCAAATTAACCCAACAGAAATGGCGGTTAATTTGCATACGTAGGCGAGAAGCGGCGGAGCGAAGTCTGAAGGCTCCAGCCAGAGGAGCAAAGGCCTGGGTCCTGGGTGCCGGAGGAAAACCGGTGCTGGCAGCCAGGGGAAGAGAAGACCTATTGCACAAATCTCTTTGTGCAACGGGCCTCTAGTCAGTCGATAAACCAAGAGTTCGATTCCAGGTCAGGGCATGTGTCTGGATTGCTGGCTCAATCCCCAATGAGGGGCATGCAGGAGGCAGCCTACCAATCTCTCTCTCCCTTCCTCTCTAAAATCAATAAAAACATTTTTTAAAAAAGGAAATGTAGCTCTTCCCACCCACCCATGCACCCCCACCTTCCCTCTGAGATTCGACAGTCTGCTCCATGCTTCTATGTTTCTGGATGTATTTTGTTCAACAGTTTATTTTGTTACTTAGATTCCACACATGAGTGAAATTATGTGATACTTGTCTTTCTCTGACTGGTTTATTTTGCTTAGCGTAATACTCTCCAAGTCCCTCCATCCCATCTCAAAGGGTAAGAGATTCTTCTTTGTTACTGCTGCATAGTATTCCATGGTGTAAATGTACCACAGCTTTTTTATCCACTCATCTATTGATGGGCACTTGGGCTGTTTCCAGACCTTTGCTATTGTAAATCATGCTGCTATGAACATAAGAGGTGCATAAAACAACAATGAGTTATCAACTCACAGTTGTCAGAATAGCTACCATCAACAAATCAACAAATGACAATGCTGGCAAGGATGCAGAGAAAAGGGAAGGTGGGAATGCAGATTGGAGCAGCCATTATGGAGTTTCTTCTAAAAATTTAAATATGGAATTGCCATTTGACCCAGTAACCCCACTTCTGATTTACATTTTAAATAAACCTTGGTGGCTGTGTGGGGATTGAATTGCAGAGCAGCAAGAAAGCAAGCCTAGTGATCCTGTTGGCTGCCCCAACAAGAGTTCGTGTGGGAGATGAGGGGTTCAGTGTGATGGAGTTGGTACAGGATGATGGAGGAAAGTCTATAGTTTGGGAATTCGTTTTGAAGATGAGGGAAAGGCAGAAATGAAGAATGGCACCTATAATTTGGGTGCCATGCTGAGATAGAGAATGTGAAGAAAGACCAGATTGGGGGTGGAGGGACAGATTAAGAGCTCTGCTTTGAACATGTTAAATTTAAGTCACTTAGTCAATATCTTGGCAGTAGAGAGTTGAATACATGCATTTGGAGCATGGAGGTTCAAAGTTAGGGCCCTCAATATAAGTCTGAAAGTCAATATATGGAAGACATTTCCAACCAAGAGACTGGATGAGCACACATAGAGTGAGGGTGCAGTAGAGAAAAGAAAATGTTGAAACTAGAACTTTCCATTCCATGAATGTCTGTGTCACTCAACAATGAGAACAGAGAGCACAGTTAATGCAGTAAGAGCAGCTGCAGTTTCTAGAAGGCAGGAGCAACTGCACTGTGTGCTGCGGAAATTTGGGGTATGATTGGATTTTCAAAATACTTCTTTTAAAAAATATATGTATTTTTTATTGATTTCAGAGAGGAAGAGAGAGGAAGGGAGGGAGGGAGGGAGGGAGAGGGAGAGGGAGAGAGAGAGAAAGAGAGAGAGAGAGAGAGAGAGAGAGAGAGAGAGAGAAACATCAATGAGTGTGACACATTGATCGGCTGCCTCCTGCACACCCCTTACTGTAGATTGAGCCCACAACCCAGGCATGTGCCCTGACCGGGAATTGAACCAGGGACCTCTTGGTCCATGAGATGACACCCAACCACTGGGTCACACCAGCCAAGTTCAAAATACTTCCTTTAAGTAAAATGTTAAAGTACCTCAAAATGATGGTTAGCTACGTTCAGTAAATGTTTGTTGATTGAATGGATGAATAGAAGAATGTATAGATGAATACAGAAAAGGCAAAAATTATGGGTCCAACTCTTGGTTCTGTCAGTGACTAACTGCTTAGACTTGGGTTCACTTAAGATGTGAACTCTTGCCCTAACCGGTTTGGCTCAGTGGATAGAGCGTCAGCCTGCGGACTGAAGGGTCCCAGGTTCGATTCCGGTCAGGGGCATGTGCCTTGGTTGCGGGCACCTACCCAGTGGGGAGTGTGCAAGGAGGCAGCTGAATCAATGTTTCTAACTCTCTATCCCTCTCCCTTCCTCTCTGTAAAAAAATCAATAAAATATATTTTTTTAAAAAAGGAAATGTAGCCCTAGCTGGTTTGGCTCAGAGGATAGAGCATCAGCCTGCGGACTGAAAGGTCCTGGGTTCAATTCCAGACAAGGGCATACGCCCTGTGTGGGCTCGATCCCCAGTAGGGGGTGTGCAGGAGGCATCGTTGATATTTCTATCTTCCCCTCTCCCTTCCTCTCTGAAATCAATAAAAAAAATTTTTTTAAAGCAGATGTACATGAAACTAACATTATATGTCAACAAAGATTGGAAAATAAATCAACTAAAAAAATTTTTTTAATGGGAACGAGCAGTATATATTAGGTGTGTGCATGCATGCATGCATGGGTATGCATTTTCTTGGGGGTGGGATGAGGGATGAAGGGTGGAAGACTGAAACCTACTGTTCTTAAAAGTACTGAGGTTGTAAACTTCATTAAACCTCAGTTGCTTTGTGGATTTAAATAAATCTATGCCATAAATCAAATTTTTAAGACACAAGCCATATCCTAAGAAAATTAGCATGATACTTGAAAGATATCTGGTTCCTTTTTAACATGGGCTACGAAAAGTACAGCCTCTGAGGAGCCTGGTCCCTACAATGCTAACTGTGCTTACCATTGTAATTTGTCTAAATTATTTTCTAGTTACCATTCAGCACCCATTATTCATACTAATTTTAAGCAAACTACAACTATCAAATAAGCTCACTAATAAAGAAGTATATGATGTAAAAAGCAAAGGAGCGGGAACATCTGTTCAAAAAAATTATTTAAAGAACTTAAGTTGGAAAAGTGAACATTTCTTCTAAACTTGAACTGTACTATTTCCAAACACCCTGAATTAGTTTTTCAGCTGTTTATCCACATTACAATCACCTAAGTTCTAAAATTCTTAAAGACTCTCATAGCAACTTATAAAATTCACCCTTCATACAACAGCTAATAAATATATATTACATTGACCAATAAGAATCTTTGTATAGGAAACAAATGAGTTACCTTTAGTGTGATATACAATAGCAGCCCTCAGGTCAAAAGAACCCCAGCTATCATTCCTTTCTAGGCCTCTCTGGTATCTCTGTTCTTTGGCGGAGCCTAACAAAGTGTTCGTAGGAGACGCCAGAGGATTTTGATTTTCTACCTCGTAGTCCTTTGAGAGAAACACTAAAGCACCTTGACTACTGGTGTCTGCTTTTTGCAGGTCACCTATATGACTGGGCTCCAAGGATAAGGCTCCACTCTCATTAGTAGTCCCAGATTTTAGAATGCTGCCCAGAACTTGAGGACTAGTCCGTTTTTCCAGCTCATAAGCCTTGGGAAACACAGGATGCTCAGTTCCTGAGGGGATTATTTCAGCACCCTGTGAAACCAAAGTGGCAGGATATTCCCCTTGAAATGTCACCTCCATCACTTTATGATCTGATGACTTCCCAGTAACAGTCTCAGGGCCAGCACTGGGCTCATTTATAAATGATAAACCCCACTGATTCTGGAAGATATCCCCCAGGTTTTGCTGATCAGTCTGAGAGGGTAGATCCACTTGAGCTGTGCTCACCAGCACAGTTTGCATATTTGAAGGGTAGATAAAAAGGCTAGTTGTAATTTGTTCAACAGCTGCTGAAGTCAGACTCTTGTCCTGGAGAACTGGATCAATCGCAGCAGAGATGAGTGTCATACTATTAGCAGCAGTAGTTAGCAGTGGCTGACCCCCTGGAGAATACACACTTGCATCAGTTCCTGCTAAAACAGGCCCATTAGAAAAGTTGGCAGAAGTAACAGATTTCAGCGCTGACATAGGAACCTGGGATAACCGACTTGAAGATTGGGTCTGATTTTCCCCAGCAGATGATGAAGAGGATGAAGATGAAGATGGTGACACAGAAGAGTTCTGTACAGTTTTGTTGAGGTTTTCCTTAACTTTACTTGCATAACTTATTTTAGGAACTATTTTAGCACTGCTATTGTCCACTGGAAAAACTGGGGGTGGTTTAAATAGGGTCCACGAGTCCTCTTTGGAGGCAACAGCAGAAGCATGCTTTCCTTTAGGCCGATCATCAAACTTTTTGCTGCTCACACCAGGTTTAATATCAGAACTTTTCCGCAGCATATCACCCACAGCAGGTTTTCCTCGACTCATTCCTCCAGGCCCAGTTTCATACTTCCAAATGGGCTTAGAACCATCTACTCGATTTCCCTTTTGTTCACTGTAGTCAGGCTTGAAAGTTTCAAGTCCCTGTTTTAAAGTTGGGACACTAGTCTCTTGTTGCATTATTTTGTCCTGCACTAAATTAAGGTTTTCACAACCCTTGGCACTGTTGCGCCTAGCTTTCCTTTTTTTAGGAGTGGTATATCCGCTCTCAGATCCACTACCATCGTTATCTGCTCCTTTGCCCATATAACCATTAGTAATATAGCCAGAATTATTTGTTACAACACCATTTGGAATTGTTATAGTATCACTCTTATCTACAGACTGGTTCTCTCCAGATTTACTTTCATATGACTTGCCATTCTTTTTGTCCATACTGTTTTTCTGAATGAAATTCCTAGTTTTAATTCCTGCTTTCCCAAAGGTGCTGGACTTTATAGTCGGCTTCAGGTTAGTGTCTACAATTTGTTGGTTGCCATTGAGGACCCTGGAAATAGGGTTGGTAGCTTCATCAGAACCCAGGTTCTTTAAAGGTATTTCTCTTTCTCCAGCATTACCATTTAGTTCACCATATCCTAGGGAGGGGGAAAAAAAGGTTTTTAAAAATTATAATATACAAATTACAGTAGTACTTAACATTTAAGGAATATTTATTTACTGTATGCTAGACACTATGTTGTGAGCTTTAGTTTTATATGTTATTTCACAGGTCTCTGAAAAGACACTTGTCAACCCCATTTTACAGATTAGGAAGTCAACTAAGAGATAGGACTAAGCAGGAATTCAAACCAAAGTCCGAGTTCAGAAAGAACATGACTTCAGCAGTTTTCTACTAATACTTCTCACCTAACATACTCAACCTCCCCATCATTCTCACAAAACTGTTATAAAATTTCCTTTATAATTAAGAGCAGAGCTACCCTTTGGGCAAAATCATTATACTGATACAGCAATTTTAAATATTATAGGGACATTGAAGGCTCTATTTCTATGAAACTATAATTGATTGGTGGTGACCATAAACAGTTTCTATTGCATTCTGTCAAACAAAAATCTAACACCTGTGAACTTTTTTCAAAGTAGTTAAATTCATCTTTACATTCCCCAGATATTAAATCATACTTTTAGTATAAAACCAAAACACTTATATATTTTCTTCATTTTTACATTTGGGTAAACAGTCTCAGATAAATTAAGTAACTTGCCCAAGTCACAAAGTGGAAGAACTGGAAAACTGAATGAACTCCAGTCTATATGGAACATTTCTATCACTATGTCATACTGCCCTACACAAATGAAGCAATAAGAAAATACAATCAAAACTACAATGAAAGATAACTAGTTTTTAAAAGAATGGTATTTGAGTTTAAGACCTCCAACTGCCATAAGCAATTTATTACTATAGGTGATTCAACTGAGTCCAACTTTTCCCATTTCCTTACTAGCAAAATAGTGATATTAGTTGTCTACCTTTCTAAAAAATGTTTCCAAAACATCTTGAGGTCAAGTCATTAGAAACGGATACATAATAGGATACATATATACACATTTAAAGCAACTTTACAGGGGGCAAAGGGTGGGCCTCCAACAGGAATACCAAATAATTTGCCTTTGTCACTTTCATTCATTCTTTTGGGCCTTTAGTCTTTGAAGGCACATGAGCTTTTATATTCCTTAGGTTTTGAAATTTTAATTTCTAATATAATATCAACAGATACAGCCCACATTAAAAGCTCTTTGCATATTTTAAGAGTACAGCCCAGCCAGTGTTGCTCAGTGGATTGAGCATCTTCTCATGCACCAAGAGTTCACAGTTGAATTCGTGGTCAAGGCACATGCCTGGGTTGTAGGCTCCATCCCAAATAGGGAGTGCGTGCGTGCGGGAGGCAGCAGATCAATGTTTCTCATTGATGTTTCTCTCTCCCCCTCTACCCTCCTCTCTCTTAAAAAAAAAAAAAAAAGTAGTGGAACCTCATTTCTTGAATTTAATTCATTCGGAAGGCTGTTCGAGAAGCGATTTGTTTGAAAACCAAATCATTTTTTCCCATTAGAAATAATGTAAATTGAATTAATCTGTTCCAGACCCCCAAATGATTCCATTATTAACCTTTCTTATATACAGTACATGTTTAATGTACTGTTTAATCTATAAACGCTCCTTAAATTTACTGAACCATCCCCTAACTAGCCTTATAAAATGCCATCACCAGTTTATCCAATCAACAAGTTTTTCTACCTACTCAATTGCCTGTAATTGTTTTGTGAGCACTTTCACATCCTTAGCAACATTAGCAGTCTTGATGGCCTTTGTTTTAAAATTGTGCTAATCTGTAGATTCCACCAGCAACAAAAGCATTCTCTCCTTTGTTTGTTGCCTGAGAGACGCTTTTTGTCATGCTGAGGTATCAGCAAGAAAGGGTTGTCCGATAGAAAACTGAAGTTTTGTCCACAACAGGGACATTTTTTTGTGTGACCATTGGTTGAGAACCAAATTGTTCAAGATGGTAGACTTTCAAGAACCACAGTTGGACTATATAAGGAATACTAAGATTAAAAAAAAAATTGGGGAACCATTGTTTTAAAAGAACTTGATTTTTTAATAGGACAGTCTTGGAAGATTCCCAACAGGGCTTACTTTTACATGTTCTACATCAGAGAAAAGGGTGGGAATACTAAAATGAGCACATAAAGGCATTTTCTTCCAAGAAAACATACTTAAGACATAATCATTTCCTAAGAGTGGCACAAAACTTGTACAATGATAATATATTCTATAGAAGTTCTTAACTTCTGGAGTTATATTTTATTTCTTGGCTGCTGAAAAAGCTGTATTATCCAATCAAGTCAAACTTAGTGTAAAAAGTCTAACTATAAAACAGTAAAGAAGAGATCACTACTTAGAATGTTTTTTAAATGTTTTTTTTTGTTTTGTGTTTTAGGAAAGTAGAGTCTCAATATTTTTAACAGATGTAAGTTTAGCTGTCCACAACTCTAGACCAAAGGAGAATTACACATAGCATTTAATATTCTAATAGGCTAACAAAGACTTCTACCCTTGCCCTAACTGTTTGGCTCAGTGGATACAGTGTAGGCCTGTGGACTGAAAGGTCCCAGGTTTGATTCCGGTCAAGGGCATGTACCTTGGTTGCGGGCACATCCCCAGTGGGGGGTGCGCAGGAGGCAGCTGATCGATGTTTCTAACTCTCTATCCCTCTCCTCTCCCTTCCTCTCTGTAAAAAAAAATCAATAAAATATATATATTTTTAAAAGAGTTCTACCCTTGGGCCCATTAATTATAACTTGCTAGATCTCAAAGGTAAGCAGTCTTAAACATCAAAAAAATCCAATGTCCAAACCAAGTTGGACCAAATCCAAGACTTTTAAGCGAACTAGATTACTAATATTTAGTGCCTCTGATATCAGAAATCACCAGTTAAAAGAAGTTACTATGCTTCCACCTCCAAGTTTTAATGACAGAAAATTTTTTTCTCATTTAACTATTTAAAAAATTTCCCGTGTTAACCTTGTTGGTATGCAAAAAGTTTGCCAGAGAGAATTTTTTTTTTTTAATTTAGGTATTTAAAAAAATGTAAACACTAAAATTATTGAGGAAAAACCCCTCTCCTTCTAGTGCTTTTATTATTCAGGGTTGCCATGCTAAAGCATCTAACTCTACTTCAGAGGGACTCAGCAAAACTTGAGTCCTGATAAATCCAGCTTTGGATTGGAAACTGAAATTAGTGGGCACATTTGGCCCTCTTTTGCGCCCTCTTCTGGATAAAGAAAAACCATTCCTCTTTATAGGTCTGTGAGTCATAAAAGCCCATCTCTACACATTGCAGATACAGTTCAAAAATCATAACTTTTCTTATTAGATCAGCATTATGCATGCTGAAGCAACAGTATACTGTGACCAGGCCGTGCATGAAAAACTGCTCCTCCCAAATTGTTCATGTTTAGCTCAGCCTCGTTTCCCCTCCGTATGCCTCCCTGGAAGAAGACACACTAATTTGAAGGGTGCCCGTTTGAATGGTGCAGGGCCTGCTTCTATGGGGAGAGTCCTGCAGGGGTCTATATCTGGCTGACAAAATACTCTTCATAATTCTACCTTCTCTTCCAAGCAACTACAAAAAGGCAAGATTTTATCACCTTTAAGTTGACTGTAACGTTAAAAAAAAAACCTTAGTGTTGTACAGTTTCTTAGTTTCTAAACTGTTTCAAATCCTTAAGATGAAACACATTTTTATGTTCATTTCCACTGCACACCGTCAGTCCCTACCACCCCCCAAAATGGAAAATGACGTCTCCATGTCAGTAAGGGCATGTATCACATTTGACATGCTGGGTTTAACGTTCATTCTCTTTCCGTTCCCTTCATTTCAATGTACAAAGAACCCTTATTTTTAAAAATCTGCGTGGCCATAAACTTTTAAACTTCATCCCTTCTCCAATATTTTCTACAATAACTACTTTTACCCTCAATTTAACGTCTGCTAAAAACGAAGAGTTTGGGGGTCAATATCGGTTTGAACGTAGGAAAACACCTCTCCTTTCGCTGTGGAAAAAAACCTCGTCCGAGGCAATATGGTAGCGAACCCACCTCACGGACGAAAGAAACTTGCCCTCTCCCCCCCCCCCCCCTTACAATCAAACGTTTTCCATTCTCTCTTCAAAAATGCTACCCAAGCCCAAGAGAGAAACGTGGGGAGGAAGACTGATCAAGCAACTTTTATTGTAAAAAAACAAGCTGCGAGAAGGAAAGGTCCCAAGCCGAAGACCTGCCGAAGCCGGAATCCGGAGCGAACCTGGCAGGAGACGAGAATCCAGGGGTAAAGAAACTCGTGAACCAAGGAGCGGGGTCCCCGTGGGG
>NW_005871205.1:2049728-2073730 GCF_000147115.1 Myotis lucifugus
CGGATTCGCTAGGCCTTCCTGACTTCCCCCCGAAAGGGTTTTGGGGGGCTAGTGCGCCCCAACTCAGGGCCCCAAAC
Organism: Myotis lucifugus; assembly: GCF_000147115.1. Taxonomy (NCBI): domain Eukaryota; kingdom Metazoa; phylum Chordata; class Mammalia; order Chiroptera; family Vespertilionidae; genus Myotis; species Myotis lucifugus. Next base: position 2,049,806 of record NW_005871205.1, read on the forward strand.
GAGGGGCTCCAGGGCCGCAGGCAGGTAAACGGGAAAGGAATCCTAAGGCCAGGCCTCCAAGACCAACCTCCCGGTCCCCCCGAGCCGGGCGGGGGCCGGGAAGGTCCACACTGGCCTAGTTGGGCCTCTCCCCCGCTGAGGGGAAGGGAAGGGCGCTGCAAAACCCCCCGGCGCGAGCTTGGGAAGAAATGAAAGGGGCTCCCCAAACCCGCAGGGGAGACGGACACACACACACCCCCCACGCCCCCGACCCGGTCCGCGCTCTCCGGCTCCAGCCCCACCCCCATCGCCCCTGCCCCCCACCCCCATCCCCCTTCCCCCACTCGTCCTCCCTCACAGACCTGTTTTCTTCTTCGGCGTTTCCTGGTGCTGCTGGAGGGCGTGTTTCTGCTCATGTTTCAGCGGCTTCGGCTGGGCCTTGGGGCTGCCCTCTGTGCCATGCTGCAGGTATTGGTGAGGCTGCTGGTGATGGTGGTGGTGATGGTGGTTGTGGCTGTGGTTGTAGAAATAATAATGGTGGTGGTGGTGCGGCGGCTGCTGCTGCTGCTGCTGGGGGTGATGGTGCGGGTGGTGGTGGCTGTGATGGTGCTGAGGCTGTGGCTGGCCGGGCTTCTCCTCCATTGAAAGCGGCTGGGACTCCCTGGCTGAGGCTGCGGGCGGCTGCACCGTCAGGATCTGAGACCGCTTCCCCGGGCTCGCTCCGTATATCTGAGCGCGTCGCGCCAGCGCACTGGTGAACCCAGCGATTTCGCGAGATTGGCAGCCGCACTCGAGCAATCAGGGGCCACGCTGCGGCGCAGGCCCCGCCCCCCGCCGAATCCTCTTCCCTTCCTCTTGGGCCCGGCCTCCCGGCCAGCGCCGCTTACCCGGTGCAACCTCGCAGGGCCGGGCCTTCAACGTCAGCACTATGGCTCTCTCTTCGGTCGCTTTCTCTCCGCCGCCGCGCTGTCTGCAAGCAGCACTTTCTACACGCCTCGCCGGCGAGCCAGCTCGCGTCCAGTGGAGCAGATTCCACGGGCGAGTCCACTGACTCGGAGAGCCATCTGTTGGGGTTGCATCTCCTCGAATCTGTTGGCTTTTTTTTTTTTTTTTTAATCCTTTTCCGGGTAACCAGAGGGGAAGCTCAGTTTCCTTAACCCTGAGACCACTAAAGGGACAATACAAAAAAGAGGAAATAAGTACATTTTTAAGATTACAAGAGCTTCACAATCGGCAGAGCGTTTTGTATTCTGGATTAATTTTGCTTTATGTTCATATGCTAATCTCTTCCTTTCCACGAAGGGATTATAAGGTTCCACAATGGGGTATTTGTGTAATTTTCTAAAAGGGCACAAAGGGTTTAAATCACTGTGTCTTTGTAGTTGGAGGCAATAGAGAGCGGGAGGGATAAAGATCTAAAATCTACACAGAATTAGTGGTGGTGTGTGTTTTTTAACTCTGCAGGTGAGGTCAACTGTGGGACCAAGATAGGTTTTAGAATATAAAGAGTTTCAAGAGTGAAAGAAGGAAAAGAGTACTTTAAAAGTTATTAAGTTTTGAAAATAAATTTTTCATTTATGGAAAATATTGGAATTTAAAGACTCCATTGCATTTTGTAGTGTCGATTTAACTTACCCAGCATTATCACATCACAGCCTAATTTTTAAAAGCAAATGTTAGCGTCAGGAGGGTGGAGAGGGATACCCTGTGATAGTATTTTATTTTTTGACCTAAGTGGTGATTATACAGGGATTGGCAAAAGTAGGTTTACAGTTGTGAATATGGTGGAACAAAGTTTATTCTTGTATTATTTATTTGTTCTTGTATTTATTATTAACCTCGTTTTACTACTCCTGTATATACTTCTTAAACTGAATATGTATGTGTGTATATTATACTTCAAAGTATATGTTATATTGAGGTATTTAATTTACCATTGTAACCATTTTTAGTTCAATAGCAGAAAGTACATTCACATTGTTGTGCAACTATCACCACTGTCCATCCCCAGAAGTATCTCATCATTCACATTGAAACTCTGTGCCCATTAAACAATAACTCCCTTTCCCTCCTACCTCCAGTACCCTGGTATCTTCTATTCTTTTTTCTGTCTCTGTGATACCTCATACATGCAGAATCATGCAATATTTGTCCTTTTGTGTCTGACTTATTTCACTTAGCATAATGTCTTCAAGGTTCATCCATGTTGTATCAGAATTTCCTTCCTTTGCAAGGCTGAATAATATTCCATTGCATGTATATGCTACATTTTGTGTATACATTCATTCAGAATGGACACATGAATTGTTTCCTCAATGTGTACTTTATAATTTTTTTAATGTGGCTTGAATTCTTACAGCAGGACATCATTAAAGGAACAAAGATGCTTAAAGGAAGAGTTTGTGGACTAAAATCAATGAAGGTCAACACACTAGTATAATTAAAAGGTAAAAGCCTATTTCCAAAAGCAAATGTCACCGAATCCAGACAACCATGACCAGACTGTGACCTGTTCAATATGTTGAGGATTCACATTGCTTTGCTAATTTTTAAAGAAAGACCCCTTTGTAGTAGGAGTATGTTTACCCAGTTTTGAGAGCTAAAGCCCCAATAAAGTCCCAATATATTGTCACAAATAAGTCTTTGCCATTTAATAGTATGCCACCACTTTCCATCTACTAAAGAAATAAGAGTGTATATAGCATTGATAATGCTTTATATTCTTTTGCTGATTTATACATTTAGTTGGAAGGCAAGAATTCCTGAGTTCTAATTTCTCTTTCTACATTTTCTATATTATAATTTCAGGCAAACCAAGAGCACTCATTCTGAGTTTCTGACTTATCACACCTTAGCTTGCCTTAGGTTCTTCACATGCAGTTGTATAAAGTTTAGGAAACTGAGCCTTGTTCTCAAATGCTCTAGTTAGTAGTAAAGGAGTAGTATGGAGAAAAGCTTTTGATATAATGTAAGAAAAAATGGTATTAAATTCTATGTACACTAGGATCATAAGCTTGTAAAAATAAGAATTTTTAATAAATATGAAAATACAACAGTAGAATGTGTACTGTTTCATCTGATTTTTCTAAAATAGTTTTATATAAAACATTTTTGAGATTTGCCATGTATTTAAAAATAATAATGCCATAATATCAAACCTCTGTGAGAAGAGAATAATTGGGTCTACTTACTTTAAGCATATTTTGATAAAATTAAATCTGCATAAAGGAAAAAATGCAACATGGAAATATAGCATGAGTCTGGTGAAATTATGGGTGCTTTTTTCTTCTCTCTATTTGCCAAATGTTCTGTTCTAGGTAGGTATTACCTTTCAGAATAACATTTTTTAAAATATATTTTATTGATTTTTTTACAGAGAGAAAGGGAGAGGAATAGAGAGTTAGAAACATCGATGAAAGAGAAACATCAATCAGCTGCCTCCTGCACACTCCCTACTGGGGATGTGCCCGCAACCCAGGATGTGCCCTTGACTGGAATTGAACCTGGGACCCTTGAGTCCGCAGGTCGACACTCTATCCACTGAGCCAAACCAGCTAGGGCCAGAATAGCATTATTTTTTAAAAATTAAAGTTATAAAATTGAATCTGCACAACGCTTTGAAAATCATTTTATACCTACAGTCAATGTGGGAAGTTATAATGGGGAGTTAGGAGGTTCCCATATATGGTAGGTTAATGTTTTAACTATTGCTGTAACCATAATAGTGAATACTTATTGAGCATTTATTTACTATTTGTCCAGAATGACAGCAAGTATTTTATCTTTGTCTTCATTTATAATTCTTTGAGATGGATATTAAGCCCATTCGACAGATGAATAATTTGAGGCCTGAAGAAGTTAGGTGGCTTATAATTTAAAAGCCACCAAGTTTATATGGGGCCTGAAAAAGATTCCAGGTCAGTTGGATAGAAAGAATTTCTAACACTATTGAAGTGTGATGTACTTTTCTAAAATTTTAGTAAACCTCTAAAAAACATTCAAGCTATATCATAACCACTATGAAGATAGTATCTGGTTATTAACAGAGGCAGATGTACTGTGAAGCTATTGAAGATTCAGGGCTCCTAAATGCACAGGACCCTCCAAGAACCTGAAGGGGCTCTAGAAATGGTCTTTTGAAAGACCTAGATATTTTTTCATTATTGTGTAAAAAATTTTTCCATTTTTTAAAAAAAATCTTTATTGTTGAAAGTATTACATATGTCTCCCTTTTCCCTCCATTGACCTCTTCTAGCTTGTCCCCCACTCCAGGCCTTCACCACCCTATTGTCTATGCCCATGGGTTATGCATATATGTTCTTTGGTTGGTCTCTTGCTACCCATCCACCCTCCCCCACCTTCCCTCTGAGGTTGGACAGTTTGTTTCATGCTTCCATGTCTCTGGATCTATTTTGTTCATTAGATTCCACATGTGAGTGAGATTATGTGTTACTTAATCTTTCCCTGACTGGCTTATTTTGCTTAGCATAATACTCTCTAGGTCCATCCATGCTGTTGCAAATGTAAGAGTTCTTTTTAAAAAAAAAAAATAACTGCGTAGTATTCCGTTGTGTAAATACACCACAGTTGTTTTATCCACTCATCTGCTGATGGGCACTTGTGCAGTTTCCAAATCTTAGCTATTGTAAATTGTGCTGCTATGAACACAGGGGTGCATATATTCTTTCTGATTGGTATTTCCAATTTCTTAGGATATATTCCTAAAATTTTTTCAAGTAACATTTTTGTAATTGTTTAAGAGTCCCCTGTTAACAGTCATTTGTGATCTGACTGTTAACAGTCATTTGTGATCTGACTCAGAGGTGTTATAACTTCAATAGGTACTTTAAAAGATTATAGTCATATTTTAACTCATGTGCCAAAAGCAAAGTAAATTATATGTATATATTATGATTGCTTATAAAATATGACTTCAAGGACTATGAGGCAACTTGAAGCCTAAAAGCAATAAAATATTTTTATTCATTTTTTCATTCACAAATATTTATTAGGCATTTTTTATGTACCACATATTATGCTTTTGGTTATTTGAATTTTTTAAAACTCCATTTCTCTCATTGGTACAGTTTTGGAACTTAGTTAAATATATTTGTCTTCATTATCAAATGAAAAACGCTTTTCACACACCTTTAATCTTACATTTGTGTCCTATGACATGTTAGAAGATACAGAAATATTTAACTATTTGGACTCAGTTTTCTCTTCTCTAACATATGGGGAGTGGGCAAAATGACCTCCAAATCTCTTCCTACTCTAACATTCCATGATCATATCTCTGCTCTTCATTCCCAGACTACTCCTTTATTTCATTACAATAAAACTACACAATAGCAAGAAATTTAGCTGTGAAAAATCTAGTTTTTCAACTGCAATGATTAACTATAACTTTATAGAAATTATCATCAGAAACAGTATTATGTAGCTTTCTATAAATAGAAATCAGCTTTCTGGTGACAATTCCGGTTTCAAAATGAGGCAAATCACTGGTAACATCCACTGTTTCATTTCAGCAGGAAAAGAATTTTATCCATGTATATTTCCTTCAGATGTTAATATTTTTGCCTAGAGACACTAACTTCAAAAAAACGTTCAAAAGAATTGAATAGAGGTATGGGTAAATTAGGTTAGTCTTCTAATAACTGGAGTATGATGACTTTTCTAAATATAAAAGTTTTCAAAAGTGACAATTTGCTTTTAAGAAAAGTATTATGGGGGGGAAATTGAGGGAGAAACTATAGCTGAGTGGTTAAGTTTTGTCACCAGACAGAATCTGTACTGAGATTGCTTAGCTTTGTAACCTTGTTTGGGCACATTATTTAACCTCTCTAAGCCCTGCTTTACTCCTTTGAAAAATGGAAGTAATATTAGTGCCCAACACACAAGGTGTAGTGAAATTTAAATAAAATAATCTAAATAAAGTTGTAGAGGATAGTGTTTATAACATCAGTAAGTGGTACTAAATATTAAATATTAGTGATACTGCCCTGGCCGGGTAGCTCAGTTGGTTAGAATGCTGTCCCAAGGTTTTTGGTTCGATCCCCGGTCAGGGTACATACAAGAATCAACCAATGAATGCATAAATAAATGGAACAACAAATTGATGTCTCTTTCTCTCTCTCCCTCTCTCTCTCTCAATTTTTTTAATGTATTTTATTGAATTTTTTACAGAGAGGAAAGGAGAGGGATAGAAAGTTAGAAACATCGATCAGCTGCCTGATGCACACACCCTACAAGGGATGTGCCCGCAACCAAGGTACATGCCCTTGACCGGAATCGAACCTGGGACCCTTCAGTCCGCAGTCCGACACTCTATCCACTGAGCCAAACCGGTTAGGGCAATCAATTTTTTAAATACTGTAAATATTAGTGATACTAAATTTTTAAATATTAGATATACAAAACTAAACTTCCTGATATAAAATTTCATTAAGGAAACTGAGTTTTAGAGAAGTTAGTTATCAAGTTAACCAAGAATAGAGTGTTTTCCCAATTTTGAAAAGGATAGGCAAATAGCCTTTTGGCTCTCTGAGCAACACCATGGCCGTTGGCAAGAACAAGCACCTTATGAAAGATGGTGAAAAGGTTGCCAAGAAGAAAAGTGGTTAATCCAGTTATAAAAGACTGATATGATGTGAAAACACCAACTATGGTAAATATAAAAATATTGGGAAAACACTAGTCACTAGAACTCAAGGAATCAAAATTGCATGTGATGACCTCAAGGGTCGTGTTTTTGAAGTGAGTCTTGTTGATCTGCAGAATGAAGTTGCATTTAGAAAATTCAAGTTAAATACCGAGAATGCTCAGGGCAAAAACTGCCTGATTAAATTTCACAGCATGGAGACAAAATGTGCTCCACGGTCAAAAAATGGCAGACCATGACTGAAGCTCATGTTGTTGTCAAGACTATTGATGGTTATTTGCTTTGTTTATTCTGTGTTGGTTTTACTAAAAAAAAAAACCCACAATAATCAGATTCAGAAGCGCTCTTAAGCACCAACAGGTTCACCAAACCTGAAGAAAATGGAAACCATGACCAGACAAATGACTTGAAAAAAGTGGACATTAAATTGATTGCAAATAAATAAAGTGATTCTAGAAAGCATTAGAAGACTCATAGAAAAGGCTTATCAATCTATTTATCTGTTCCATGATGTCTTCATTAGGAAAAATATGCTGAGAAAGCCTAAGTATGAATTGGGAACACTCAGCTTTATGGTGAAGGTAGTAGTTCTGGAAAAGCTATTGGGGATGAGATAGGTGCTAAGTTTGAATGAGCTGATGAATATGAGCTACCAGTTCAAGAATCTGTTTAAAATTCAGACTTTCAATGGTGACAAGTAAAAAGTCTTATTTGTAATGTTTAAAAAATAAAAACAGCCCTGGCTGGTGTGGCAAAGTTGGTTGGAGCCTCGCTTTGTACACTGAAGGGTCTTGGGTTCTATTCCCGGTCCGGGCACATACCCAGATTGTGGGTTCGATCCCCAGGAGGTACTTGACTGATGTTTCTCTCTCACATCGATGTTTTTCTCCCTTTTCCTTCCTCTCTCTCTAAAATCAATAAAAATAAGTAGTAAATAAAAACAATAATAAATAAATAAAATAAAACATAGTGTATTCAGTCTCAAATAACAAGTTCAGATTTGACTTTTAGTGGGGTTTTTTTGGCTTCTCTATTTTCTCTAAATGTTGTACATTGAATATTTATTCCTTTTGTAAAAAAGGTATTTTTTCAAAATGAAACAATTCTGGCGGGAGGAGGGGGAGGGCTGGAAGGGGCCAATGGGGGGGGGGGAGGGTACATCTGTATTTCTTTCAACAATAAAGATAATTTTTAAAAACAATGAATAAATTCAACATCCAACTATCCTGTAAACATTAATGCCAAAAAAAGACCAAGGAAATTAATATGCCATTCAGTTGACAAAATGAATTTGTGTATGAATGAATCAATAAATATTTAGTTGTCAGTATGTATATGCAGGTATATTGGAGTCCATAGTTAGATGCATCCAGAAGTTGGATAAAAGGTCACTCCCTGAGAATCAAACCAGTAAGATTCAACATAAGCGGGATAAAATGAACTAAAGAGAATCTAGTCCATGTGATTAGAATGCCTAAGAAGTGATAAGAAAATAAATAGTGTAACCATGAAAACTACAACATATTAATTTTATTTCTCTTCCTATTCTCATTTATTGTTTTTAAATTAGTACAGTATTTCAAAAGTTATGTGATTGGTATTGTATTATTGATTGCTGTGTAGCAATTTACCCCCAAAACTCAGGGCCTTAAAACAATAAACTTCTTTTTCAATTACAGTTGACATTCAATATTATTTTATATTAGTTTCAGATGTAAAACAACAAACATTTATTATATCACAGTGTCTGAGGGTCAGAAATCCTGGTGCGGCTTAGCTGGGTGCCTCTGGTTCAAGGTGTCTCATGAGATTGCTGGGGCATCTGTTTTCAAGCTCACTCATGTGGTTGTTGGTAGGATTCAGTTCCTTGTGAGGTGTTGGGCTGAGGGCCTCAGTTCCCCACTGGCTGTTGAATAGAGGCCTCTCCGTAGGACAGTCCACAACATAGCAATTATCTTCCCTCAGAGTGAGCAACAGAACAAGAGGGAGCACTCAAGATGAAGCCACAGTCCTTTTGTAACCTAATCTCAGAAGCAACTCCCCATCACTTCTGCTACGTTCTATAGTTAGAAGTGAGTCCAACTTATACACAATTGGGAGGGGATCACAGGAGGGTATGAATACTATACACTCAGGGAAGGAATCATTAAAGCTTATCTCAGAGGCTGCCTAGTATAAAAGCATTCATCAAACTTATTCTGCTTGCTCTGATGTCATCACCTAACTGTAGTCTGAATATAATCTCGCATTATGTATGACTTCTCTATAAGGAGAGAAAGTACACATAAATTCTTAATATATATTTTATTAAACTACTAGAGGCCTGGTGCACAGATTTGTGCATGGGGTGGGGGGGAGTCCCTCAACCTGGCCTGTGCCCTCTTGCAATCCAGGACCCCTCAGGGGATGTCCAACTGCCAGTTTAGGCCTGATCCCTGGCCTGTGGGGATCAGGCCTAAACTTCAAATTGGACATCCCCTGAGGGATGTAGCAGTGCAACAAGCGGCAGGCGGTCAGAGAGGAGCCAGAGCTGGGCCGGGTGCCCATGCCGCTGCATAGCACTGCTGAGGAATTGGGAGAGGCTCCCACCACTGCAGCTGCGCTCACCAGCCGTGGGCCCGGCTTCTAGCTAAGCAGCACTCCCCCTGTGGGAGCGCACTGACCACCAGGGGGCAGCTTCTGCATTGAGCGTCTGCCCCCTGGTGGTCAGTGCATATCATAGCGACTGGTCAACCAGTTGTTCCAGTCATTCGGTTGTAACAGTCACTTAGGGTTTTATATATATATATAGATTGAATGTTTTTTTTCCTCGTTTTTTTTTGTTTTGTTTTGTTTTAATATATTTTATTGATTTTTTACAGAGAGGAAGGGAGATAGAGAGTTAGAAACACCGATGAGAGAGAAACATCGATCAGCTGCCTCCTGCACATCTCCTACTGGGGATGTGCCCGCAACCCAGGTACATGCCCTTGACCGGAATCGAACATGGGACCTTTCAGTCCGCAGGCCGACGCTCTATCCACTGAGCCAAACCGGTTTCGGCTAGATTGAATATTTTTAAACACTTGAATTTTGTCATTTGCCAAACTTGTGAGTTATGGTTAGTAAAATTTGGTGTCCCTAATGCTGGTCAGTGACTGAACCTATACTTGTGACCAAGTTCAGGGCTGTAGTCTCATCTTAAAGGGCCCACTTGAACTGCCAGGAGGCCTCCTTGTACAATAAGAATGGCTCTATAGCCCTAACCAGTTTGGCTCAGTAGATAGAGCATCGGCCTGCGACTGAAAGGTCCCAGGTTCGATTCCGGTCAAGGGCATGTACCTTGGTTGCGGGCACATCCCCAGTAGGAGGTGTGCAGGAGGCAGCTGATCGATGTTTCTCTCTCATCGATGTTTCTAACTTTCTATCCCTCTCCCCTCCTCTCTGTAAAAAATCAATAAAATATGTTTAAAAAAAGTTATCTCCCCATAAAAAAAAAAAGAAGAATGGCTCTATAAAATGCCCACATGGGCCAGGCAGGTAACTTAACTTGGGTGAATTTACTTGGGTGTCATCAAACGTGAATGTAAAAAACATTACTCCCAACATAGCATCAAATTCTACACTAATAACTCTATATTAAAATATATACGTACTTACCTTAAGAACTGGGTAATTTAATTTCTCAATCTAATATCTGCATTCAGATAATCTGATACACACTCTCAAAATCCTTAATTACATCTTTTCACATAAGGTAATGTTTACTCGTTTACCATGTGAGGTAATATTCACAGGTTTCAGCGATTAAGATGTGAACATCTCGGAGCTCCAGTGGCGCAATCGGTTAGCGCGCGGTACTTATAAGATGTGAACATCTTCTGGGGAAACACTATTTAGTCCATGATGGGCTTTGTCTATAAAGAAGTTTAAAATAATAGTAAAATTGACTAAATGTCTCTCTGCCTTTTATTATCACCATGTGTTGGCAATTTTAAACAATGCCAGTAATAGCCCTAGCTGGTTTGGCTCAGTGGATAAAGCATCGGCCTTCAGACTGAAGGGTCCCAGGTTCAATTCTGGTCAAGGGCACATGTCCAGGTTGTAGGCTCTATCCCCTGTAGGAGGTGTGCAGGAGGCAGCTGATCAATGATTCTTTCTCATTATTGATGCTTCTATCTCTCTCTCCCTCTCCCTTCCTCTCTGAAATCAATAAAAATATATTTTAAAAAAACACAACAACCAATGCCAGTGATAAAATACTCCCATGAGGCAGACCACTCCCAACACCTCCCCTCCTTACTGTGCCACTTCTAAATATTCCAATATGAGCAGTTCAGCCTGCCTTAACTTTTTAGGGCCAAATACCACATAAAACAATTCAGTGGTTCATCGATGGCCAGCCACCCCTCCCCCCCCCCAATTTTGTTATGACTGACTCCTCAACCTTTAGAAATCAGCTTAAGTAAATGTCACCTACTCAAGGAAGATTTCCTTAAATACTCTATCTAGACAAAGTGTCTTCCCCTACTTATTCCCTGTATTTGTTTCTTTCATAGAACTTGCCACTATTTGCAGTTACTTGTAGGTTAAATTTTCTCATCTACCTTATTAGTCTGTAAGCTCCAAGTCTTGACTGTTTTTTTCTCTGAGTTATTCCCAGAGCCCAGCACAGTGCCTGCCACATGGTAGATGCTCAATGTATGTGTGGTATCATTGCATTCTCCTCAGCTTGTGTGCTGCCAGTAATGATTGTTTGTTCAACAATGGACAAATTATTCTTTCTTCATCTCATGTCCGTTACAAAAAGAAATAGCCACTCGTCTAAGACTGGTGACATAGAGAACCATTTATTTCCATAATTCAGACACAGATGCAGTGTTATGGATTTTAGTAGAGTTTTCTCTTATTCCAAAGTCCAACTCAGGCATGATTAGGAATGTTCTATTCTGAAAATTCAGAAATATCATAAGATCGAATCATATAATAAAATATAAATAAGGTGTTAACATTATGAAGGGGACTTATACATTCTGCCCAGTCACCACTAGAAATAACAAAAATCTAATCAGTACTCCAAACGTAACAAGTTCCAAAGATAAATTACCAACTTCCTCTTCAAACCACATACAAACTCCTCTTAATTTTCTTCAGCATTACTTCCTTCCTTCCTTCCTTCCTTCCTTCCTTCCTTCCTTCCTTCCTTTCTTTCTTTCTTTCCTTCTTTCTTTCTTTCTTTCTTCCTCACTCGAAAACATTTTCCCATTGATTTTTAGAGAGCGAGAAAGACAGAGAGAAGTATCAATGTGAGAGAAACACATTGATTGATTGCCTCCTGCAAGCACCAGACCAGGGCCCAGGCTGCAAAGGAGCCTACAACCGAGGTATGTGCCCTTGACCAGAATTAAACCTGGGACCCTTTTTTCCGCAGGCCGACACTATTCACTGAGCCAAACCGGCTAGGACCAGCATTTCTTTTAGTAGCACAACTATTCACCTGCCTAATTCCTTAGCACATTCTGTTTCTTCTGCCGTAATTCCTCTAGCTCTTCCTGTAGCCGGTTCCTTCTCATCCTAAAACTTAATGTAAATGTCACTTCCAAGACTCTGTTCCTTCCTGCCCTATATAAATAATCTCTTCTACTCTTACGTGCACTTATTATATCCTATACATTTCCTTCATAACATCTTATCCTAATTAATATATTTGATTAGTCTTCCCCACTAGATTTGAAGCTACATGGGAGCAGGTATTGTGTTTTGTTTACTGATATATAGCTAGCTCCTAAAGCAATGTGTGGCACAGGGCATGTGATAACCAGTTGTAGAACTAATTAAGGTGCCCTTTTCTGTTTGGCCTATTGTTACAAGTGTGATGCATTTGCACAACATTATGCAGAAGGAGGAAATTCTTATCCCTCTATTTCATGTCCGTCACTTTAAAAAGTCACTTGTATGAGACTAATGACATCGAGAGCCATTTATCTCCATAGTGCAGAAGCAGCTGCAGTGTCATGGACCTTAGTAAAGAGATCATTTTTTCCCACCATTAGAAAAATTTCATATTGAGTCTTACAGGAATTTCAAAAAGAAATTGAATTGTAAAATACAGGACAGATGAAGAGTATGTAGGGAGAGGACCTGGAAAGTTTTACCTAGGTTTGCCTAGGGCAACAAGATATTTTCTATAAGCTTCGAGATAAGCATACAGATTATTTTTTGCACACTTTCAAAACATCTCACAAAGATAGACAACATCTGCTGCCTATCTTGGCCAGAAGTACAAAAGTTATGTATTAAGGCTTTCATTTTCATGAACAGGAGAGGACAACTAATTTCAGATAAGTCTGGCATAGTCATTTGACCTAACAGAAAAGTGGGTCCGCATTACCACCCTCTTGGAACTTACACCATATGACAGTGAGCAAAGCTATGTCCCTTCAAGGCTACCCTTCATGACTGCTTTGCATATCTGGGCTTCCCAGCAACTAGCCCTCATTTGCTATATGCCTCAAGCAGTCACACTTTGGCCCTAGCTTGAAAGTGCTCATAGCTATAATAGCATTCAAACAATAACAAAAAGTCTTCAGATTTCCTTAGTGTCTATCTTTGAACAGTTCAAAGAGTTTCCACATAAGAAGATCTGAGATTAGAGAACCTGAAGTTCAAATAGTTTGTTCAAAGCTACAGTGAAATTATGTGACACAATCAGCCTTCATTCTCCTGATTCCCACAAGGCCATGTAGCTTCCCAAGGGTTTGAGACCCTTTATGAAAAATTTCAAAACTACATATAATTATGAGTCTTGAGCATTTTTTCTAATCCTCTTAACATAGAAAAAAATATTATTTTGTGGTTTTTAAATAAAATGGCTTTGTGAGAACAAGCTTCCAAATCCACATAGAAGAGATCAAAGGAATAAACACAGGGGGGAAAACTTCCACATACCAGAAACTTTGAGGAGTTTCTGCTGGTTCAAATGCAGAGGAGCTCAATTAAAAGGAAGGGCCAGTTCAAGATTCTACTTCTGGAAAATATGTTATCACCCTGAGGGAATTCCATGATCATCTGCTTACTTGGGTTGAAGGCTAGGCTAGGGCAGATGGAAAGATAGTCAGGACATACACTTATATCATTTTCAATCTTTTTTTAAAAATATATCTTATTGATTTTTTACAGAGAGGAAGGGAGAGGGATAGAGAGTTAGAAACATCGATCAGCTGCCTCTTGCACACTCCCTACTGGGGATGTGCCTGCAACCAAGATACATGCCCTTGACTGGAATCGAACCTGGGACCCTTGAGTCCGCAGGCTGATGCTCTATCCACTGAGCCAAACCAGTTAGGGCTCATTTTCAATCTTTTAATCTCTAATAGAATCCACTGTAATTCCTACTTAAGTATTAAACAAAGCTGGACATGCACATATCCCTCTATGTTAAGATGAACAAAGGAAGAAAAACCATGGGACTGTGAAAAGATTCTGTAGCCCAAAGGATGAGGTCCCCTTGAAAAATCAGAACAAAAGTAAATGATATATAAAGCAAAGTCAGAAAATCCAATCAACAAAAATGTAAGCATTTATATTCCCTAATGATATATCCCCAATACCTAAGATAGTACCCAGCATAGAATAGTTGCTTAATGAATATTTGTTGAATAAATTGACTGAATACAGTAGAATCTCAGAAGGGGAAAACAGGGCAGTAGTAGAAGTAATAATTAAACAATTCTCATAACACTTAAGCCTTCTGACAAAATGAATGAAAAGAAACCAACATCTAGACTAGCCAGGTGAAATTTTTTAATATTTCAAGGAAAAAGAAAAAAGCCTTCAAGAATTTAGACCGGGCCCTGGCTGGGTAGTTCATTTGGTTAGAGCATTGTCCTGATACACCAAGGTTGTGGGTTTGATTCCCAGTCAGGGCACATATAAGCAACCAATGAACACATAAATAAGTGGAACAAGTTGATGTTTCTCTCTCTCTCTCTCTCTCTCTCTCTCTCTCTCTCTCTTCTCCCCCTTCCTCGCTCTTTCTCTAAAAAAAATCAATTAAATAAACAAACAAATAAATAAATAGAATTCAGACAGGGAAAAATAACAAAACAGAGTAGTATCTCCAAAGGAACTAAATTCAAGCTGGCCTCAGAATTATGCAACCCTGTAAAACAGGGGTCCTCAAACTACGGCCCGCGGGCCACATGCGGCCCGCCGAAAACATTTATCCGGCCCGCCGGGTGTTTTTGCCGCCGCTGCCTGTCCTGCTTAGCAGCCGACTCGTCCCGGGCCCGCAGTGCGCATGTGTGGAATGTCTGAGGGACAGTGAACTGGCTCCCTGTTTAAAAAGTTTGAGGACCTCTGCTGTAAAACATAAGTCAATAAAGTATATCCTACAGAATTCTGAGGATGTTTATAGCTTAAGAATTCTATACTCAGCCAAGTTGTCATGTGGTTGTGAAGGCCTCAGACATAAGTACTAGGATATAAAGGAGACTAAAAATGACACCATCCAGGTTATCTGTTCTGAAATAACTGCTTATACATATACTGCTGAATAAGAACTTAGGAATAAAGAAGAAAGTCATGGCATAAAAAGATACGCAGCAGTGTTTGATATAAAAAGATCTGCGCAGTGAGAAAACCTGAAGTCATTTTTAAGGTCCACCATTTCTTACTTCTTTTCAGTTGGGTCAAGTTTCTAAGCTTTCTAAATCTCCATTTTCCGGCTAATGAAAAGAAAATAGATTCCACCGAATCTCCTCTCTACCTACTCTAAGACTTCTGTGAGGATCAAGTGAGATGAGGCACGGGAAAATGCTTTACAGACATTTGTTACAGTGTAAAATGTTTCTACCTGGCTATGAAGCAAGTCATGTTCCTGGGCTAAGGAAACTGCAAGGAGGCTAGTCATCACTAGGGAGAGGAAGCCAGGCATTGCTACGTGATGTCATTACCCGGACGGACACTTAGCATATTAACTTATATACGTGTTATATATGTTATATATGAGTGTGTGTCCCTAGGGATGAGAGAAATTATGCCAAAGTGCTAACAATGGTTATCTCCAGGTGGTGAAATTTTGACTGATTTTTCTTTTATTTCTCTATACTTCTTGCTTCTCCTTCATGCTTTTCTTTATTTTCTAGAATTTCTACGAAGACTATGCTTGTTTTACAATTAGGAAAAAAATATTAATTAAAATTAAAATATATAGTAAAAAGTTTGTAAGATATCAATACAAGTAGAAAAATATCCTATATAATAAAAAGGCAATATGCAAATTGACCGTCACATCTTCACATAAGATGGCCGCCCCCATGTGTTCACAGATGGCCGCCATAAGATGGTCGACAGGGGAGGGCAGTTGTGGGAAATCAGGCCAGCAGGGGAGGGCAGTTGGGGGCGACTGGGCCTGCAGGGGAGGGAGGGCAGTTAGGGGCGATCAGGCCTGCAGGGGAGGGCAGTTGGGGGCAACCGGGCCAACAGGGGAGCAGTTAGGCGTCGACCAGACTGGCAGGGGAGTGGTTAGGGGTGATCAGGCTGGCAAGCAGAAGCCCAATCCCTGTGGGATCGGGCCTAAACCGGCAGTCGGACATCCCCCGAGGGGTTCCAGATTGGAGAGGGTGCAGGCTGAGCTGAGGGACAACCCCCCGCCCCCAGTGCACGAGTTTTGTGCACCTAGCCTCTAGTATATATTATAAACCTACAAAAACAATATCCATTCTTAGATACCTAAAATGCACAAAATTATTTATAAATTCAGCAGTGTCTTTCTTATAGCTGGAGTTCAGTTTCAGCAAAACAAAACAAATGTCTTTTCCTATGAATGGTGAATGCCTTGGACTTATTCCAGAATAATATTGAATCATTCACATTGAATGGTGAATGCCTGGAGTTATTCCAAAATGATATGAAGTCAAACTTTATTTCAGTAAGAATTATTAAGCCTAAAATCCTACAAATTGAATGAGTCCTGGTAAGTGTATCTGTTCCAAAAAACCAGTCTCCAAATTCATAGAGACTAGGTCTGACACTAGCAGATTAAATATACTAGACAAATGCTGCTCCATGGTAAGGGTAGAGATTGGGGGTGGGGTGGGAATGAGGGAGTAAAGGATGATGAAACCAAATACCAATCATTAAAATATTGTCAGCAACATCCATTTTCACCCCAAGCTATCCTTCACCAGAGTAGTGTGTGATAAACAACATTTCATTCATTCATTTATTCTTGCAATTAACATTTATTTAAGGGCCTATAATGCATATAGTACTGTGCTAAGCAATGGATTTACAGTAGAGAACAAAACAGATTGGGCCCCTGCTTACATAGGGTGGAGAACCTAATGGAGAAGACAAATGCATACACAAATAGACATTTGACTGAAAATTGTGATGAGTGCTATAGAGGAAAGTACAGATTGTTACAGAAGAATTGGGGAAGGGATGTTTTAGGGAAGGAAAAGGGAGTGGTCAGACATGACCTCTTTGAGTAAGTGACATAGCTAGAACCCAAAAGATGAGTAAGAATTAGAGAAGGGATGAAGAAGAGTATTCCAGGAAGAGGGGAAGAAAAAAAAAAGCATGGAGCTTTGGGCTAATTGAAAGAAGACCAGTGCAATCTCTTTGGAAAAGCCTGTCTAGACTCCACTGTTCCTCATCCAAGTCAAAACAGAGACCAATGCAGTAATAAATGCACAGGTGGGAGCAGACAGGTCTCACTCAGGCCTGTCACTTAGCTGTTTAACTTGATCCCTGGGCCTTGTTTCAGTATCTTTGAAATGAAAATTATGGATTTTCTTTTTGAACCTCTTGTAAATACTTGCCTTTTTTATGATGTTACATGAGGATGTATGTATAATGTAATAATCAACAAAATGTGGCATTTTTACTATCAAAAATGCCCATGAGGAAGAAAAGGAGTAGGAACTCCCCGCTAGTTTAGAAAAGTGAAAAGAGAACTATATCACTCATTTGCAGTTGGCATTTCATTCCAGAAGGTTAATTATGATCATGAGCTAGGTCATCTATTTTTGTAAAAGTAATCTGTTATTTGCAAGGAAATGGTTTATCTGAAGCTTTCTGGGGGAGAATCCTGTGGCTTAGCCTGAGAGTTTTGTTGTGAAGTTTCTAGGTCTTCATGGCTTTCAGTAAAATATACTCCTGCTTTGAATCAAGTGGTACTTAGATAAGGGTCAGAATCAAACTGCCAAGAATATCTAGAGTTTCATCCCATTCCCACCCTGCACTGGCCCTAACTCCCAGGTGCAAGGCACAACGCTGAACACTTGCATGCAATAGTTTAGTTAAGCCCCTCTATAACAACCTTATGAGATACAGTCAATAGTCATTGTTTATGGTAGCTATATTCATAACATGGTACTGAATGCTGAAATAATGAATCACAAGCAATTGCTCCTATGGGAAATACAGGGTTAGGTTCCTATGAACTTCTAGTCATGATATTTCAATAAACTAACTTAACTTTGATTTATGTGTTTTTGTTTAAAGACAACATATGTAATATTCATTGTTGATTCCTAAACATTGAACTCATCATGGTCAGCAGCACTACTGGTATAACTCATGCCTGCTTGAAGCTTATCTCGCACGTCTATTTTCTCCCTCTTTTCTCCATGGCAGCCTTCTTGCACTCATGAACAGCACACAGCACTTCGGCAATATGCTTGGTAGCTATTTTAAATAGTACAATCACCAACAGGAAGCACAAAATTGAAAAATAAAAATAAAAGTGCTACTAAATAGACCATCATCGTGTTTACAGTATGAGAGCTGAAACAAAAAGGCAAAGTGTTGCTTTGTTCAACCTCAACTGGGAAAGTACAAACTGGGCAACTCAAGTGTTTCAGTGTGCTGCACGTGTCTGTGCACATGCACAAAAGCACCATGAATATCAACTTGGGGATCACAAAGAAATTTTAGAAAGTAGGCAAGTTCATAAAAACAGAATCTGTAAGTAATGGAGATCAACTATAGGTTTATGATTTCCATTATGTAGATGAAAAAACTGAAGATCAAAGAGGTAAATCACTTCCCAAGGTCATTCTAATAAGAAGTGGTAGACATGGGATTCAAACCCAGTTCTGCTCAACTCCAAAGTCAAATACGCTTAATCACTATTATCTCCGGATGTTCATTACTAGGGAACTAGTTAAATAAATTATAATAATAAAATCCTACAGAAAGTTCCATAAGGGGATACTTTAGTATTACCTTCCAATTATTTAACAAGAGCTACCAAATGAGGTCTTGGGTGCTATTTAAGGACATTTCTATTCATTTTCTCCCTTGATGTTCTCACAATTACTCAATGAGGAAGGTGCTGTCCAAATCTTCATTTGATTGATTAGAAAATTGAGGCCCAGAGAAGTTTTGCAAGTTGTTTAAGACCACATGGCAAACGCCTGCGCTGCCTCCAGCTCCCCGGGCTCCAGCAGAAGGAGAAGGGGGGTAAGTAAAGAGATCTCTATACCATGGCTCCTACAAAGCAGACTGCCTGCAAATCTACTGGTGGTGGTAAAGCACCAAGGAAGAAACTGGCTACCAAAGCCACTCAAAAGAGTGCGCCCTCTACTGGAGGGGTGAAGAAACCTCATCGGGCCGTACGGTGGCACTTAGTGAAATTAGACATTATCAGAAGTCCACTGAACTTCTGATTCGCAAACTTCCCTTCCTGCGTCAGGTGCGAGAAATTGCTCAGGACGTCAAAACAGATCTGCGCTTCCAAAGTGCCGCTATTGGTGCTTTGCAGGACGCAAGTGAGGCCTATCTGGTTGGCCTTTTTGAAGATACCAACCTGTGTGCTATCCATGCCAAACGTGTAACAATTACGCCAAAACACATCCAGCTAGCACGCCGCATACGTGGAGAACGTGCTTAAGAATCCACTATGGTGGAAAACATTTCATTCTTTAAAAAAAAAAAATTCTCTTTTTCCTGTTATTGGTAGTTCTGAAAGTTAGGTGTTTTTTTCCATGGGGTCAAAAGGTACCTAAGTATATGATTGCAAGTTGAAAGTAGGGGGCAGAAATTGGGTATTGACAGTTTTTCCATTTTCATTTGTGTGTGAATTTTTTTAATATAAATGCGGGGACATAAAGCATTAATGCCAGCCAAATGTTTCGGTGAACAAGTTTCAGCAGTTCAACTTTATAACAATATAAATAAACCTGTTAAATTTTTCTGGGCAATGCCAGCATTTAGATTTTTTTTTTAAACAAGTAAATTTCTTATTGATGGCAACTAAATGGTGTTTGTAGCATTTTTATCACACAGTAGATTCCATCCATTCACTATACTTTTCTAACTTAGTTGCCCTACATGCAAGTACATGTTTTTAATGTTGTCTGTCTTCTGTGCTGTTCCTATGAGTTTGCTATTAAAATACATTAAACTAAAAACAAACAAACAAAAAACACACCACATGGCAAATAAGAAAAGCCTGGTCTTGAGCTTTTAACCACCATATTACTCTAAATCCAAAAAAAGGGCATGTGACCAAAAGAGCAACAAAAGACAGAAATTGAATATTGGGGAAAATATGATAAAAAAAAGTGATGATTATTTTTTTTAAAGCAGAAATACTACATCTTTTGAAGAACTTAGTATATGACTGAGAAGGGTAAGGAAGAGCTATGCTTAGTCAATAAGAATCTAAGTATACAGTTAACAGAGATTTTCATAAAATGTTTATTTCTGATCCTTATATTCAATTTTGCTACTGGATAAAGAGATGAGAAGGTAAATAATAGCATATATTATTGGTACCAGTATTATGCTAAAGAATGAGATGTACCATATAAATCTTTGAAGAAAATTTGGTGGTCTATCAAACAGAATAGTCCAGATTGTGGGCAATATCATGCCAAAGACTTATATTCCAGCCAGTGTAACACCATCAGGTTTTTATTTATTTATTTTAAAATATATTTTTATTGATTTCAGAGAGGAAGAGAGAGGGAGAGAGAGATAGAAGCATCAATGATGAGAGAGAATCATTGATCGTCTTCCTTCTGAATGCCACACTGGGGATCAAGCCCGTAACCCAGGGCACGAATCAAACTGTAACCTCCTGGTTCATAGGTCAACACTCAACCACTGAGCCACGCCAGCCAGGCACCCTCAGGTTTTTAGAAACATCATATCAATCTTCATGTGTGAGCTAAATAAGTGTCCAGTTCACAGTCTTCCATGAGCTCAAATTTATTTCAAATTTATGAAAATAGGGTACATGGTATTTTATCTAGTCAGCTAACTATTTCTCTTGGGGGAATTAGATATATCTTATAAAAATCTGTAGCCCAAAATTTTTGGGGGGTTTTCTTTCTCAATTAATTTCCTTTTGAGTGCAAGTAACAGAAAACTTAAACTATTTCAATAAGGAAAATTTATTATATCAGATAATGGGCAAGAGATAGGGTGGTTACTAAGTTGGTTAATTTAGCAGCAAATGATGTTATCAAGGATGTAGGATTTTTTCCCTAATTTTCTTCTCTATCATCCACAGGCTTTTGTCCTCAGGCTTGCCTCCTCATGGTTGCAAGATGCTGCTGTATTTCCAGGGTATCATATTTATAGTAGTTCTCCCTTATCTGCAGGAGATATGTTACAAGACTCCCAGTCAATGCATGAAACTGAAGATAGTACTGTTTTCTCCTACACATATATACCTATGATAAAATTTAATTTATAAACTAGTCACAGTATGAGATTAATGACAGTCCTATATAATAAAAGGCTAATATGCAAATTGACTGAATGGTGGAACGACCGGTCGCTATGACTTGCACTGACCACCAGGGGGCAGATGCTCGATGCAGGAGCTGACCCCTGGTGGTCAGTGTGCTCCCATAGGGGGAGCACCACTCAGCCAGAAGTCGGGCTCATGGCTGGCTAGGGCAGCGGCGTGGCAGGAGCCTCTCCTGCCTCCTCAGCAGCGCTAAGGATGTCCAACTGATGGGAGCAGGCCTAAGCCATCAGTCGCACAACCTCTGAGGGCTCCCAGACTGTGAGAGGGCACAGGCCTGGCTGAGGGACCGCCCTCCACCCCCACCCCGTGTGCACTAATTTTGTGCACTGGGCCTCTAGTAACTAATAATAAAATAGAGCTCAGACTGGCTTATTTCACTTAGCATAATACCCTCCAGATCCATCCATACTGTTGCAAAAGAAAGGACATTCTGACCTGGCTGGGAGTTGTATGCCCCCAGGACCTGGGAGTCAACCTTGGACCTGGGAATCAACTTTGGAATATGGTCCATTCTCATTCAAGACTGCCTATTATCATGGAAAGATTAACAACTTTGTTGCCCAAACAATGGAATCCCACCCCGCATGGCCTAATTCCCCATTCCTGTAATCCCTACTTCCCCATGTAATCTTTGACCTACCCTATGTAAGCAGCTGGTTGTGGGGGGCTGTGAAGAATATTTTTGTGGATGACCTGCTGCTCTCCCATACTGCCAGCAGTTCTGGAATAAACGCTCATATATGATTCAAAAATAATAATAATAATAAAATAGAACAGTTATAACAATACTAGAGGCCTGTTGCACAAAGAGATTCATGCAATAGGCCTTCCTTTCCCCTGGCTGCTGGCACTGGTTTGCCTCTGACACCTGGGGCCCAGGCCTTTGCTCTGGCTGAGTTCTGGCCAGAGCCAGCCCCGGAAACGTCAGGCTTTGCTCCACCGCTTGGAGCCTATGTATGCAAATTAACCACCATCTTTGTTGGTGGTTAATTTGCATATCATGCTGATTAGCCAATGGGAGGCATAGCGAAGGTATGGTCAATTGCCATGTTTGTCTATTATTAGATAGGATACTGTAATAAAAGTTATGTGAATGGGTCTCTCTCACTCTACCAAAATATCGTATTGCACTGTACTGACCCTTCTTGTGATGATGTGAAATGATGCAATGCCTACCTCATGAGATGAAGTGAGGTAAATGACATAGGCATTGTGATGTAGTGTTGAGGAGGAAACTGGTCTTGCAAGGCGTGTCAGGCCATAAAAACTGTGACTAATGCACTGCCCTGGGGAGTGGGGGAAAGGTCGTTATCGCTGGCCCCAGGACAGATCATCGGATATGGCCTAGGGACCTCAACACCTGGGGCCCTTCCTGTAAGGGGCGGAACCATATCTGCAAGACAAAGACCCCAGAAGGTTATAAAAAGTGAACCCTCTGTGTGTTTCTTCACTCTGATTTGGAAATTATTCCCGGAGTCCACTAGTGTTAATAAACGGGGTTCCTCCCTTTCTCTAAGAAGCATGCTTGGTATTTCTTTGGTCTTCTGCAACAGTGTTAGGGTATTATTGACTTTCTGACAATACTCAGAAGGAGGATCATCTGCTTCAGGTGATCTTGGATCATTAAGCCATGACTAAGTGATTCATGGGCAGATAGCATTTACAGCATGAATACGCTGGACAAAGGGACAATTCACATCCTGAGTGGGATGGAGCAGAATGGCATGTGCCCTGACCAGGGATTGAACCCATAACTTGGTGTATGGGCACTCTAACCAACTGAGCTACCAGCTAGGGCTATATTTCTTTTGATTTCTATCTATATTCTTATTTATTTATTTATTTTACATGTTACCTTATTTATTCTCACAACATGCCTGTGGTGTATGGAGGAGAAAGTTGAGGCACACAGAGATCAAGGGATTTGCCCAAAGTCACAGACAGGAAACAAGCTGGAATGGGGTCCCAGAGCAGGCTCTCAGTTCACCCAGGGCCCCCTGCAGTAAGTGCCAGTCACCAGGACATCCCCAGTGCTGTAGTCTACACACATTGTAGAGAACAGCCTTCCTGCACTGAGCTCCTTGGAGGCTGGCCTTACCCTCCCCCTGCCCTCCCCACCCTGCCCTGTAGGCCTGGGCCATTGCAGCTCAGGGCTCAAGACACCCTGGGAATGGGGCTGGGGAGTAGGGGAGAGAGAAGGATGAGTAAAAAAAAAATAGAACAGAACAGAAGAAAACTCAGAAGCTGAACAGATAGGCCCATGTCTGGGAGTGCGGGGGTTGAGAGACCTCCCCCCAAAACGGCAGCTTACACACAAGGTATTTTTTTTACACGCACTCATACACATACCTAGATATAGTACATGTTAAATATATGCTGTTCACACCCTGCCGGGTGCCCCGAGAGCCAGCGGTGGTGCTGGTGGGCATGGGTGAGCAGATGGGAGTTTGTTAAATATGCACTCCAAGGTCTATGTGCATATCTACACACACTACAGACACAGCCACTCACCCCTCAGGTTCTGTACACAGTC
>NW_005871205.1:2073848-2137044 GCF_000147115.1 Myotis lucifugus
GATAACTGTGGCTTTTATCTCATTCTTCCCTCCCTACACCCCCCCCCCCCCCCAGACTTAAGCCCTCATCTTCTCAGGGAGGTGTGTCACCTGCCTGACCCTGCCTAGGGTTGGCCGATCACAGGGTGAGGGCTGCTTCTGCTGAAAGGAACCTGTATAGGTGTGTGTGCACCTGTCTGTGTGAGCACTTGGCAGGGGAGGGAATGTGTGTCCATCTCTCCGTCCTCTAGGATCTCAGACACAAAGTGGACTGAGAACCAGAAAGCTGCCAGCCAGGGGAGTAAGCTCTGAAGGGGAAAGAGAAACGTAAAAATGAAAACTCTGAGGTCAGAGTGGGGAGGGGGTTAGCTGAGAAAAGAAGGAAGGACAAGGCAGGTGCCCAAGGCTGCCCTTGACTATCATTGTCTTGTAAATAAGCTATTTAAGTTCTCACTCCAAAGGACAAGTTAAAGGTTTGAAGGCTGGGCTGAGGAGTTGCTGAAGTTCATCTACATAGTCCACAATCGCCAGCAAGAGGGGAAAAAAAGTTTTGTTGACTTTTTTAGGGGTGAAGTCTTCATAAAACTGGGAGGGACCCCAAAAAAGCCAAATTGTGAGCTCTTGTATGCATCACTTTGAAAGTCAGTTCAGGGTCTCTAGATAGAAAACCATACTAAAGGTTGAGAAAATTTTGCTCCATTAGCATTTCATTTGTGTGATTGATTTTTTTTTCTCTTTTATTTATTTACTTTTAAATCCTCACCCAAGGATGTGGGTTTTTTTTTAAATTGATTTTTAGAGAGGGAACAGAGAGGGGAAAAGAGAGAGAAAAACATCAATATCAGAGAGAAGCATCCACTGGTTGCTTCTGCACACGCCCTGGGGATCAAACCCAAAACCTGGGTATGTGTTCTGATTAAGAACTGAACCGTGACCTCCTAGTTCATAGGTCGACCCTCAACCACTGAGCCACGCTGGTCGGGCCAACTTGTATTCTTATAGACCAGCGATTTTCAACCAGGGTGCCACAAGAGCACACTGGTGTGCCTCAATAATTTTTAAAGCATGCAATACCTGACTATTTAGTCGGGGGCACTGACCTGATTGTCAAATTACAAAATGACAACAGCAAACACAACAATGACGGGCCAGTGTGAATGAATCAAAATTATACCTTTCATTTTTTTTTTGGTCAGATTTTCAAAAAACATATTTCTTTGGTATGCCGCAGAATTTTAGTATTTAGTTTATGAGTGCCATGAGATAACAAAGGTTGAAAATCCTGCTATAGATGAGACAGTTTCCTTTTGGGGAGGGCCTCAGGGTGAACTTTGGAGGTGGTCAGCCTCCCTTGTTCACTCTTCAGAACTGCATGTTTTGGGGGTGCTTCTGGGCTGAGTCTGCCGCATTGGGTGATCGGGTACTGCTGACCAGGCTGTCCAACGAGTTGCTCAGGCCTAAATGGCACCTCGCTCTTGTGCTCCTGGCTATCCAGGTAGGTGTTCTGGGCAGACTCAGTACCGCTCTGGACAGTGACTGAGATGAACAGCGTTGATGTGGTGTGTGGAGAGGACAGGAGTGGGGTCTTCTTATATGCCACTAGGCATGATGAACTAGGAAGCATGCGACTGTTGCTGAGACTACTGGTGCTGGGCAGTGGGGAGCGCTATCTCTCTATATTTTAAACCATGAGTTCACACTGATAAGTACAATTTTATTTTATTTTTTAAAAATATATTTTATTGATTTTTCACAGAGTGGAAGGAGAGGGATAGAGAGTTAGAAACATCAATGAGAGAAGAACATCGATCAGCTGCCCTCCTGCATACCTCCTACTGGGGATGTGCCCGCAACCATGGTACATGCCCTTGGCCGGAATCGAACCCGGGACCCCTTAGTTCGCAGGCCGACGCTCTATCCACTGAACCAAACCGGTTAGGGCTGATAAGTACAATTTTAATGTAACATTAAAAGGCCATTCTAAGTTTTCTCCCTTTCTGTACTTGTAATACCCACAGTGAAATATCCTCAATATTTACTTATTAAATCTATTCTTCCATATTCTCCAAAGTGATTGATTGCTTATATCCGTGATGCCCCCTTCCCAAGTAAACACTCTCTTCACCCCACTCACACTCCAACAACCTGCACCCAGTTGACACTGCCCTTCATCCCTCTTCCATGTGGACACCTACCTTGCTCAGCCCCGCCTAATGGCTTTGGACTGAATTATTCAGGAAGAGAGGGAGTCAAAAGGACAGGAAGGCAAGGAAGAAGGCCGTCAGGCAGGCCCATATATTTACCTTTCAATAAAGCTTACAGCCAGGCTGGTGTAGCTCAGTGGTTAAGCATTAACCCATGAACCAGGAGGTTATGGTTGGATTCCCGGTCAGGGTATGTGCCCAGGTTTTGGGCTCAATCCCCAGTAGAGGGTATGCAGGAGGCAGCCAATCAATGATTCTCTCTCATCATTGATGTTTCTATCTCTCCCTCTTCCTTCCTCTCTGAAATCAATAAAAATGTATTTAAAAAAAAAACTTTAGGTAAGAAAAGTTTGACCAAAAAGAGAACTGTAAGATTGAAAAATGTTGGATGATATTACAAGCCAGTGGATATTATAGTTTGGAGGAAGCAAACCCTCATGGTAATTTTTAAATAATAAGATAAATATAGTTTAATGTGTTAGGTTTTTTATTCTAAATATTTGTGTCCATAATTTTTAAATTAAAATAAATCACACTACTTAAACTAGAGCCTTGCTCTTCAAGGTATGACCCACCAGCTACATGAGCCTCTTCTGGGACCCTGACAGAAATACAGGTTCAGGCCCCACCATAGACATACTGAATCAAAATCTGCATTTAACAAGATCCCCCAGGTGATTCATCCGCACTTTAAAGTTTGAAAAGCACCGAGTTCCAACATTCAAGATTTAGTAGCCAAAATTCTTCTGGTCTTCACCTACAAAATGTAGGAAGTAAAAATCCATCTTCTCTAGATAGCCACAGAAGTTGGAGATAAAAGTAAATACTACATCCATTTCACCTTAGATACTATTTTTTTAAAAGAGGTCAAAGAAGGTGGCTATTTTTTCAATGTTTTCTTTCTCTCTCTCTTCCTTCCTTCCTTCCTTCCTTCCTTCCTTCCTTCCTTCCTTCCTTCCTTCCTTCTTCCCTCCCTTCCTTTCCCTTCCTTCCTTCCTTCCTTCCTTCCTTCCTTCCTTCCTTCCTTCCTTCCTTCCTTCCTCCCTCCCTCCCTCCCTCCCTCCCTCCCTCCTTTCTTTCTTTCTTTCTTTCTTTCTTTCTTTCTTTCTTTCTTTCTTTCTTTCTTTCTTTCTTTCTTTCTTTCTTTCTTGGGAGTGAGGAAGGGAGAGGGAGAGATAGAGAAACATAGATCAGTTGCCTCCTGTATGCACTCGCACTCCGACCAGGGACCAAACCTGCAACATGGGCATGTGCCCTGACTGGGAATCCAACCGACAATCTTTCGGTGCATAGGGCAATGCTCAACCAACTGAGCCACACTGTCCAGGACCATATACTATTTTTATTCATTCATTTCCTTCTTCCCCTCCCACCTACCTCTCTCCCCCCTCCCTTTCTTCTCTCATTTTTAAACACCTACTTTCCCTAAATAGGTGGTAAACACCTTTAGAGTAGTAATTATTCGCCCCATAAGTTTAATAGCCAGATACCAAAAAGTCTGGCTAGTGATTTACTAACTCACTTCTGAGAGAAGTATATTTAAAAAGTACGTACAATGAAGTAAAACCCAGTTAGATTGCTGTACTTTAATAATTGACTTCAAATGAGAGAACTAAATTTTTTCCATTATTTTTCTTCCTGCAAAATGTCAACTTTTCAGTTCTGAAATCACAGACCGTGGTTAGAATATCGGTCTGCAAGTTGTTGGCTGTGTAAACTGGGGAAAGTCTCTTAAACTCGCTGCACTTCCATTTCAATTTTTGGAGTGCTTAAGCTCATCAGCTTTGGAATAAGAAAGCCTAGCTTTGAATCTTGCTTCTTCCTCTTCTTAGCTATGTAGACTTGAGCAAGCTCTTTAACTTTTGATCCTCAGTGAAATAGAGACCAAGTTTCCATGGGAAAATGCACGTCAAGTACTTAGCACAGTGCCTTGGCACGTAGTACGTGTTAAATAATCATTAACTCAATGTTCTTGTCTCAATTTTGAAATAAGGATAATTATATGCAGTACAGGTTGTTGTGAAAGCTGAGATAGCACAGGGTCTGAAGTATGTCTGGCACAAAGTAAGTGCTCAGTAAATATTAGCTATGATTGGCTCATCGGGTTGTTGTGAGGACCCAGTGGAATAAAATAGTGTAATACCCATGATCATTATTGTTTCCTCAAATTAGGAGCTAAGTCTCTCTTCAGGTTTCAAAGAATGTTGACTATACTGTAACCTGCAGTTTTTAAGCCATTCTACATTATAATTAATTTCTATACTTATTGCTTGTTTATATGCTGGGATGCTACAGAAAGCAACAGCTGAGCATTGCAACTTGGATCTGGCTTGGTAATGCTCCTCTGATCCCAAACTCCTACTCCTGAAATGGCCAGCGCCATCCTAGATGAGTGGCTGGGTGTGAATTACAAAAGGGAAAAGGAAAAGCAGGTGAAAAGAAATGTTGCAAAATCTTCAAGATAAACAACAGGGACTACATCTGCCTCAGAAATAACTTATTTAAAGACCATGCAAAGGAGAAAAAGGGGTAACAGTGGAAATGGCAGCATCCAATTGCTCTGGTAACTGGAATTTTGCAAATAAATACTTCAGCATAGCTTGTTTCTCAAACAAACTGGCCTCTTCTTTCCATTATTTGGTCCCTCTTCTGCTTCCTCATCATCATTTGTATACACCAATTCCTATCATACTTTGGAATGAAAGGAAAAGTACTCCCTTTTAAGCCATTTTATTCCCCCCCCCCCCAAAAAAAAATGAAATCTGGCAATGCATTGTTTGTTCTTACACGGAGGCAGGACGTGTCCCTACTCTATATCAGGAGCTCTGTCCCTTCATGAGAGTCATCATACTGTGCTCCTGAGAAGTATGGTAAGCCAGGAACCTCTCTAAAATCCTGACAGTTAAAGCAATCAAGTTTTTGTGAGCCGCTAGATTTCCCTAAACTTTCCTTTCCCGGTGCGCATGAGGGAAATGCTGCCCTAAATCATAGGAAATATGGGCAAGATTTGAGTCATTGTATTGTATTCAACTGACCCAGTTAGGACCCAGAGTCCCTTTCCAGCCTAACCTCTCACTGTCCTCCTGTGCTATAGCCAAACACGTCTCCTTGTTCCTGGCACACACACTTTTTTGCCTTGGCTCTTGCCATTCTCTCTGCCTGGAATGTCCCCTCCCCTTCTCTCCATATCCTCCTGCTACTTTATCAAACTCTCACATGTCTTCTTAGACGTCTCACATCAAATAGCACCCCTTCCACAAAGCCTTCTCTGATTGCCATAGCTACTGAAGATTTTGCTTTTCTTTTTTGTGTTCTTTTCGGGTATTTTGGAGTTATCTGTGTGTATCCTTCATTCCTCCATATCCCTGAGGAAGAGACGAAGCCCTTTGTATATTCTCCTGGATTCCCCATGGCCTTCCAAACTGTAAGTGGCCTTTTTATTTACACGTATCCATCCCCAACCAATCCTCTACTTAGAAGCTTTTTTAAAGGGACATGTTTTGTACATACCCTGCACCTAGCTCATTGCTTGGCACATAGTTAGCGCTCAGGAAATACTGGTTGAAGCAATGAATAAAAGTAGATGCTTTGTTGGAAATGAATTAGATTAATTTGTATTATGAAACTTTAAATTAGTGGGAAAAGTATAGTATTGAGTAGTTACAAGTGCATGGAATTCATTCATTCATTATTCAGCAGTGAGCCAGGCAAATAAAAATCTTGACTTAAGCCCTCGCTGGTTTGCCTCAGTGGATAGAGCATTGGCCTGCGGACCAAAGGGTTCCGGGTTCGATTCCAGTCAAGGGCATGTTTTTAATATATATTTTTATTGATTTCAGAGAGGAAGGGAGAGGGACAGAGAGAGATAGAAACATCAATGATGAGAATCACTGATCAGCTGTCTCTTGCACGCCCCCCACTGGGGATAGAGCCTGAAACCTGGGCATGTGCCCTGACCCGGAATCAAATCATAACCTCTTGGTTCAACCACTGAGCCACACCAGCTGGGCTGAAGTAGGCTTCTTTCTCTACTTCTCATAGGTCTTTTTGATCTATTGTCTCCATTTTCTATGCAGATGAATTTCTGTGCATCCCCCAAAGTTTAGCTTGCACATGGTTTTCATTTCCTGTGTCCTAGCCTTTACAGTACCTTTTGTTCAAGAACCCACCATTTACCAATTGCTTCATTCTCTCAGCTTCTCAATTCCAAATTGCTGGGAGAAGGCATCTCACTGGTCTAGTTTGCATCAGGTTGCCCTCTTTTCTAGGGGACATGGAAAGGATAAGTTTACTAAAAAGTGGAATATGAGTGAGAAGACAACAATTGACACATCTACTGGAAATGGCAGGGTTTTTTGTTTTAAACCTGTGCTTATCACCAATATCCATTTCCAGAACTTTTTTATTTTTAATCCTCACCCAAGGACATGCTTAGAGAGAGGGAAGGAGAGAGAGAGAGAGAGAGAGAGAGAGAGAGAGAGAGAGAGAGAGAGAAAGGAAGAAAGAAAGAGAGAGAGAGAGAGAGAGAGAGAGAGAGAGAGAAAGAAAGAAAGAAAGAAAGAAAGAAAGAAAGAAAGAAAGAAAGAAAGAAAGAAAGACATTGATATGAGAGAGAAACATCAATTGGCTGCCTTCCTCACGTTCCCCAACCAGGGATCAAACCCGCAACTCAGGCATGTGTCCCGACCAAGAGTCAAACCAGCAACCTTTGATGCATGGGACAATGCTCAACCAACTGAGCCACTCCAGCGGGCTCCAGAACTTTTTCATCATCCGAAACTGAAATTCTGTACCCAGTAAATGATAATTCCTCTTTCTGCCCTTCCCCTAGACCAGTGATGGCGAACCTATGACACGCGTGTCAGAGGTGACACGCAAACTCATTTTTTTTGGTTGATTTTTCTTTGTTAAATGGCATTTAAATATATAAAATAAATATCAAAAATATAAGTCTTTGTTTTACTATGGTTGCAAATATCAAAAATTTCTATATGTGACACGGCACCAGAGTTAAGTTAGGGTTTTTCAAAATGCTGACACGCCGAGCTCAAAAGGTTCGCCATCACTGCCCTAGACCCTAGTAACCTTTATTATACCTTCTGTCTCTATGAAAGTATCTACTCTAGGTACCTAATATAAGTAGAATCATACTTAATACAAGTTTCTGTCTCTATGAAAGTATCTACTCTAGGTACCTAATATAAGTAGAATCATACAGTAACTGTTTTTAGTGGCTGGTTAATTTTACTTTGCATAATGTCCTCAAGTTCATCCATGTTGTAGCACATATCAGAATTTTATTTTTTATTTTGTTTTTTTTAAATATATTTATTGATTTTTTTACAGAGAGGAAGGGAGAGGGACAGAGAGCTAGAAACTTCGATGAGAGAGAAACATCAATCAGCTGCCTCCTGCACACCTCCCACTGGGGATGTGCCCGAAATCAAGGTACATGCCCTTGACTGGAATCGAACCTGGGACCTTTCAGTCCGCAGGCCGACGCTTTATCCACTGAGCCAAACCGGTCGGGGCTATTTTGTTTTTTTAATCCTCACCCAAAGATGTGTTCTATTGATTTTTAGGGAGAGAGAAATATCGATGTGAGAAACATCGATTGGTTGCCTCCCCTACTTGCCCCAACGAGGGATGGAACCTGAAACCTAGGTAAGTGCCCAGACGGGGAATCAAACTTATGACCCTTTGGTGTAAGTACAATGTTCCAACCAACTGAGCAACCCGGCCAAAGCTCATTCTTTTATATATATATATATTTTTTATTGATTTTTTACAGAGAGGAAAGGAGAGGGATAGAGAGTTAGAAACATCAATCAGCTGCCTCCTGAACACCCCCTACTGGGGATGTGCCCACAACCAAGGTACATGCCCTTGACCGGAATCGAACCTGGGACCCTTCAGTCCGCAGGTCCACGCTCTTATCCACTGAGCCAAACCGGTTAGGGCAGGGCTCATTCTTTTTAAAAGCGGAATGTTCCATAGTATGTCATATTACATTTTGTTTATCCATTCATCTGTTAGTGGGATTTGGGTTGTTTCTACTTTTGTGAATAATGCTGCTATGAACATTGTGTACAAATACCTGTTGGAGTCCTTGCTTTCAATTCTTTTGGGTACATACCTAAAAGCAAGTTGCTGTATCATATGATAATTCTAAGTTTAAATTTTTAAGGACCTGCCAAACTGTTTTTCGCGGTGGCTATACTATTTTTCAGCTTCACAAGTAATACACCAACACTTGTTTTCTTTCTTTCTTTCTTTTTTATAATAGTCATTCTGGGTGTGAAATGGTATATTATGGTTTAGATTTGCATTTCCCAGATGGTTAATTATGTTGAGCATCTTTTCGTGGTTTTGTGGACATTTGTGCATCTTTTTTGAAGACTTAAGACATTTCTACAAAATAAAGAAGTCCTTGGCTCATTTTTTAATTGGGTTGTTTGTTTTTTGTTGTTGACTAGTTGTAGGAGTTCTGTATATATTCAGGACATTAATCCCTCATCAGATGATTTGCCAATATTCTGTGGATAAGATAATAGTTTTTAAATTTAGTGCCTGCCAAGGCAACTGTGTGAAATAAATTCTAGTCTTGTACTAACTTGCTGCAGAGGTCTGGGTCAAGGTGAGACTTGGGGATCGAGCCAGCAACCCAGGCATGTGCCCTGACTGGGAATCGAACCATGACCTCCTGGATCCTAGGTCGACACTCAACCACTGAGCCATGCCGGCTGGGCACTGGGTGTTTTTTCTTAAGAGAGAGAGGACGGGAGAGGGAGAGAGAGATAAAACTTCTATGAGAAAGAAACATTGCCCTAACCGGTTTGGCTCAGTGGATAGAGCGTCGGCCTGCGGACTGAAAGGTCCCAGGTTCGATTCCAGTCAAGGGCATGTACCTTGGTTGCGGGCACATCCCCAAAAGAGGGTGTGCAGGAGGCAGCTGATTGATGTTTCTCTCTCATCGATGTTTCTAACTCTCTATCCCTCTCCCTTCTTCTCTGTAAGAAATCAATAAAAAGTATTTAAAAAAAAAAAAAAGAAAGAAAGAAACATCGATGTGTGAGAGATACATCAATTGGTTGCCTCCTGCACGCCCCCTACTGGGGATCAAGCCTGCAACCTGGGCATGTGCCCTGACTGGGAATTGAACCTGTGACCTCTTGGTGCATGGGACAAAACTCAGTCCACTGAGTCATATTGGCCAGGCCTAACTGAGTATTTGATGTCAAATAAAATTCAAAAGCATTTTACTGCCCACATATGACAGGAAAGATGAAATTAAAAAGGATTTTAGGGAAAGCTAATAAAATCTGAATAAAGTGTGAAATTTAATTCATGGTAATATAACAACGTTGATTGTAACAAAAATACTGTAACAATGTAAGATGTCAACAATAGGGAAGCTAGATGAGGTATATCTATTTTTACAACATTTTGTATAAAATAATAAAGTTTATTTAAATAAAAATATTAAAAATAATTTCTCAAGATATAATTATGTACATAGCTTATAAAAATTTTTTAGGCCGAAACCGGTTTGGCTCAGTGGATAGAGCGTCGGCCTGCGGACTGAAAGGTCCCAGGTTCGATTCCAGTCAAGGGCATGTACCTTGGTTGCGGGCACATCCCCAAAAGAGGGTGTGCAGGAGGCAGCTGATTGATGTTTCTCTCTCATCGATGTTTCTAACTCTCTATCTCTCTCCCTTCCTCTCTGTAAAAAATCAATAAAATATATTTAAAAAAAATTTTTTTTAGGCAAAATTCTAATATGGCCACCCAAATTTCTGGATCTTTATATATTTTCTTTTAGGTAGGAGGGTAGAAAATCCCAGCTGTCATGTCTTTCACTGGTAAGGGAGTTTAGAGGCCTTCAAAAGATTAAAGGGAGAGCCCTAACCTGTGTGTCTAAGTGGTTAGAGCATCATCCCTCACACACTGAAGGGTTTGTGGTTTGATTCTTGGTCAAGGGCAGAGACCTGGGTTGCAGGTTTGATTCCCACCCTGGTCAGGGAGTGTACAGGAGGCAACCAATTAATGTGTCTCTCTCATTTCGATCTCTCTCTCTCTCTCTCTCTCTCTCACTGCCCACATCCCTTCCACTCTCTCTCTAAAAAAAAAAAAAAAAATCAATGGAAAAAAATAACCTCAAGTGAGTATTAACAAAACAATACAGCAACAACAGAAAAAGATTAGAGGGCCCTAGCCAGTTTGGCTCAGTGGATAGAGCGCTGGCCTGCCGACTGAAGGTTCCTGGGTTCAATTCCGGTCAAGGGCACATGCTCAGGTTGTGGACTCAATCCCCAGTGGGGGTTGTGTCCATCAGTGATTCCCTTTCATCATTGATGCTTCTATCTCTCCCTCTCCCTTCCTCTCTGAAATAAATTTTTTTAAAAAGTCTCAGAAACCGCCCTGAACGGTTTGGCTCAGTGGATAGAGCGTCGGCCTGCGGACTCAAGGGTCCCAGGTTCGATTCCGGTCAAGGGCATGTGCCTTGGTTGCGGGCACATCCCCAGTGGGGGGCGTGCAGGAGGCAGCTGATCGATGTTTCTCTCTCATCGATGTTTCTAGCTCTCTATCCCTCTCCTTTCCTCTCTGTGGAGAATCAATGAAATATATTTTTTTTAAAAAAAGTCTCAGAAACTTAGATATCTGAATTTAAACTGAGAAAAAAAATGAGGACTAAAATCATCTTAAAGAAACTATTAGAGTTGGTAAAAAGATAAATTCCAGAAAGATATTAAAACTATTGATAACCACATTTTAACTAGAAGCAAGTTTGAAGAGAAGAAGGAGTAGAAGTTAAGTTCAATTTAAAACATGGGACCAAAGGTCCTAACATACTTGGAGTAGCCACTAAGTGAAGAGAAGGGGATGGCAAATGGGCAAAAAATTTTGACTTTCAAATTCATGAATACCTTAATTGTATTTTTGGAATATGATTTTGCCTGCCTTTTATTGAGATATATTTGGCATATAACATTATATTAGTTTCAGGAGTACAACATAATAATTTAATATTTGTATATATTGCAAAATAATCACCACAATATGTCTAGTTAATATCCATCACTACACATACCTACTTTTTTTTTTTCTTGTGATGAGAACTTTTAAGATTTACTCTTTGCCCTAGCAGGTGTGGCTCACTTGGCTGGACATCCTACCATGCACCGAAAGGCTGCAGATTCCATCCCTTGGCAGGGAACATGCCCAGGTTGTGGGCTCGATCCCCCCATAGGGGCCATGCAGGAGGCAGCTGATCAATGTTGTTGCTCTCATGTCAGTGTCTCTCTCTCCCTCTCTGTCTAAAAAATCAATACCATACCCTAGCCGGTTTGGCTCAGTGGATAGAGCGTCGGACTGTGGACTGAAAGGTCCCAGGTTTGATTCTGGTCAAGAGCACGTACCTTGGTTGCAGGCACATCCCCAGTAGAGGGTGTGCAGGAGGCAGCTGATCGATGTTTCTCTCTCATCGATGTTTCTAACTCTCTATCCCTCTCCCTTCCTCGCTGTAAAAAATCAATAAAATATATATTTAAAAAAAAATCAATGCCAAATATTTTTAAAAGATTTACTCTCTAGCTACTTCCAAATATACAAAACAGTATTCTTAACTATAGTCACCATGTTTTACATTACATTCCCAGAGCTTATTTATTTTGTAACCATGAGTCAGTTTTGTGTTTTTTTGTTTGTTTGTTTTTGGCGGGGGGGGGGGGGGGATTGTTAAAGAGTTCATATGTAAATGAGATCATACCATATTATCTTTCTCTATCTTACTTAACCTTAAAAAAAAACAACCCAAGGTCCATCCATGTTGTCACAGATGGGAAAGAATTTTCTTCCTTTTTTTAAAAAGCTGGAAAAAAAATTTTCAATAAAGGGGTTTTATATATATATATATATTATATATTTATTTTCCCCATGTATTACACAATGTATATATTATATATCAGCTGTCGCTAACCAGTGGTCCTCTAGTATATATACTAGAGGCCCGATGCACGAAATTTGTGCATGGGTAGGGTCCCTAGGCCTGGCATCAGGGCCGATCAGGGCCAATCTTTGGGGTGACTGGTGGGGCGTTCGGGGGGACCCCACTGGCACCCACCTTGGCTGGCCTGGTGCCGCCTGCTCACTGGCCCTGCCCCCTGCTGCTGCTGCCAATCGCCTCCCTCTGGGGGGCAACCAGCGGGGCAATCAAGGGGGGCCCCTGCTGGTACCCACTTTGACTGGCCTGGGGCCTGCAGGCTGGGGGCAGCTCCTGCATTGAGCATCTTTCCCCTGGTGGTCAGTGCACATCATAGTGACTGGTTGTTTTGCCGGTTGTTCTGCTGTTCAGTCGATTTGCATATTAGGCTTTTATTATATAGGATTACATTTTCTTTATCCATTCATCCATCAGTAAACATTCAGGTTTTTTCCATGTCCTGGCTATTGTAAATAGTGCTGAAATAAATATGGGGGGGGGGTGTGCAGATACCTTTCTATTTAGTGTTTTTGTTTCCTTCTGACAAATATTCAGAGTGGAATTAATAGATCATATAGTAGTTCTATTTTTAATTCTTTGGAGAACCTCCATACTGTTTTCCACAATGGCTGCGCCAGTTTATATTCCTACCAACAGTACACCGGGCTCCCTTTTCTCCACATCCTCATCAACACTTGTTATTTCTATTCTTTTTTATAATAGCCATTCTAACAGGTGTGAGTTGCTATCTCATTGTGGTTTTGATTTGCATTTTCCTGATGATTAGTAATGTTGAGCCCTTTTTCATGTATACCTGTTAGCCATTTGTATGTCTTCTTTGGAAAAAAAGGACTATTCAGATCCTCCAGCCATTTTAAAATTGGATTGTTGATATATGATTTATAAATATTCTCACCTATTCCTTAGGTAGTCTTTCGATTTTGTTGATGGTTGCCTTTGCTGTGCAAAGGTTTTTTTAGTTTGATGTAGTCCTACTTATTTATTTTTGCTTTTGTTGCCTTTACTTTTGGTGTCAAGTCCAAAAAATCATT
Source organism: Myotis lucifugus (assembly GCF_000147115.1). NCBI lineage: Eukaryota > Metazoa > Chordata > Mammalia > Chiroptera > Vespertilionidae > Myotis > Myotis lucifugus. Next base: position 2,087,066 of record NW_005871205.1, read on the forward strand.
GCCAAAACCTACATTTTCTTCTAGAAGTTTTATGGTCTTAGGTCTTACATTTAAATCTTCCATATATCTTGAGTTAATTTTTTGTGTATAGTGTAAGAAGATGGTTGTCCAGTTTTATTCTTTTGTATGTGGTTGTCCAGTTTTCCCAACACCATTTGTTGAACAGATTTGTCCTTTCCCCATTGTGTATTCTTGGTTCCTTTGTCATAAATTAATTAACCATATATGCAGGGATTTGTTTCTGGGCACTCTATTCTGTTCCATTGACTTATGTGTCTGTTTTTATGCCAATGCCATATGATTTTCATTACTAAAGCTATAAGTCTAGTTTGAAATCAGGAAGTGTGATGTCTCCAACTTTGTTCCTTTTATTTTTCTCAAGATTGCTTTGGCTATTTGTGATTCCATACAAACTTTAGGATTATTTGTTCTAGTTCTGTGAAAAAATGCCATTGGTATTTTGATAGGGATTGCATTGAATTGTAAGTGGGATTATTTTCTTAATCTCTCTTTTTATAGTTTGTTATTAGTGTATAGAAATGCAACTGATATTTGTATATTGATTTTGTATTCTGCAACTTTACTAAACTTGTTTATTTGTTCTAACAATTTTTTGTTGGAGTATTTAGGGTTTGGGGTAGTATGGACATTTTTACGATATTAATTCTTCTAATACAATAGCATGGAATATCTTTCCATTTATTTGTGTCTTATTAAATTTCTTTCATCAATGTCTTATAGTTTTCAATGTACAGGTCTTTCACTTTCTTAGTTAAATTTATTCATAGGTATTTTATTCTTCTTGATGCAACTGTAAGTGGGATTATTTTCTTAATCTCTCTTTTTATAGTTTGTTATTAGTGTATAGAAATGCAACTGATATTTGTATATTGATTTTGTATTCTGCAACTTTACTAAACTTGTTTATTTGTTCTAACAATTTTTTGTTGGAGTATTTAGGGTTTTCTATATATAATATTATATTTATTGAGGTATAATTTGATACCAATTGATTTATGAAAGTAGAGAATCCAAAGGCTTTGGACTTATGAGAAAATATATGTGATAATTTTGAAAATATCCAGAAAGCCATAGAAAGAATGAGTGGAAAAGTCCTTAATGGGAATTAAGTTCATGTTGGTACAGCACAGAACAAAGTAGACAGACAATCTGAATTAAAACACAAATTTGAGCAAACAAAACAGTGTAAGTTTCAAGGGTGCTACTCTTCTTTTTTAAATATATATTTTATTGACTTCTTCACAGAGAGAAAGGGAAAGGCATAGAGAGTTAGAAACATGGATGAGAGAGAAATATTGATGAACCGCCTCCTGCACACCCCCTACTGGGGATGTGCCCGCAACCAAGGTACATGCCCTTGACCGGAATCAAACCTGGAACCCTTCAGTCCGCAGGCCGACGCTCTATCCACTGAGCCAAACCGGTTAGGGCGATACTCTTTTTATTATTATTTATTTATTTATTTTTATTTTTTAGTTTTTTATTATTTATTGCTTAAAGTATTACAAAGAGTAATACATATGCCTCCTTTTTTAAATTATTTTTTAAATTGATTTTAGAGAGGAAGGGAGAGGGAGAGAGAGATAGAAACATCAATGATGAGAGAGAATCATTCATTGGCTGCATCCTGCACGCCTCCTACTGAGGACCAAACCTGCAACCTGGGCATGTGCCTTTGGCTGGAATCAAACCCGGGACCCTTTAGTCCGCAGGCTGACACTCTATCCACTGAGCCCAACCAGCTAGGGCGAGGGTGCTACTCTTTATGTGAAAAATCTTGAAGATGGCATTGATGATAAATGACTGAGGAGAGAATTCTACCTCTTTGCACAATCACTAGTGTCAGGGTCATGATAGAGGCTGGCCACAGCAAAGGCTTTGCTTTACTTGTCTTACATCTCCTGAGAACGCTAATAACGCTGTCATGGCAATTAATGGAAGAATTATGGTCAGCAAACGACCATACGTGGTTATTGCAGAAAGCAAGATGGAGTGTCAGGCTCTTCTCCCCAAGAATTACTAGTGTATGAAGAGAAGGGCAACTATGAGAGTTGGAGGCAATCCTGTACTCAAATCTCAAAAAGTGGCAGCAATACTCTAACCAGTGGTTGGCAAACTGTGGCTCGGCTAACCGCGGCTCGCGAGCCACCTGCGGCTCTTTGGCCCCTTGAGTGTGGCTCTTCCACAAAATACCGGCTCTTCCACAAAATACCGACTTCTGCACATGGGCCACGAAGTTTCAATCGCACTGTACATGCGCACCTGTACATGGTATTTTGTGGAAGAGCCACACTCAAGGGGCCAAAGAGCTGCATGTGGCTCGCAAGCCGCGGTTTGCCGACCACAGCTAGCTGGTTTGGCTCAGTGGATAAAGCGTAGGCCTGTAGACTGAAGGGTCCCGGTTTCGATTCCAGTCAAGGGCTCGTACTTCAGTTGCAGGCTCCTCCCCAGCCCAGGCCCTGGTCAGAGCGCGTGTAGGAGGCAACCAATTGATGTGTTTCTCTCATATCGATATTTCTCTGTCTTTCCCTTTCTCTCCCACTCTCTCTCTAAAAACTCAATGAAAAAATATCCTTGAAGTAAGGATTAAAAAATAATAATAATTGTTTAAAAAAACCTCTTTTTAAAGAGCTGTGCTGGGTGATGGGGATTTAAAGACAAAAAAAATCCTTTATCCCTGAAGAATTCACCCTCCAGGATCAGAGACCCACACAAATAAAACACACACAAAAATGTGGAAACTTTTATGTAAAAGTATTGTGAAAGGCTTTGAGAATGCTTATAAGGGAGCAACTAATTATAAATTAACTAGAGGCCCAATGCATGAAATTCGTGCAAGGGTTGACCTTCCTTCCCCCAGCTGCCAGCACCAGCTTCCCTCTGGCACCTGGGACCCAGGCTTCCCTCAGAGCCCCAGCTTCCTCCGGAAGGTCGCCCGGAAGGACATCCAGTCTAATTAAAATATTACACTTTTGTTATTATAGATACGGAAAACTGATGAGGAAATGTGCCATTTGTACTGGGCTTTAAGGACAAAATGATAACAAGGAATGAGAGGTATTTGGGCAGAGAAATAGTGTGAACAATGGGCTGGAAGTTTGATGAAATGTTGAGTGTTGCAGTGTCACTCAAATGTAGGGCATTTAAGGAAAAACAGAAAATGAGAATAGGATGGTAATTTCTGGTCAGATTTTAAGGAAGTAGAGATTAGAGGAGGTAGTTTAAAGAGAGTACTAAAGCTTTGAAACAGTCATTTTACAGAATGAGAAAGGGAATTTGCTAGGAACAAAGATATCAGCTACCATGTATGTGCACTTACCATGTGCCAGGCACTCTACTAAATGCAGGATATGCATTAATACACTAAGCAGACATGGTTCTAGCCTTCATGGAACCTCCAGTCTAGTAGGGGAGGTAGACAATAGGTATATTCTAAGAATATATAACATTATAATTGGGATAAAAGCTATGAAGAAACAAATGGTACCATGAGAAAGAATAATAATTAGGAATAAAGGCTAGTTGGAAAAGAGGGATAGCCTGAGACCAAGACTCAAAAGATGAGAAGAAGACCATGACAAGAGCAGAGAGAAAAGCTTGTGCTAAAGCCTTATGGCAGGAGAGAGTTATTGCAAGGAGGCCAGTGTGGCCGGAGCACAGCAGGAGAGAGTGACATAAGATGCGAGTAGATGTGGGTAACAGCCAGATCATTCAGGGTTTCTTCTAGGCCTCAATAAAGAATTTGAATGATCTCCTTAGAACAATGGGACGTTGTGGGCTGGTTTTAAGTAGGGGAATAACATGATTGGATTGTGTTTTAACATTACTTTAGTTACTAAATGGGGAGTGGATTGTGTCAAGGCGATCAAGGGGCCTAGGGAATTTTTTTAGAGGAATAGTGTGCTTCTATCAAATGAAATATTAAAGGAAATTAAGAGCACAGTGTGGTTTGGTGAAGAAAGTGATGAGGTAGGGTTAGGTTTTGTTTGTTTGTTTTGTTTTTTTATATATTTTATTGATTTTTTATAGAGAGTTAGAAACATCGATCAGCTGCCTCCTGAACACCCCCTACTGGGAATGTGCCCGCAACCAAGGTACATGCCCTTGACCGGAATCGAACCTGGGATCCTTCAGTCCATAGGTCGACGCTCTATCCACTGAGCCAAACCCGTTAGGGCAGGTTTTGTTGTTTTGAGGAGCTACACTAGTTATTTTTCCCTTGGCTTCAAGTTGGATTGAGATAAGTAGATTTGTAGAGTCAGTATAGAGAATTCCAGAGACTGTGAACAGCCAATGTAAGGATAAGGAAGGTCAGAGATGTACTGCCAAGACCGGAGTACAGAGAAACCGAGGTACTTTCTTACCCAGAGCTGTTTTTACGGGGGTGTCAGGTATGTCACATCGTCCTGTCAAAGATATTCACAAACATCTGGACTGGAGCTTAGGACAGATGTCTGACTGGACCGTTGAGATTCAGTTTGTAGCACATAGCAAGGAGTTAATTAATGTTTACTGAATAAGATTGATGTGGTAGTTCTCTATCTAGCAGGGAATAGTTGAAAGTGTAGGAATAGATAAAATCACTGAGGGAGAAAATAGAGAGAGAAGGAACAGGGAACCGCCAGGAACATCTAAGTTCTGATTGAAATGGATCTGATAGAAACTGAATGATATGACCACAAGAGAAATTTGGGTCAGACTCTGGACGATCCTAAAACTGGTATTTTTCATAAGAATGAAATACCATATATTAAAGAAATGTTTGATTTCTGTGTCAGAAGAGATTTTAAAGAATAGAAAGCCTGCTCTGGTCAGTGTTGCTCAGTGGTTGCAGCGTTGGCCTGCTCACCAAAGAGTCTCTGGTTCAATTCCTGGTCAAGGGCATGCACTTGGGTTGCAGGTTCTTCCCCGGGTCCCATTGAGGTGCATGCAGGTGGCAACCAATCGATGTGTCTCTCTCACATCGATGTTTCTCTCTCTCTCTTCCCAACCCTTCCTCCTTTTCACTCTCTCTAAAAAATCAATGGAAAAAATATCCTCGGGCGAGGATTAACAGCAACAACAAAAGAATAGATCGCCTACTAGGTAAGTAGGATTCCAATATTTGGTGACATGATTTCAATTAGATTAGTATTTTGTACATAGATCTTAGCAGGATCAACTGGGAGTTTTTAAACAATAGGATATTGAATAAAATGGCATTCAGTCATTAGGAAATTGTCACTTGTACAAAATGGCTAACTAGGATCTCTATAAAAGAACGATAATTAAAGGGAAATAAAAACAAATTCTTTGCTTATAGTTTCAGTGGGTTTAATGAAAACATCTTTATATGGATGAGCCAGACCATTCCATGTGCAATATGTATCTAATGCATTTGGATTTAGAGTTCTAAACAGATTCGGACACTAGATATTTTTCTGCCTTTCTATAGGAGAGGCAGTATAACCTAATTAAGATTGAGGGCATTAACATTAGACAGACCTGGTTTTGTTTGATTCTTTCTCAGGCACTTCCTAGCCTTGTGCAAGTTACTCAAGCTCTCTAGGCCTAGTTTTCTCTTCAGTGCTATATAGAAAATGAAAGAACCTACTTCAGAGGATAATTGTGAAAATTAAATGAAAAATTTAAAGCATTTAGCCTAGTGCCTTATAGGCAATCCCTAACACATTCCACTGGAGAAAGACATAATAGAAACAACATAATACCCACTTATTACTTGCCAGCTACTGTGCTCAAGTACTTTAAATACATTATCTCCTTGAATCCTTTGAGATAGGTACTATTCTTATCTGAATGTCACTCCTGAGGAAAATGAGGTTTAAGGAATTTCAGTAATCAAGAGCTATATAAATGCCTAGTTAGCATAACCATCCACAGGTGTGCACATGTAATTTGATGCAAACAAATGCATGCGTACCAATGCAAGGATATTCACATACTCCTTGTTGTCCTTACCACATTTCCTAGCACTTCTATCTGGTATAGTGGTGCTGGAATAGCACAGTGGAAATGGCTGAGGAATATCCATTCAACCAGCGTGTGTGTGCCTGTATGTGTATGTGTTGTTTTTTAGTGAGGTGAGGTAGAGAGAGAGAGAGAGAAACATCCATCTGCTGTTCCACTGATTCATGCGTGTGTTTTAATGAAAAGGGTGATGTATTGCAAAGAGCACAACCCTGTCTCTAACTTGCTCTAGGACTTTGAATAAGTCACTTAACTACGTCTTTGGGCCTCAATTTCCTCATCTGTAAAATGAGGGGGCTGGCGAAGTTCCAGAACCCTGTGAAAATAAGCAGCCCTAAGCCTACCACCTTGTATAGGCAGTTCTATACAAACACTCCCATGGCAACGGCCACTCAGCTTTCAGCAATACTGGTATGCTGCTCCACTCAAGCCAGCAGTACGTGCTATTTCAATCGCAAATTCCTGGGTGAATAGAGCGCTTGAATGGGGGAGGGATCTGTCCGTCAGAAATCTTAAAGCCTTGGCTTTAAAATAAGTTCTGGAATAAATTATCTGTGGGTGGTGTGTATGTATATGCTAAATCAGAACAGTATCAGTTTAATTCACAAAATCACCCGTTTAGCAGGTAGAAGAGCTGTCTTAGCTGAGATGAGATTTAAAGGGTCACTTTGCCACTAAGTGCTGAGTCAGTGAGTGGAGGGGACCGTGGCCCAAGCTCATTAGCATGGCGAGGATGCCAAAGGAATGTCGCCAGAGGGTGTTTAAATCAACCCGGATTTTTGAGAAGCAAATCCAGTATTTATTTCCAAGCTACGTAAACTAATAAGATTCTCTTATTACGATTTTTAAAAAATATATATATATTTTATTGATTTTTTACAGAGAGGAAGGGAGAGGAATAGAGAGTTAGAAACATCAATCAGCTGCCTCCTGCACACCCCCTACCGCAACCAAGGTACATGCCCTTGACCAGAATCGAACCTGGGACCCTTCAGTCCGCAGGTCGCCACTCTATCTACTGAGCCAAACCGGTTAGGGCTATTATGATGGGTTTTATCAGAGCACCATCCTAGAAGCACAGTGACACTGGGGAAAAGGGACAAGGATAAAGGTGTGAGAGAAAGAGGACATCTCTTTCCAAGAAAAGCAGGAAACGTCCTTGAAAAGACTACTGTATATATGCCCTGCTCCCAGGATAGTATTCGAGCCTTGGACAAGTTGTTTCTGGTTTTTTGCTGATAGTGGTTTGATGACAATGCTGAATTCATGGAGATGAGGAGCTCGTGCCTTTTTTTTTTCCCCTGCATGTTGCTTCCTTATATTTGAGCCAGGTAGTAAGAAGGAGCACTATCCTTTTATGACTCGGATGTAAATAAAGAGGACGCTCAATAAGATACCAAGTTTAAAGACTTGACCTTCTCAGAGGAAGTGGATCCAGAAGAAATGCAATGCGCACTTCGCTGGGTCCCCACCAGAGGGCAGCAGTGCTAGCCTACTGAGAGCTCTGCATTGCCAGGGCACTGGAGAGAGGAAGAGGTGGCGATGGGAGAAGGGGAACCAGGCTGGAGAGAGCTCTCAGAAGAGGGCTCTCTGTAGTTAGAGACAGCGCTGTGTCCTTGGAGCGGAGGGAATCGCAGAATGAATGGATGGTCTCTGCTGAAGACTGAACAGCACAACTCGCTGAGAAATCTAGGAGCTGTACCATTCAGGGCAAATCGAAGCCTTGCAAACCTGTGGAGTTGGAGCTTGCTGTTTTTCCTCTTGCCACTAGAGGGTAGGATATGAAAAGAAGATTTGAGCATTCTCATCCTCTTAAATGGGCTATTCAGCCCAGGAGGAATTCTAAGCTTTAGAGGTTTAAATCTTGTCCTTGCTAACAAGTATATCTGGTCAAGCCATTTCCCTGCTTATACATTTTCTTTCTTTTTTAAAGTTTTTACTTATTTTAAAATATATTTTTTATTGATTTCAGAGAGGAAGGGAGGAGAGAGAGATAGAAACATTAATGATGAGAGAGAATCATTGATCAGCTGCCTCCTGCATGCCCCACAGTGGGGACTGAGCACACCACCGAGGCATGTGCCCTTGACTGGAATCAAACCCAGAACCCTTCAGTCCGCAGGCTGACACTCTATCCACTGAGCCAAACCAGTTAGGGCCCTACTTACACATTTTCAGTGATTCCCTAAAGTCTCCAAAACAATGTCTGAGCTGATGAGAATGGCATACAAAGTTCTTTCAGATTTGTCCTTGATTCTTCCTTCACTCTGCTCCCTACCTGAACATACAGAACCATGGGGGGAAGTAGTGAGGTGGCAAGGGCAAGGGTGTTAGAATCAATCACAAGCCAGTAAATCATCCCACACTCCTTTTTCATCACTTCCACATTCAACTCCACTAATTCCTGTCTATTCTGCCTCTTAGAAGAACTCTGTGTTGGCCGGCCCACATCCACCTTGTTCATCTGTATACCCTTAGTGCCTAGCACTCTTAGTAGGAGCTCATGAAATACTTACTGATCAAAGTAATAAATGAATGACTACATCAACGTCACTGTTATCAGCCTAGTCCACCTTACTCCCACCTCTCACCTGGCTCTCAATGGGAACCCAAGGAATCTCCTATGTCCCCTCTTTGCTCCCTATAATCCGTTTTTTACTCTGCAGCAAGAGTGATCTTTCTGACATGTAACTGTGCATAAAACCCTTCAATGGCTTCCCAGCTCTTAAAACATCTTTAATATGACACATAAAGTGAGTATTACTTAGCTATTTGGTCACTTGCTAGTTATGTAATCATAAGGAAGTTATTAAATCTCACTGAGTCTTGGTTTGCTCATCTAAAAAAACGTGAACAATAAGTATTCCTACTTCACAGGGTTGTTGGGAGGATTAAATAAGGTAGTTCATATTAAATGCTTAGCATAGTATTCAGTTCTCTGTGAAGTAAACGGTAACTGTATGATTATTAGGACCTGAATGATGTAGTCCCTGCTACCTTGTGCTATTCCCTCTCATTTTCTGGCATCCTCATTAGGCTACTTTTAGATCCTGGAATATGCCAGGCTCTTCATTAATTCTACTCCTCTCTCTGGTCCCAGTGTAGAGTTTACATCCTCTAGGAAGCCTTTTTTGACACTCCGTGTCTGGCTCAGGTGACCCCGCAGTGGATTTCCATAGCAGCCTGTATAACATCATGACATTGGTTATCCACTCCTGGCATAGTGACTGGCATTCAGCAATGCCTCGAAAAGCATCTGTTGAAATACCATGTGATTTCTCTTATAGGTGGAATCCAAAGAGAAAAATAAACAAACAAAATAGAAATGGACTCATAGCTACAGAGATCAGACTGATGGTTGCCAGAGGGGTGAGGGTTGGGGGACGGGGTGAAAAAAGTGAGGGATTAAGAACTACAAGTTGGTAGTCACAAAATAGTCACAGAGATATAAGGTACCCCATTGGGCATATAGTCAATAATATTAGAATAACTATGTACTGTGGTAGGTGGGTACTCAAAATATTGGGGGGCCCCTTTGGCTCTCTGAGCAGCACCATGGTGATTGGCAGGAACAAGCACCTTATGAAAAGCAGCCAAAAGGGAGCCAAGAAGGAAGTGGTTGATCCATTTTCTAAGATAGATTCGTGTGAGGAGAAAGCACCAATTATGTTTAATATAAGAAATACTGGAAAACCCTGGCCCATGTGGCTCAGTTGGTTGAACGTTGTCCCATGCACCGAAAGGTGACTGGTTTGATTCCTGGCCAGGGAACATGCCCAGGTTTCGAGTTCAACAGGAGGCATCAGATCGATGTATCTCTGACATCAATGTTTCTCTTTCTCCATCTCCCTTTCTCTCGCTCTAAAATCAATAAAAAACATTTTTAAAAAGAGAAAGAAATATTGGAAAAACACTAGGCATGAGAACTCAAGGAAACAAATCTCATTGATGGTCTCAAGGGTGGTGGTTTTGAAGTGAGCCTAGCTGATCTGCAGAATGATGAGGTTGCATTTAGAAAATTACTAATTTTAAGCTAATTACTAAGAATATTCAGGGCAAAAACTGTCTGACTAATTTCCATGGCATAGATCTTACCCGTGACAAAATGTACTCTAGGGTAAAAAAAAAAAAAAATGGCAGACCATGATTGAAGCTCATGTTGACAACCGATGGGAGTCAGAGAAAGGTAAGTATCACATGATCTCGCTCATGTGTGGAATATAATGAACAAAATAAACTGATGAACAAAATAGACCCAGAGACATAGAACCATGGAACAGACTGATAGATTTCAGAGGGAAGATAGGGGTGGGGAGTGGGCAGCGGGAGAATAACCGGGGAACTTATATGTGTAACCCATGGACACAGACAATAGTGTAGTGAAGGCTTGGGAGGGGTGGGTGTGGGGTGGAAGGGGTCATTAGGGAAAAACAACAACGACAACAAAAAACCAAAGGGGACATCTGTAATACTTTCAATAATAAAGATTAAAAAAATTTAAAAAGGACTACTGATGGTTATTTGCTTCTTATATTTTGTGTTGGTTTTGCTAAAAAATGCAATAATGGATTCGGAAGGCCTCTCGTGCTCAGCATCAACAGGTCCATCAAATCCAGAAGATGATGATGGAAATCATGACTCGAGAGGTGCTGCCAATGACTTGAAAGAAACGGTCAATAAATTGATTCCAGGTAGCATTGGAAAAGACATAGAAACAGCTTGCCAATCTATTTATCCACTCCATGATGTCTTTGTTAGAAAATTCAAAATGCTGAAGAAGTCCAAGTTTGAACCAGGAGAACATGGAGCTTCATGGTGAAGGTAGCAGTTCTGGAAAAGCTACTGGGGATGAGACAGGTGCTAAAGTCGAACGAGCTGATGGATTAGAGCCCCCGGTTCGAAAATCTGTTTAAAATTCAGACTTATTGGTAACAAAAAATCCTATTTGTGAAAAAAATAGAAAGAAATATAGAGGGGACCACTTCGTAAAGTATATGATTGTCTAACCACTATGCTGTACACTTGAAATTAATATAAAATAATATTGAATATAAACTGTAATTGAAAAATAAAATCAAAATAAATAAATAAATACCTGTTGAATTATCTCTAGACCCAATGCACTTCCTTTTCCATGCTCTTTGTATGTGATTTCTTCTTTCTGTTCTAAACAGAATATTGTGACATCCATATTTCCTTTCCAAGGGTAACTTCCCCACCCACAGCCTCTATTGAGGAGGCAGCCTAGGTAGCCACAGTTCACGTACAGTTCCTGGAGGTACTTTTGCCTTAGCTGACTAGACCGGAATTGGCATCTGATGCAATGGTGGACAACCCAGAACCTGGCCAGCAACTTACAACATACCTGGCACCAAAAGAGGAGCAGGTCAATCAGATTCCCTCTCACTCTCTAAAATTTGAGCTAGAAAAGGGAGAAAGTGTGGCTATCAATGACAAGAACAAGAGCTAAATGATATAGAAAGAAAGATGAGCTCAGAGTCATGAAGGGTCGAGGCAAGCTATAGCTATAAAGAAATAGAAACGATGAGGAAGAGACCATCAATACAAAGTGAAGACTTTGTGAGTTATATAAATGTCTAACCACTATGCTGTATACCTGAAATTAATATAATATTAAATGTCAACTTTAATTGAAAAAAATACAAATCGAAGAATAAGGAAACAGTTGGTAATGGTAAAAGAGGCCTGTCAGGAGAATGGCTAAGTCATGCTAATGATTGAGCATCAGGGTGAAAATATCTAAAATGCTGTCACTAGCTCTTCTGGGCTATTATTTTCCTGGGTTTCTGTGACATATATCTTTTTTTAAATTAATATATTTTTATTGATTTCAGAGAGGAAGGGAGGAGAGAGAAACATCAATGATGAGAGAGAATCATTGATCAGCTGCCTCCGGCATGCTCCACACTAGGGATTGAGTCCACAGCCCGAGCATGTGCCCTTGACCAGAATTGAGCCTGGGACCCTTCAGTCTGCAGGCCAACGCTCTATCCACTGAGCCAAACCGGCTAGGGCTCTGTGACGTATATCTTTCAAATAAAATTGTTGAGCTAAATGGAGTGAGTTGTCCTTTGCAATCCAATATGCCTGATTGATAAACCTTGCTCTGTTTTGGGAAAACCCAGGCATCCTTCAAGTTGGAATTTCTGGTCCCCTTCTCTGTTCTCTCTTAATTTAGAGAAGTTCTTGTCACATTACCTATAATTATTGGTTTGTCTAGCTCAACTATGTGGATATCAGACTGTAAACTCTTTGAGAACAGGGTTTCTTGCCTGTATTTCTCAGCATCACTCTCTGTCTAGAGCAGCCGTGGGCAAACTACGGCCCACGGGCTGGATCCGGCCCGTTTGAAATGAATAAAACTAAAAAAAAAAAAGACCGTACCCGTTTATGTAATGATGTTTACTTTGAATTTATATTAGTTCACACAAACACTCCATCCATGCTTTTGTTCCGGCCCTCCGGTCCAGTTTAAGAACCCATTGTGGCCCTCGAGTCAAAAAGTTTGCCCACCCCTGGTCTAGAGACATACTTGATATATAAAACCAGGTACTGTTCTAAGTACTTTACATATTTTAATGTATTTCATCCTCATGGAAACACTCTGAAGTTAATACTATTATTCTCCCCATTTCACAGATGAAGAAAGTGAAGCACAGAGACAGTGTTTGCTAAAGTGCAGCGTGAAGAGTAGAGAAGGGATTCATTCAAACCGGGAAATTTGGCACCAGAGTCCATGACCTTAACTCCAATGCAATATGGCCTTGACTTGAAGGGGAATGTGGCCAGGGGATAGTAGTCAATATGAATATTTGAACACTCTTATTCAAGGTACAAAGCCTTTCACACATATATGAGGACATTAGGAACCCCCTCACCCTTTGTGGGAAACTAGCCAGAAGTTCTAGCTCTGAAATACCAAATACCCAGATTTCCCCTACATGCATAGAAAAATGAAGTATTAGTAGAGGGAGGGCACATACAGACATATTTTTAAACTCCATGAACCCTTAGAGATGCGAATACCTGGTAAGTTGGTCAGATTTCTAGGCTAGTATCTAAAGAATCTTAGAAAATGTATTAGAAAATAATTCTAATTTCATCTGGGCAAGACAACCCCATTCTCAGCTATTCTAAGAACTGAGTCTTTCTATAAAATTGACAATTGAGGTTGTGTATGTGGTGTGGCAGGGAGGATGGGTAGAGTGAGTGGTGATTCCACTTTGTACTATTGTTTTGAAAGGAGGCTGGGTTTAGGGAGCTCTTGCAGATGCCTTTATTGGCAGCTTCAACTGGTTCTTTTAAGTTGCCATGGCAACAGGAAGCCAAACTCTGGGGGCTGTTTATTGGTGAGTGATAAGAAGCCAACTGAAAGGAAAGCTCTTTGAGGGAGCTCAGGGTTATGGGGAGGAGGATCATGGTGGAACAGGGTTTTTATATATAGATATAAGGTAAATCCAGATGTCTCCTGGCACAATATACAAGTAGCTTCCTCCTAATTACCTGTATCTTATTTTTAAAAATATATTGAATTCAGAGAAGAAAGGAGGAGAGAGAAACATCAATGATGAGAATCATTGATCAGCTGTCTCCTGCACGCCCCCTACTGGGGATCAAGCTTGCAACCCTGCATGGGCCCCTGCTGGCTGGAATCGAACCGAGACCTCCTGGTCCAGGGTCAACACTCAACCATTGAACCACACCAGCTGGGCTGCCTATATCTTAGAGATCTGAGTGAGTAACCCAGAGAGCGGTCTGAAGGTAGCAACTGTTAAGCATGAGAATGTTCTTAGGTTTTAATGGTGCTATGTAAGGACAGGAAGTCTTTGTGTTCCTCGGGAAGTGAGAGGACAGTGGGAGATGCCTCCACCTGAGTAAAATTTACCAGGGAAATGAGTGAGATCTGTGTTTGGGCTGAACTCCTGTTGACATAGCCATATGGCTTTTGCAGGCTGCCATCCTCCAGACGGTATATTCCTTTTGTAGAGCAGCACACTGGTATGAAGGATTGTGCTTTCCTCACTGTCACCCTTATTCCCTCCCCCACCATGAGCAGAACTCTTAAGTGTAGACTCAAGGTGCCCCTACATATCCTTCCAGCCTGAATTCCTGCCCAACATCAAGGATCTTGATCCTTTCCCCAAGTCACTCCCCACATCTCTGATTTTTTCCCTAGAGTAGGAGGCTCCAGGGGACCACAGCTGACTCTGCCAGGCACAGAGGGTTGAGTCATCCCGCAGGCGTCAGAGCTGTTAGCAACAGCTCTGCTGATCTGTATGCAGCTCCAACTCTCTCTCCAGTTCAGAGTTTTGGAGCTGTCTTGTTCAAAAGTAAAGAACAGAACACAGATGGCTGGTAACAGGATCCCACAGGGGCCTGATTTCCCACTGAGCCCATCCTGCTAAATCTTTTATAGGAGAATAGGAAATAAATGGTGAATGGAGCACAAAAGGAGGATCAGCTTTTGCACTGTTCTTTGGGTCTTGGTGGAAGGCTTCTGAGAACAACTTTTGGCTACCCCTAACATTTTCCAGGCATATTCCCCTCCTGGTCCTTCTTTCTCTTCATTCACATCTTTTTTCCATCCTTCCCCTCCCCCATTTCCATTCCAGTTCCCTATTCTCTGTAGTATCTTTGAATCCGATGAAGTATTATGGTGAAAGCTGCCTACCTATGTAACCAGGCAATTCTAATTCATACATGTATAAGAAAATCCAATCACTAGAAGCTCAGAGTGGCTGATTTTATCAGTCATCTCTTGGGACTCCCTTTAGTTCCTTCTGTTCTACAGAGGTAGCATAACACATTACAAAAAACACAGACTTTGGAGCCAGAAAGAAGTGGGTTACAAGCCCTGTTCTAAAAAGTAAATAAACAAATACATAATAAAAAATTTTGCTCTGCTCTGTCATCTTGGGCAATTTACCTAACCTCTCTGAGCTCCCGGTCTGGCATATGAAGATGTATATAAATTGTATCTACTTTGCCAGTTGGTTTATAGCAGGGGTCCTCAAACTTTTTATACAGGGGGCCAGTTCACTGTCCCTCAGACCGTTGGAGGGCCGGACTGTAGTTTAAAAGAAAAAACTATGAACAAATTCCTATGCACACTGCACATATTTTATTTTGAAGTAGAAAAACAAAACGGGAACAAATACAATATTTGTATTTGCATGTGGCCCGCGGGCCGTAGTTTGAGGACCCCTGGTTTATAGAATACATTAGACAGAGGTAAAACATAGTATCTGGAACATGTGTCCAGTAAATATTAACTCTTTCTCTTTCCTCCCACTCCTGCTGCTCTAAGTGC
Organism: Myotis lucifugus; assembly: GCF_000147115.1. Taxonomy (NCBI): domain Eukaryota; kingdom Metazoa; phylum Chordata; class Mammalia; order Chiroptera; family Vespertilionidae; genus Myotis; species Myotis lucifugus. The sequence goes on from NW_005871205.1 coordinate 2,102,385, forward strand.
CAGGTCCCTGATTTTCAAGAATCTGAAAACTTTTTCCCGTTAAGGAAGTTAGCATCCATGCTCAGGAGCTGCTGATGCAACTGAAGAAAGAAAGATGAGTGGGAACTGTGTGTGAATGTTTTGCAAGACTAGATGATCAAGGCTTTGCAAAAACTAGCATGTGAAGTTGCTAATGTTGCTTTTCACCAATTTAGGGGTTCTTGGTGAAGATTGCTGGTCCTCTCCGTTGCTGCTGAGCATGATTGATACTAATTTATTTTCCTTGGAAGATAAGATGCTGGGTTGTTGATTAACTGTGTGACTTTAGGTTCGTTATTATTCCTCTCTGGGCTTCACTAGAAGATAGGATCATTGCTCCTCTTCACTCCAGGAAAGGAGGATTGGTTGAAGCTTGTGTGAACTCCAGGAAGTAAGTTAAGTATGGTTTGATATCATCCTTGGCACTAAGAATACCGGAAGTATTTGTACAATCAGGTCAAATGCCACTGTTCAATTTAAGTGATTACTAAAGGCTCAGCTGACACAGGGCTATGGCTTGACATGGTACCTTTGTTCCAGATAATAAACATGTGCAATGGCAATTATACTAATGTGTTTTGCTCTCTGCCTTTTTAAACAAGGAGGAGGAGGATGACAAGGCCAGGACACTGTACATCATTCTCTCTGACCAGGCTCTCTCTGACAACACGTTTTTCCTGTCTCTTTTTGTAACTGGTAATTAGGTTCTCAGCTGAGCTGTCAGGAATCTTGACAGGTTTCACAGGCAGTCATCATCTGACAATTTACAACTCTGGGCTTCTCACAGCTGGCATGTTCCCTCCCAGGAAACCAAATTTTCTCAATCCTAAGCTCCTCCTATTACTCAGAGTCTGATCTGAGAAGAAAGCTAGCTTTCTCAGTACATTATCCAACTCAAAGCAGACTGTTGGGTTCAGTGTTGGTGATGGGGAAACCTCTGTATTCAAGTATGTCCTCAGCACTAAGGGCTGACTCTATGGAGTGGGGGTCATTGAAGGCAGACGTAGCATGGGAGTATGGGAATTTAACATAGCCTTTCAAAAAGAGAGAAAAAATAGTTAACAAAGTTGCCTTTTCGTTTGTTCTTAAAAAGCTCAACCCCTGTACACCCCCAAAATGGAAAGCAGGGACTCAAACAGATATTTGTATACCTGTGTTCATAGCAGCATTATTCACAATAGTCAAAAGGTGGAAGCAACCCAAGTGTCCATTGACAGATGAATGGATAAATAAAGTGTGATATGAATGAAATTGGCCCTGCCTGTGTGGCTCAGTGGTTGAGCATTGACCCATGAACCAGGAGGTCATGGTTCGATTCCTGGGCAGGACACATGCTTGGGTTGCAGTTGTTGGCTTGATCCCCAGTGGGGGCATGCAGGAGGCATTTGATCAATGATTCTCTCCCCTCATTAATGTTTCCTTCCCTCTCTCCCTCTCCTTGCCTCTCACTGAAATTAATAAAAGCATATTAAATGTTAAATTTTTTTAAAGGAATGATTTTGTGGTACATGCTACAACATGGATCAACCTTGAAGATTCTATGTTAAGTGAAATAAGCCAATCACAAAATGACAAATACTGTGGGATTCCGCTTGTATGAGGTACTTAGAGTAGTCAAGTTTACAGAGACAGAAGTAGAATAGTGGTTACCAGGAATGAGGGGGAGGGACGGAATGGGGGATGGGGAATTGTTGTCCAACAGGTACAGAGTTTCAGTTTTGGAAGATGAAAGGGGTCTGGTTATCTGTCACTGCAATCCTAAGTGACTTAGAATTGTTTATTTGTTGCCCTTTCCCACTAAGCTGTGATCTCAAGAATAGAAATGGTATCATATTTTTCTATCCACAGATCCTAGCGTAATGCACATATTTGACATTCAATAAATTTTTGCTATCTACTTAATTATCCCATAGACATTTATTTGAATTGTCCACATGACATAAATTGGGTTAGAAATGGGAGATGGAAATAAGAACGAGTAAATACAAGTTGTTAGCCTGGCCTTGGCTGGTGTGGCTCAGTGGTAGAGCGTTGGCCCTCACACCAAAGGGTCTCCAGTCAAGGGCACATACCTGGGTTGCAGGTTCACTCCCAGCCCCCAGCTGGGGTGTGTGGTGTATGGGAGGCCACCATCAATGTGTCTCTCTCACTCTCCTTCTCCCTCCCCCCGCCTCCTTTCTTCCCTTCTACTCTCTCTAAAAAGCAATGGAAAAAATATCCTCAGGTAAGGATTGAAAAAGAAAAAAAAATTGTTGTTAGCCTGCCCTGGTCGGCATGCCTCAGTTGGTTGGAGCATCCACCTGTGCACCAAAATGTTGCCAGTTCAATCCCTAGTGGGGGCACATGCATGCTGGAGATGGTCATCAGTGTTTCTCTCACACATCGATGTCTCTTCCTCTCTTTCTCTCTCTCCCTCCCCCCTCTCTAAAATCAGTAGAACATATCCTCAAGTGAGGATTAAAAACAAAAGTGTTAGCCTAGAACGCATGGAAGAATAGCAGCTACAAAAGTTAGTATGATAGAGAACTCTAGGAAAAGATGCACACACATACTAGAGTTCCCAGGAAGTGGCCGTCACCTTGGCACTATGTGCCTTGCTCATGGGCACATGCCAGAAATGTTTCAGAGTTGTTAAAGGTTCTAAGAATGTCTGGAAGGTACCTGCTTCCCAAACTGATGTACATACCAGATGTACACCTGGCCCTGTCATATGAACCATGTGTTTTCTGCTGTGCCTCTCTATGTTGCTTGAATCTCAACAGTATATTTTGTGAAAGGAGAGCACGCTGCCCATTTCTCAGAGTTATGGTGAAAATCAAAAGAGGTCACAGATATGAGAGTTCTATTGTAGCCAGTTGATAGTTGCTTTTTTTTTTTTAACTGACCACAGCAAGTGCTAATATATCCTACGCTAGCTAGCATCCCCACAAAACCATATTATTTGGCCTCACCAGCAATTCTATTCTACTTGTAGTGAACATCTGTTGTTTTTGTCTGTCCAGAATTTCTCCCTCTTCTTCTGGCAAAACGTACCCTAAATTCCTTTGGGGAATTCCTCTCTACCATTCTATGTAGTTCTTGTGAGCTGTTACTCTAAGCTTCTTGCCACAGAGTGAACACACAGTCCAAGCCAGAACAATCAAAAGGTCTCACCTCTCGATGAGGCGACTAGCCCACCGAAGGGCATAGACACAGGACCCACGCTGGGCCATTCAGAGCTGTTCCTTTGGATTTTACATATTGTTATGTGAGAGTGAGAAACTTTTTTTTTTTTTTTTTTTTGCCTTTGGGGTTGCTAAAGGCAACGTGTAAATCTGGGCATCTGAGGCCATTCTTCTCACTCCACATTGTCCTCCCAACCCCAGTCTAGCCTCCCTCTGCTGCAGGAGTGAAATAAGCTACTAAGATGAAAGTTCTCAGCATGTTCTATGTGAAGCCTGCTTAGACCTCTCATGGGAATTATGCCGGTAGTCCATAGCCCCAAATTCTGATCTGCTCATCCCCACCAAGTCCCAAATGCCTTAAATTTCTATATTTACAATATTGTAACATTTCTGTGTTGAGACCATGTGAAGAGGAGAAATAAAGGATGCGTTCCACGTTGACCATTTATATGGTGCCATTTGATAACTAGAAAAGACCTCTGTCCCCTGCTCAGAAAGCTGCATATATAGGAAAGGTCACATGGTAGGCAAGCTTAAGTGGTCATATAAACCTGAACTTTGGAACAAGTGCTCCTGTCACTTGTGGTCATAATACAACGTCTCAGTAAAGGAAGTATCTGGTTAAAAGCAATACTAAAAATCTCCTTGATTCATTTCCTGTGTGTAGACAGTATCAGTGGCATCAATTAGTGTTGGGGTATATTAAACTAGATGGTAGCAGTGGGAAGCACCTAGTCCCCTAGTTGCACCTCTCAATAAAAATAACAGACAACTGTATAATAAAATCTAACCTACAGAGAAAAATATCTAAGCAACTGGGAGCTGGGTGTGGTGTGTGGCGAGACAGAAAGATTCAAGCACCTAACAAATTTCTTTTGTTCGCAGGCCAATGTTCTATCCACTGAGCCAAACCAGCCAGGGCTCCTAACAAATTTCTTTTAACTCCTAAGGCACTGGACTTTTCAGTTACAGGGTCTAATAACTTTTCTTTCTTTTCTTTAAGTTGATTTGAATGGCCATTTTTAACCAAAAGACTTCTTACTAGTATAGTATTATTACCTAGTAAAGAGGAGGCCCAAAGACAATCCCAGGCCAATAAAATATTAACTTATTTTATGCTTTGCTTGTCAGTTGTTTCTGTTTCATATCCTACGTGGCACAACTCTAGTAGGAATTTGTGTAGTTTTTTGTTTTGTTTTGTTAATACTGGCAGATGTCAGCCAAAGAGAGGGCATGACAAAATCACCAATTGGTCCGGAAGATACATTCCAAAGACCTCTCAGGCCACAAACATGCTGCCCAGCCCTTCCCACATCCACAGAAGTCCCAGACAATCATGATGCACTTGGGTCATGGGGTGCTTGCCAGAGGCTAGTGTCAGAGCAATGGGATGAATATTTACCTTCTTACACATACAAAATAAGGGTGAACACTTTATTTATTTATTTATTTTTAAATATATTTTATTGATTTTTTTACAGAGAGGAAGGGAGAGAGATAGAGAGTTAGAAACATCGATGAGAGAGAAACATCGACCAGCTGCCTCCTGCACATCTCCCACTGGGGATATGCCCGCAACCAAGGTACATGCCCTTGACCAGAATCGAACCCGGGACCTTTCAGTCCGCAGGCCGACGCTCTATCCACCGAGCCAAACCGGTTTCGGCTAAGGGTGAACACTTTAAAACAGTTTCCAGCCCTGGCCGGTTTGGCTCAGTGGATGGAGCGTTGGCCTGCAGACTGAAGGGTCCCGGGTTCGATTCCAGCCAAGGGTACATGCCTGGGTTGTGGGCTCGATCCCCAGTAGGGGGCGTGCAGGAGGCAGCCGATCAATGACTCTCTCTCATCATTGATGTTTCTATCTCTATTCCTCTCCCTTCCTCTCTAAAAATCAATAAGAATATATTTTATTTATTTATTTATTTATTTATTTTTTAAATATATTTTATTGATTTTTTACAGAGAGGAAGGGAGAGAGATAGAGAGTTAGAAACATCGATGAGAGAGAAACATCGATCAGCTGCCTCCTGCACATCTCCTACTGGGGATGTGCCTGCAACCCAGGTACATGCCCTTGACCGGAATCGAACCTGGGACCTTTCAGTCCGCAGGTCGACGCTCTATCCACTGAGCCAAACCGGTTTCGGCAAGAATATATTTTAAAAAAATAAAAGTTTCCATGGGCTAGGCACTTTGCATGTTATCTTATTTAACCCTCACACAATCATCTTGAAGAAGGTAATGTTTACCCCGTTTTACAGATAAGGAAAGAAACCCTCAGTCTGGTTATGAAACTGACACAAAGTAATTTAGTCACTGACACTAGTAAGTGATGGAGATGGGACTCCACCGTCAATGTTTTTAACTACTGCTCTCCTACCTTCACATCCACGGCTTGACATCTTCAGGGTTGAATGTCTTTTAGACCGTGGTACAGCTGCTTTAACTATTCATGGCTTACTGCAGGTGCTTATCTGATAGCTACCTGAGACGGAAGGGTTTTCAGGTCAGGACTTTCTTGAACTGAATTGTATTCTACAACCCTTAGGGTACCTTGGCCCAACATTGATCTATTCCTGTGGGTTACAATGGAAGAATATGCTGCCTCCACATGCAGGGCATTTTTAAAATGGATCCAATTATATGGGAAGGCAGAGCTCAAGAAACAACTCTGTACATAATGAGTTTTATTTGCCAGCCTGTGAAGCCATGCTTATATATCAGGCAGCCTCTGTGGACATGTCAGAGTGAGGTTTGACAGCCAGACTATAACCTACCTTAGTTAGTTGGTCCTGGGATCTAAAGATGAAGTCTATGGGTGCACTGATAACAGCCCAGAATGCACTGAATGTGTTTCCAGTAATGTATTTATTTATTTACTAGATGGTTATCCACTCCATAGAGTGTCTCACCCCTGGTTTCTAAACTGGAAATTCTAAGATGCATTCTTTTCACTACCTTCTCTCACACAGAGCTTTATTGGGTTTTGCCTTATACGAGGAAATAGAGATTTTCATACGTAATCACAATGTTATTGAAAAAAAAGTATACACTAGCTAATTCTGGATGAAGATATCACCATGACTAATGAAGGTTTTAGTAAAAGTCAGGTAGAATACCCAAAGAAAAGTTTTTTCTTTCTGTTTCTAACTATGCATGCACGCGCGCACACACATACACACACACACTTTGGAATTCAAGTTATCTTTCCATCTTATTTGCATCATTCCTGTAATTATAGATATTTGAACTAAAGGGACTCAAGAGATCATTTTAGTCTATTGTAGTTAGACAGGAAACCAAGGCCCAGAAAAGTAAAATTAAAGTAAAATCACAGGTTCAATGAATCATTTCTTTATAGGTTGTTCTACATTGTTATTTAAATGTTTTGTGCATGCAGATTTTATCTCTCTAATAGGATTTTGAGTCCCCAGTATGGGGAGCCACTTGAGGAAGGGGACTGGGAGGTAATGATAAAAACAGGGGCTTAAAGTACTGATCGAACCTGTACTCTAATAGCTCTCTATTTACTAGCTATGTGATTTGCACAGTTACTTAACATTATGAGCTTTCCTCCTGTGTAATGAGAACCGTCATACCATCATTCTTTCAGGGTTGTTGGGAAGATCAAGAGGATAATGAATGTAAAGCACTTCATAAAGTTCTTGGCATAAGGTTACTGTATAAACGTTAGTTTCTTTTGCCCTCTTCTATATTTTACGTAAGCCTAACACACGGTAGAAATTCAACCAGTATTTGTTACATGGAGTTGAACATGACTTAATCTTTTACTGGGTGACAATACTGAAAAGATAGTCTCATTGGATCGATACCATATCAGTCAGAGCACCCACGCACACTTTGACAAACTATCACACAGATACATGTGCAACAACAAATACAATGACATTACATGTGGTCATTCATCTCTCATACACTAGAAATATGTATATGGTATCAAGCTTGTCCCTCCTTGGTTGGTCGTGCCAGGATTACAATATGGTGGAGAGAGTGTGCTTTGGATTCATTCACAACTGGTTTAAAATTCTAGTTCACCATTTACTTACTAGATGATGATTGTGGGCAAGTGACATAACCTCTTTGAACTCTGGTCTCCTTACCTATAAAATGCAGGTAATAATAATAGTACCTACCTCACAGGTTTGTTGTGAGGATTAAATAAGACAATGTAGAGAAAGAGCTTATCCTTAATTTTTATCTCTGCTTGAGTAACTTTTCTGTCAAGGACAAAACATAGTTGGTACAGCCCAGCCAGAGTGGCTCAGTGGTTGAGCGTCGACCTATGAACCAGGAAGTCACAGTTCGATTCCCAGTCAGGGCACATGCCTGGGTTCCAGGCTCAATCTCCAGTGTGGGGCGTGCAGGAGGCAGTCGATCAATGATTCTCTCTCATCATTGATGTTTCTATCTCTCTCTCCCTCTCCCTTCCTCTCTGAAATCAATAAAAATACATAAAAAAACCACCACCACAACAAAAAGACATAGTTGGTACACATTCTTTGCCCCACAGCTTTTTTTATCCTAATGCACAGGCTCAAGGGTTACCTAATTGAGACATGAGAAGGCCTGACAGGGAAGTAACGGTTTGATTCCAGGGAAGGGCAGGTGCCCGGTTTCCAGCTCGTACCCAGTGGGGGGCATGCAGGATCAATGGTTCTCTCTAATCATTGATGTTTCTGTCTCTTTTCCCTCCTCTCTCTGAAATCAATAAAAACATATTTTTTTTTTAAATAAAAGACAGTTTGGCCCCAGTCGGTTTGGCTCAGTGGATAGAGCGTTGGCCTGTGGACTGAAGGGTCCCAGGTTTGATTCTGGTCAAGGGCACATACCTCAGTTGCAGGCTCCTCTCCAGACTGGGCCCTGGTCAGAGCTCATGCAGGAGGAAACCAATCGATGTGTTTCTCTCACATTAATGTTTCTCTCTGTCTTTCCCTCTCTCTAAAAATCAATGGGAAAATATCCTCAGGTGAGGATTACAAAAAAATTATTGTAAAGGTATGATAATATTTTGGCTATATTACAACAAAAGTCTTTGTTAGAGATAATACATATGAAGAGATATATATTATATGTATGATATATACATTTGTTAGAGATAATACATTTACATGTGAAATGTTATAACAGTTTACTAGAGATTTATTTAAAAACACATCCGGAGGGAAACACATAATAAGAGAATAGGTGAAGCAAGGATGATAAAGTGTTGATAATAGTGAAGCTGGGTGATGGATACATGGAGGTTTATTATTTTACCTTACTCCTTTTGTGTATGCTTGAAACTTTCCATAAAAAATTAAGAATGAATACTATGGGAAAACCTGAATCTCTTTCCATTCCCAAATGTTTGAAATAACTAGAAGTGAACATTTTGCTTTTGTTAATCCTCACCCGAGGATATTTTTCCATTGAATTTTAGAGAGCGTGGAAGAGATGGGGAGAGACAGAGAGAAACACCCATTGGTTGCCTCCCGCACGCATCCCATAGAGTCTGCAACGGAGGTACAAGGTACATGCCCTTGACCAGAACTGAACCCAGGACCCTTCAGTCCGAGGGCCGACTCTCTACCCACTGAGCCAAACCGGCTAGGGCTAGATCAGGGGTGGGCAAACTTTTTGACTCGAGGGCCACAATGGGTTCTTAAACTGGACGGAGGGCCGGAACAAAAGCATGGATGGAGTGTTTGTGTGAACTAATATAAATTCCAAGTAAAACATCATTACATAAAAGGGTATGGGTCTTTTTTTTTTTTTTTTTTAGTTTTATTTTTTAGTTTTATTCATTTCAAACGAGCCGAATCCGGCCCGTGGGCCGTAGTTTGCCCACGGCTGAGCTAGAAGCTAACATTCTTGCTGTAACACTTTCAGAAAGATAAGGATTGGCGGGCATCGTTTAAGAGGTGGGTGGAGGAAGAGGAATCCTGGGGACAGGAAGGTAGAAAGAAAACTGGTTTTGAGTGGTGTTGAAAAAGCCAGAGAGGATCACAGTTTCAAGATGGAAGGAGTATGACTATGCCAAACACTGCAGATGCCAAGAAGGAAAGGATTAAAATGACTCCATTAGACATAGTAACTAGGAGGTTACTCTTGACCTTTGTAAGATCAGTTCTGGTGGAGGTGAGAAAATAGGTAACTTTTCTAAGAAGCTTGGCTGTGAAGGGGAAGAGATTTGAAGATTGTAATGTTTCTTTACCCCCAAAGGAGGAACAACTAGGGCGTGTGTGTGCGTGTGTGTGTGTGTGTGTGTGTGTGTGTGTGTTTTAATGCAGAAGGGCAGTTGCTATATGAGTGTCTGTCAATGTAGGTGAAAAGAGGAATGACTAAAGGATTCAGAAGAAGGACCCTTACTAAGAGAGAGAATCTTTGGAACAAATTATATGTATATCCCATTGAAGCAGATAGGCTTGTTTTTCTGATCAAAGCCAGTTTATTTTCCCAGTTTATTGTCTCTCCTAATAACTGTTTTTGGAGTACATTTTTACTCATAAGTCTCACACAACAAATCTATATCAGTTGTTTTATTGGTTGAAGAAACAATTTTTTTATGACTGCATTTTAGGCGCATCTTTCAGTTCTTGAATAAAATTGCTCTCTGTAGTCCTTGAAAGGGGTTTTTCCCTGAAAAAAAAAAAAAGTTTCACCACACACACACACACACACACACAAAATAAATAAATAAATAAATAAATAAGAAGCTCTACCTCTTCCCTGAATCAGGACTGTTAGGACTCTTGTTTCAAAACTTATCATCTCTCAACCTACTAAAAAAATCCACAAAAACTTTTCAAGAATTTGTCTATTTCCTACCATCAGCATACAGGGTGGTTTAGATGTGTATTTCCCCCTATTACCATTCCAAAAATTACTATTAACGATTAGAATCTTACAACTCAGTTACATACCGATGACACTGACCAGTTTACCTCTAAACCCCACGGAGTGGTTGAGCTCAGGTATGTAAGAACGGGATAGTCTACACGTCAGGGCAAACTTCTCAATGGCGGGGTTAGTGGCGGGCGGGGGGTTTGGGAATGGGAAGCGGGCAGGAGAGCAGATCAGCTCTTCTTTCTCCGATTCCAGGGTGACATGGATGCATCCGACGCCGGCGTGGCATGAGGGCTGCCAGCGGAATGCGGCCAGGCTGGACAGAGGCTGGGGATAGGGCCACCCGGCGGAGACTCCGCCCCGCGCCGGCCCTCGCGCGCCCCGCGAGGCCGTGCACGCGCACGCAGTCGTGTCTCGCGCAGGGTCGGGCCTGTCAGGCGGGAAATCTCGCGAGATCGGAGGCTGGGATGACGGGAGGAGGGGAGTGGTGTCGGGGAAGGGGGGGGGAACCTGGGCAGCGGCCGGCCTCTGTGGCTTCAGGGCTCGGAGAGCGAGAGGGAGGGTGGCCAAGAGAGTGAGTTGGTGCCGCCGCCTGCCTGAGGAGAGAGGAGGGGTCCCGCCTGCCGGCGCCCTTCGCGGGCCGAGAGCGCTAGGCACCCACGAACCTCTGAGGCCTCCCGGCCCCTGGGGACCCCGCCCCGCCGCCGCCGGCCGGCCGGCCCGCGGCCTCTCTTCCCTTTGTGAGCGCCCCCTTCCCAGGGGTGGTGGTGGTGGTGGCAGAGGGTTGTGCGTGGGCCTGCCCGCCGAGGGGCCGCGGCGGGGGACCGACAGGGCCTCGGCTGTGTGAGGACGAGAGGCGGCCGAGGCCCGGGCCGGTTCCCCCGAAGCGGCGGCGGCGGCTCCTGGCACTTCCCCGCGCCATCTTAGCTGAGCCCCAGCGCTGAGGGCGCCTCCTCGACCCCGGTCGTCCCCTCGCTCCCCCCCGCCCCCCCGCCCCTTGTCGCAGAGCTTGGGCTGGGCGGCTCGTCGGGGCTCCGGGGGGGCGGGGGGGGCAGCGGTGTGTCGCCAGGCCCCCTCCTCCTCCTCGCTCCTCGCCTTCCAGCGTAGCGGCTCCCGCGGCGCGGTAGGGGGCTGTGCCTGCCTGCTCCGCCCCGACCTGTCGGCGAAAGGGTAAGGGCACCTCGGCTTTGGGTGCGGGAGACCGGGAGGGGGCGGGGAGACTGGGCCCACCGTGGCCTCTGGGCGGAAGGAGGGCGGTGGGAGTGGGTGGGGGAGGGAGACGAGGAGGGTCTGTGATTCCGTGGGTGGGGTGGAGGAGGCGGCGAGGTGGACGCCCTCCGGCTTCGAGGGGCCCGAGCCCTTCCATTCCTCTGTCCAGAGGGTCACCGGAAGGGGTGGTGGAAGGGGGTGCCTCCAGGAAGGTGTGGCCCTCCGTGGGAGACGGGGTGGATGTTCACCCCGATTTAAAAGGCGCGAGGCCCCTTTCCCTTCTGGTCCCTCTGCTCCTCCCTCTCCTTTGTAGTGTGTGTATTCTCGGGAAGGGAGACTGTTCTGGGGAGCCTGCTGGGTGGATTCCAGTCGTCCCCCCACCCCCACCCCACCCCCAGGAAATGTACACCCCTCTTCTGTTAGGGGTGATGGGAAGCGTTTTTCTCCCCTAACCCTTTCCCCTACCCCTTCGTTAGTCTGCTGCAGTGCTGCAGAAGTCCAAGGCAGTTTCTTCAGACACAGGCCCGTGTGTACCCTGAAGGGAGGGGGAGCAGGAGAGGGAAGTCATGGCGCTTCCCTTGGAAAGGTTACTCTTTTCCTTTGGTTTTAAATCGATAACAGTACCGCCTGGATACTCTTCCCCTGAGATCTGCCCCTGGGAAGTAGGTCCGTTCCTGCTGTTCTTGTCTGCGGGGAGAGTGATGAGGCCTCTCCAGAAGGGACCCTGCCGTGGCAGAACAGTTTTCATGTCTCTCGCTCTCTCTCTCAAACACTGGGTTGACATTTTTGTGTGGGCATCTTGGGTTTTCATTAGGATTCAAATAAGATAACTTTGTATCCCCCCTACTCCCTTATTTTCTTCCTATGACTGACTTTGTAGTTTTTGGAGAATCATTAAAGATCATTGCATACAGACAGGCAGTCTGATGGACATTCCTCTCTGGGCTCTGAATTTTTAGGGTTAATGCTATTTTGTATAACACTGAAACTGGAAAACTTTGAAAAGGGTTACAAATCTTTCTGTAGCAAATGCTTTGTTAAGGAAATGAAAAAAAATAAACACTGTAATTTGCTTAACTATGCTATGATAGCATCTATATTTGTAGTCAATAAGTTGTTTTTTCACTTCTTTTGCTTCATGTCATATTGGTTTAAGACAAATCTTGTCTGGTTTACAGTAGTATTGTTGGTTGCGTCCTTTAGTAGAGTAGAAATAAGAAAAATAAATATTTTGACATTCTGGAAGTGTGTTCCAAGTGTATTTTGTTACCAAAGAGTAGTCTTGAAGTCTACTGTTGATACTTTTTTCTTTAGTATATAAATTTACTGATGAAGTGATTTCAAAATGTTCCATATTGAATATTTACAGAATTAAATAATTATTTCACAAAGCAATGAAGATAACTAAAATATCCTATATAATAAAAGCCTAATATGCAAATTGGCCCCTCCACTGGGAGTTCCACCAGGGAGTTCGACCAGGGGGCCGGCCGGCCAGCCAACCGCCTGGGGCCCATCCCCCTGGTTGGCCCTGCCCCTGCTGGTGGCAGGCATCTGGGGGAAGGGAGGCCCCAGCCAGCAGCTGGCAGCCACTAGGGACCCTACCCGTGTACTGATTTCATGCACTGGGCTTCTAGTATACATATAGACATGAGTTGTCTTGATATTTTACTATTTGGTATTTGGTATTTAAGCTTCACTTAGTGGGTGACTTATTTTTAAAGACTTTCAAACACCATCTACATTTAATGTCCATAAGAGCTTTTGTTGTATTTTTTATTTGTTTGTTTTTGAAACCTGTTTTAAGACAGGGATTTAAAGATGTTAGTAGTAGGTGGTTAGACACCAATTTAGTTTCTGTCATCTTTATGATTTTAAGATGGGGAGACACATAAATGGTCTGTTAAATTAGATTTATTATTTTTCCTCAGAAAATGGAATTTTGCTTTCTTTATTCTTTTTATTTTTATCTGGGTTTATTTTAACTTCCTTTGTTGTTTTGTTAATCCACACCTGAGGTTATTTTTTTTCATTACTTTTTAGAGAGAGTGGGTGGGGTGGGGGAGAGAGAGAGACATCAACGTGAGAGAGACACATTGACTGGTTGCCTCCCAAACGAGGGTGAGGAGCAGGGAGCGAACCAGATTATGTGCCCCGGACCTGGAATGGAACCCAAGACCCTGTGCATAGGCCAGTGATGGCAAACCTTTTGAGCTCAGCGTGTCAGCATTTTGAAAAACCCTAACTTAACTCTGGTGCCGTGTCACATATAGAAATTTTTTGATATTTGCAACCGTAGTAAAACAAAGACTTATATTTTTTATATTTATTTTATATATTTAAATGCCATTTAACAAAGAAAAATCAACCAAAAAAATGAGTTCGCATGTCACTTCTGACATGCGTGTCATAGGTTCGCCATCACTGGCATAGGCTGATGCTCTAACCACTCATCACACCAGCCAGGGCTAGAGTTATTTTAACAGCACTTCCCATAAATCTTTATTTCATGGCACAAAGCTGCATGTTGTGGTGTGTAGAGTTTCCCCCTACATAGCAAATTATTCCATTAAGTCTAATTCTCTGTTATGGTTTGTTGTTGATAATTCATATATACTAGCATGAATAAATGCAAACATACTGCTTAGTAAAGAGTGACTTTTTAACTTGGAATGATGCAAGCAGAGAGGATTTATTAATAAATGCTACAAAATGTAAGTAAGTGCACAGGATATAGGTAAACTACTTGATATAGTTCAGCATGCTAGAACTAAAAGAGGTACTTTTTAGGACAACTAAAAAGAAACCCTGTTTTCTGTCGCTGGTGGTAATTGTGCAAAAAGTGGTAAAAGTATGTTCATAATCAATTTGATAAATTCATTATTAAGGAAAAACTGCCAGAGGGTTATTTCAGCCGACTTCTGATGCCACTGTCAGAAAGAATACTGAGAGCTCTTAGACTGGGTTGGTTAATTTCTGATTAGTATGGTACTTCTGTTACTAAATAGTTCATCTACAAAATGGCAGTGTACATCACTTCCTGTTCTTTCACAACTGGCCCTTTCTCTAGATTCCCTTTTAATGACTTAATTTTTGGCATTCTGATTCTGATTTGTTAATTTGGTTATAATTATCATTCTGGTGTGTTTTTTTCCCCCGTGACTGATTTGTATATTAAAGTCAGTTAATTTTTCACCTGGGCAGAGTGGCTTAGTTGGTTGAGCATCATCCTGTGCACCAAAAGGTTGCCAGTTTGATTCCCAGTCAGGGCACATACCTGGGGTTGCTGGTTTGATCCCCAGTTGGGTACCTTATGGAAAGCAAATTATTGGATGTTTCTCTCCCTCTGCCTTCCCCCCTCCAGGCATGTCCTTGGTGAGGATTTAAAACAAAAGTCAGTTAAGTTTTCCATTGTTTCTGTTTTTGGTTTTCAATAGTCTCTATTACTTAAAATAACTATACTCATACTAATTTAATCTTTTTGAAATTAAGAGCTTTTTTGTATATATTAGTTAAAGGCTGCTGTTCAGTTCAGGATCATATTTGAATGAATCTCTTCCAAAAGTGTTATTTCTGTAATAAAGTCTTGCATAAAATTGGGATTGTTCATTAAACAGAGTGCCAGTGTATGTTCATCTGCCTTTAGGTTTCTGTGCTTGTTTATGGCTGGATTATTTTTTAATTTCAAATTCTAAAATATAAGTGAAAAAGATACGGATCTGTAGTATTTCATTCCATCCCATTGTTGGATCAAAGTATCATAGTTTTTAGTAATAAAAATTAATGTTTAATTTCATTAAAGATGTCTAATTTCTTCTAAATGTCAACATGAATTCAAAAGTTGGGTGGATGGACTAGAAATAATTTTCAGTTGGGATGTAATCTGTCAACATTTGGTAACAATTATTTCTATGTCAGTCTCTTCCATTTGTACTAGAAGCAGACTTTTTGTTCTGAAAAACAGTCTAAGGCTGCATCTTCTTACCTAGTAGAAAAATAAGTGACCTATAAAAGGTGTAAAGGTTTTTCAAAATATAAGTACCTGGCATGTAAATAAGGTAAGTAAAAGTACAAGTTACTGAGTACTTTGCATAATATATATATAGCTGTTAAAAATGCCGTGTCAGGCCCTAACCGGTTTGGCTCAGTGGATAGAGCATCGGCCTGTTGACTGAAAGGTCCCAGGTTTGATTCCGGTCAAGGGCATGTACCTTGGTTGCGGGCACATCCCCAGTAGGAGGTGTACAGGAAGCAACTGATCGATGATTCTCTCTCATCAATGTTTCTAACTCTCTATCCCTCTCTCTTCCTCTCTCTAAAAAAATCAATAAAATATATTTTAAAAGAAAATGCCGTGTCAGCCCTAGCTGGCTTGGCTCAGTGGATAGAGCGTTAGCCTGCGGACTGCAGAGTCCCAGGTTCGATTCTGGCCAGGGGCACATGCCTAGGTTGTGGGCTCAATCCCCAGTGGGGGGCTTGCAGGAGGCAGCCATCAGTAACTCTCTCATCATTGATGTTTCTATCTTTCTCTCATTCTCCCTTCCTCTCTGAAATCAATAAAGAAATATATTTTTTAAAAATGCCGGTGTCAGATAGCTATATTTAATTGGCCTCTAACTTATCTTTAAAACTGAGAAGGGGCTAATTTTTCCTTTTGATAAAATTATTCAATACTAGAGGCCCGGTGCACAAAATTCGTGCATTCAGGGGTGTGGGGGGTCCCTCAGCCTGGCCTGCGCCCTCTCGTAGTCCAGGAGTCCTTGGGGGATGTCTGGTTGACGGCTTAGGCCCGCTCCCCATGGGAAGCGGGCCTAAGCCATCAGTCGGACATCCTTAGTGCTGCCACGGAGGCAGGAGAGGCTCCTGCCTCTGCTGCTGCGCTTGCCAGCCATGAGCCCAGCTTCTGGCTGAGCAGTGCCCCACCCCCACCCCCCGTGGGAGTGCACTGACCACCAGGGGACAGCTCCTGCGTTGAGCATCTGCCCCCTGATGGTCAGTGCATGTCATAGTGACCGGTTGTTCCGCTGTTTGGTCGATGTGCATATTAGCCTTTTATTATATAGGATGATAGTGTTGTACAGATTTAGAAGTAGATTAATCACTTCATTCAGAAATATATTCAAAGTTTAGTTTCTGAGAAAAACATCCTTCCTATATAATAAAAGCCTAATATGCAAATTGTCCTCTCGGGTGGTCGTTTGACTGGGAGACTGGGAGTTCGACCGCTTGCTATGAAGTGCGCTGACGACCAGCGGTGTGAAACATGGTGGGCGTCAGCGACATGGCGCTGGCAGCAGGCGGCAGTGAAGGTTTTGAGAGCAGGACCATGGCGGGATGATGAAGCAGGTGAGCGGGCGGCACCAGGCCAAGGCGGGTGCGAGCGGTCGGGGCCAGGCCCTGACTGATCGCCCCACCAACGGTGACCAGTGGCAGGGGGTGGGGCCGCCACCCGGCTCCTAGGTGCTGAGGGAGTCAGGTGGGGGGCCCAGCCCCGATCAATCGCCCCGCAGGTGGGATGGTAGAGCAGGTGAGGGGGTGGAGCAGGCCATGGCAGGGTGCCAGGCAGAGCTGTGAGTCTGGGGGTGCAAGCTGGGACTGAGAGCCTAGGGGTGCGAGCTGGGGCCCGACCCCCGAGGGACCCCACCTGTGCATGAATTGGTGCACTGGGCCTCTAGTTACAAATAATAGAATGGAACAAAATCTGATTTTCAGCCACCAATAATAATAAAACTGGCACTTAATATCTTAATTTCACCATTTATTAGCTGTGTAACTTGTTTGTGTAACTTTTTAAGCCTTACTTTCCCAATCTATAAAATGAAGGTAGTATCGACTTTACAAGGTTGTTAGGTTTAAATGGGATAACCCTTGTTAAGTACTTAACATATTGCCTGATACATGTTAAGCACTCATTAAGTTTTTGGCTACCACACACTAGCTGCTTATGAAATGCTTACAAATGAATACAGAGGATTTAATATTTAAGAATGAATTGCATTCCATAATTTTGATTTGAAGTTGGATTTATACATTTGGAGTTCAATACATATATTTGAAAAGAAATGGTTAGAATTTCTAACCAAGGATAGCTTACAAACTTTCTGAACCTGTAATGTACTATTATGTAGTTCTACAAGAGATTTTCTTTTTCCTGTGCTGTATCTAAAGCCCATCCTAAAGAACAAATTTCCTTTTCTTTTGGCACTTCATTTGTTTATTTAAGGCTCAGTTGGTGTATCACTCTTTTACTGCCTGGAGCTCTTTTCACCATCCCTAGTTTTTTTTTTTTAAAGTTTTTAGTTTTTTGTTTGTTTTTTTTAAAATATATTTTATTGATCTTTTACAGAGAGGAAGGGAGAGGGACAGAGAGTTAGAAACATCGATGAGAGAGAAACATCGATCAGCTGCCTCCTGCACACTCCCCACTGGGGATGTGCCCGCAACCCAGGTACATGCCCTTGACCGGAATGGAACCTGGGACCATTCAGTCCCCAGGCCGACACTCTATCCACTGAGCCAAACTGGTTTCGGCATCCCTAGTTTTGAAAGCATGCAAAGTACTCATGCTTTCGTAAGCATTTATTTATTTATTTTTAAGGTATTCTTTGTAGGTGTGTCTTCACCTTGAAAGTTCTTTATATTCCACAATTTATTAATTCAACAAGTATTAAGTGATGATTATGTGCTAGTAATATATAGTCCCTGCTCTGGAGGAATTGTCTTCTCATTCTTTCCACCTTCTGATTAGTTTTCTCAAACTAGATATTCATAGTAGAACAAGGACCTTCCTATCGTTGTCAGTTCCTATAAGCCAGTGCTTTTCAAACTTTAGGTTGTGACCCATTAGTGCAGTGGTTCTCAACCTTCTGGCCCTTTAAATACAGTTCCTCATGTTGTGACCCAACCATAAAATTTTTTTCGTTGCTACTTCATAACTGTAATGTTGCTACTGTTATGAATCGTAATGTAAATATCTGATATGCAGGATGGTTTTAGGGGACTCCTGTGAAAGGGTAGTTCAACTGCCAAAGGGGTCACTACCCTCAGGTTGAGAACCACTGCATTAGTGGCTTGTGAATTCAATTTAGTGAGTCACAGTAACAGTTGTTAAAAATGAAAAGTAATCTATATATATAAAAAGCCAGTGACCTTAATGACCGTAACGACCAGTTGCTATGAGGCCCACAGTGGCCAGCAAATTGGCCGATCAGGGGGTGGGGCCTGCCAGCCAACCTCATGGCCCTTCCCCACTGCTGGCTTGCCCCTGATAGGACCTCCCACCCTGATCAAGAGCGGGCCACCGGCCAAACTACCCCTTTCTTCCCCCCGGCCAGCCCTGCCCCCGATCAGCGTGCTTCACCAAGATAGGCCTGCAGCCCCTCCCCCTGGCCGGCCTGCCCCTGATCACGCACTCCCCCCACCCCAGTAGGGGGTGGGGCTGGGCAGCCAACCTCCTGCAGCCCCTCCCCCTGTCTGGCCACACCCCTGAAGGGCCCCCACCATTCTGATCGGCCCCCCATCCCAATAGGGGGCGGGGCCGTCCCGCCAACTTCCTGCAGCCCCTCCCCCCACCCAGCCCCATCCCTGACTGGCCCCCTACCCCATCGGTCAGGGCTGGCCAGCCAACCACCCACAGCCCCTCCCCATGGCCAGCCCCGCCCCTAGTTGGGCCCCCAACCCTAATTAGGGGGCAGGCCAGCTGGCCAACCTCCCACCATCTCCTCCTCCCTACAGGCCCAGCCCTGATCTGCCCCGATTGGGGCTGGGCTGGCCGGACCCCACCCGTGCATGAATTTGTGCACTGGGCCTCTAGTGGGAAATATCAGAGTGTGGTGTGTAAGTAAGGGTAAGCATTGTATGGGAAACTTTTTTTTCTATATTTTTATGTGCTCTGGGTACCCAGTTAAATTTTTTTGAAATTTCTTTTTTAATTCATCCTTTTTACTTCTAATCTCATGTCTTCGAATATGCTTGTTTGTTTTTTCTTTTATTTTAACAACCCTACTTTCAATCTCTAATTGCCAGTCTGGTTTGGTAGTTATGTTGTGCATATTTACCTTTCCTAAGCTTGCAGGGTACTGAGGACTCTGTCTAAAAGATCCTGGACAAGGTATCCGTAGTTTTGCTCATGATGGTAACTTCTGAGTTTTTTGTTTTTTTATTTGGGAACGTGTCATCGTGTATGTAGTGCCACATCCTATGTGTGTAAGTGCAGTTTCTCATGAATTGCAGAATTTATTTTAAAAAAGAAGATGATTTATTTGTAACATTAAGAATATACTTTTTATTTTTATCCAGTAGATTTAATTTTTAAAATGTTAATTGCAATATGTTGTGCCGAAACCGGTTTGGCTCAGTGTAAATGTGTTAAGTAAATATAATAAGTATATAGTTGATCCTTGAGTGACGTGAAAGTTAAGGGTGCTGACCTCCTGCATAGTGGAAAACTCACATATAAGTTTTGACTGCCCCAAAATTTAAGTTGTCCCTTGGTATCCGCAGGGCATTGGTTCCAGGACCCTCTAAGGGTACCAAAATCCTGAAGTCCCCTATATAAAATGGTGTAGATCAATGCATACAGTTGGCCTTCTGCATCTGTGGACACTCCCAACAACAGATCCAAAACAGAAGAGGTACTTATTGAAAAAAGTTTATGTATAAATGGACCCTTGCAGTTTAAACCTGTGTTGTTCAAGGGTCAACTGTATTTTTAAAATTTCAGTGTGTAGTAGTTATGAGTCTCTAGTTTGTATTTTGGATTGATTTCTAATTTATTCTCACTGAGACTGAGAAAGAGGTTTCAGAAAAAGTGGATGAACAGCATTACTAAACAAGGCCAGGGTTTTCCTTTTTTATACTTGCGAATTTAGTGTTACTCAGAATTGGAAAATCTTTGTCTCTTTGCCAAAAGCATACATATCCTTGATTGTAAAGACTATAAAGTTACTAATTAACCTATATTGAACTTGATGAGAAAACGTTACTCTTCATTGTGGCACAGAAACTCTGTTCGTTATGTGTTATAGTATTTAAAATACTAGAGTCCCGGTGCATGAAATCATGCACGGATAGGGTCCCTAGACTTGGCCGGTGATCAGGGCCGATCAGGTTCCCCACTTCCCTGCCTCCTCCTTCCCTCGCTCCCTCAGCGCCTTCCACCGCCACTGGTTGCCCTTAATGTTCTGCGCTGCCCCCAGTGGTCAGCGCACATCACAGCAAGCGATCGAACTCCCGAGGGGACAATTTGCAAATTATCCTTTTATTATATAGGATAGTGTTTAAGTAATTTCATGCTGTGTACATGGTTGATGATGATTGTGTTTTATCAGGACCATCACATTATAGGAGTTCTGTATTTTAGTTGGTTTGTTTTAAAAGGGTTCTGAGTCCCAGAGGTACAATATAATGTGCCTCACTTTCAGATTCTTTGATATATATATAGTTGTTAGAGCTGATAATTTTTCTGTTATCTAGAAAAGCACAAATAATTTGAAAAAAAAAGTAATGGAAAGATCCTTTTATCTTCAGTTTAGGTACAGACAGATAAAATATTTTTGTGTATTACATACAAATGTTCATATTATGTATGAATGTTCATTTCTCTAAGTAATGCTATAAGACTTTAATCAATAGCAAAAGGATTTTAAGAAGAAAAAGATGTGAAAATTTTCTAGTTAGGAAAGAAATGTTCTATAGTAGAGGAACTTGATTGCTAGCAATAGAAAGTACAATAAGCCCTCGATTTTTCGAACCTCCATTTAACGGACAAAATTCCCAGTCTGTGTGTCATGTGGAAATTAGCACCCTGTTAATTTTAAAACGCTTTTAACTAAGATTTGCTTATAATTAAATTAGCAAGTTATTTTTTGTTATTAATTCACTGTTTAAAATTGTGGCAAATATGCACATAACATAAATAAAATGTATCATTTTAACCACTTTAAGTATACAATATAGTGGTGTTAAGTACATTCAGTGTTGTATAACCATTGCCACTATTCATATCCAGAACTTTTTTTTAACATATATTTTTATTGATTTAAAAGAGGAAGGGAGAGGAAGAGAGAGATAGAAACATTAATGATGAGAGAGAATCATCCATTGGTCGGCTGCCTCCTGCACACCGCCCTCTGGGGATCAAGCCCGAAACCTGGGCATATGCCCTGACCAAGAATTGAACCATGACCTCCTGGTTTATAGGTCAAAGCTCAACCACTGAGCCAGGCTGGCCAGGCTCCAGAACTTTTTTTATCATCCCAAACAGAAACTATACATCCACCAAACAATATCTGTCATTTTTTCCCCCTCTTCCCAGCCCTTGGTAACCTCTATTCTACTTTCTGTCTCTGAATTTATCTATTCTAGGTACCACACATAAGTGGAATCATACAGTATAGGGCATGGCAAAAGTAGGTTTACAGTTGTGAGTACACGAAACAGAGTTTATTCTTGCATTATTATTTATTAAATAGTGTATTATTTTTCTTACAAAAATCTGTAAATTTACTTTTGCCCTACCCTGTATTTGTCCTTTTGTGACTAGCTAATCTCACTTAGCATCCTGTTTTCATGTCTTATTCGTATTGTTACATGTCTCAAGAATTTCGTTCCTTTTTAAAGACTGAATAATATTCCATTGTTTGTAAATATCACATGTTTATCCATTCATCTTTTGATAGACATTTGAGTTGTTTATACCTTTTGGCTATTGTGAATAATGCTGCTATGGACATTGGCGTATAAGTATCTCTTTGAGCCCTGCATTCAATTCTTTTGGGTATATTCTGAGGGCTATTACAGTATTCTTAACCTTAGTATTTGCATGATATATCTTTCTTACTATTAATCTATTTTTGTCTTTATATTTAAAGTGAGTTTCTTATTGACAGCTTTCTAAAATTGACTTTTTAAAAAGGGTCTTGCTTTTCTGTTTTTTAATACATTCTCTTTGTATTTTATTTGGAGTCTTCTTAGACCATTTACATTTAATGAAAATAACAATATGGTTGGGTTTAAATGTTCCTTTTTGCTATTCATTTTCTATTTGTCCCATCTTTTGGCAGTTCCTGTGTCCTTCCCTATCTTTGTTTGGCTTGAGTATATTTATTTATTCAATTTTATCTCCATTGTTGGTTTAATAGGCCATAGTTTTTTTATAATAAGTCTCTTTAACTTGTCACATTTCACCTTCAAATAATATTATACCACTTCACATATAATGTAAGAAGCTTCCAATGGCATTCTTCTGTTTTCCACTCTAATCCTTTGAACTAGTGTTGTCAAACATTGTCCTTGTATATATGTTAAAAACTCTAGATTACATTGTTGTCATTTTTGCTTTAAACAATTTATTATATTTTAAAAATAATTAAATTATTTTTAAAGTTTTTAATATTTATAACATTATTTATGATTTCTACTATTCTTCATTCCTTTGTGAAGATCCCAGTTTCTATTTAGTAACTTTTTCTTTGGGATTGAGGATCTTGCTTTAACATTTCTTGTTATCTACAACTCCATTTGACCTTATTATTCAGATTTCACCAATTTTACCTACACTCCTTTGTGTGTGAGCTTGTTAGGTATATTTAGTTCTATGCAGTTTTATCACATGTGTAGATTAGTATGACAACTATCATAGTCAAGATACAGAATAGTTCCATTATAAGGATTACTTGTCTATCCTTTATTGTCACAGCCACCTCTTTTTCTTACCCACCCAACTCTTAGAAACCATGCACTCATCTGTTCTTTTTTTTTTTTTTACAGAGAGTGGGCTACTCCACAGAGCAGCCTTTCTTTCTTGGGATTTACTTTTTCTTTTTGTAAAATATATTTTTATTGATTTCAGAGAGGAAGAGAGAGGGATAGAAACATCAATGATGAGAGAGAATCATTGATCAGTTGCCTCCTGTGCGCCCCTTAGTGGGGGGTCGAGCCCACAATGCAGGCATGTTCCCTTGACCGGAATGGAACCTGGGACCCTTCTGTCCACAGGCCAACACTCCATCCAGTGAGCCAAACCGGCTAGGGCAACTGGGCTTTTTCTGGGTATTCCAGTTCCCTTTTACATCCCAAAGATGTGCACATTCAGTTAATTTAGATTTTTAGTTCCAGTTCTGTTATTGATTGTAACCTTAGGCAAGCCACTCAACCCTTCAGGCCCTCATCCATGACATGGATGACTTAAAGATATATAAGGTACCTTTGATCTTTAATTATCTGAGTCTGTTTATATATGTCAAACATTGTGCTCTTTAAGAAGAAAAAGATTTGTCTTTTCAAATCCCTTTTTTTATTTTTGAAGGAAATAAATCTAAGATCAACTCAATACACCAGATTTTGTTGATAGTAAAATAATTCAATTTTTTCTTGTATTTTTACTTCATTATTAAAAGAAAGCTATGTTGAGATTTGGAAAACTCACAAGTGCTTATCTTCCATTTGAACAAAAAAATGACAAAGAGTCAGGATTTGTGTTTTGACTCATTCTGTCTCTAAATATTAGTTAATTTGTTGTCTATTCAGTTGTGTGATGATTGGAAGGAAAGCCATAAACCATGTATATTGCTAAACTGGGATATCTGTCTTTTCTTTTGATAATAGTAGGGAGGGCAGAAAGCTTAGAAATGTAACTGAAAAGTGGATCTTTATATAGTGGAATTTATAATGGGGAGAATTGAGAGCAGGTTGTGTCTTAAAGAATCCAAAGTAGTTCATATTTTGCTTATTAGTTCTTCTTAGCTTTGGGCATGATTTGGTATAGGCCAATTTGTGTATATTTTAAATTGTTGCCTCTTTCACTTTTAAGCTAGGTCTAGGGAGAATATCATATTGGAAATAATCTTAAGACAGTTGTATTTTATCTCTCAGATTCTCCTATCCAGAAATTATTGAACAAAACCTGCCAGTAGTCTCAGCTTATAACCAACTTTGATTTAATAGTAGATTCAATTAAATAGCTTTGTTACTTTAAAAAAATGTTTTTATTGATTTTAGAGAGAGAGGAAGGGGAAGAAAGAGAGAGAGAAACAGAAACAGAAACATAGATTGGCTGCTCCTCACGCCCCCTACTGGGGACTGAGCTCACAACCTGGGCATGTGCTCTGACTGGGAATCGGAACAGGTGATGACCTTTTGGTGCATGGGATAATGCTCAATCAGTTGAACCATACAGCCAATGCAGCTTTGTTACTTTTAAGGACATAGATGTGTAATATTTGATTGATCATTATGTTATTCATTTTTTTTAAAATTTACATTCAATAATTGTGTTAGCTTTCATTATTCTACTCCAGTGACTCTCAACCTCTGGCTTACCAGAAAAAGCTGCCTATTAAAATAAATTGCAGATTCCTGTGGCACGCTTTGAGAAATTCATATTTAGGTTTGATGAGGGGCCCAGGAGTATGCATGTTAAACACACACACACACACAATTAATTGTGCCTGGAAGAAGAGTTGGGTGGGGAAAGTTAAGGTATAGTAGAAATCTGGCCCTGTTACTTACTAGCTGTGTTATAGTGAGCAAATTGCTTAATTTCTCTGAGCCTCAAATATAATTTGAGTTTTCCACTAGAGACGATAACCAGAAATTGAAAAAAGGAGAGGAGTTTGGCATGAAGTGCTTACTGGTTATGTTCTGTGTTCTTAACATTTCATTTAACCCTCCTCAAATCCCCGTGACAGGTATCATTTCCTCTACTTTAGAGATGGGAAAGCTGAGGTCAGAGCGATTAAGTTACTTGCCCAACAAGTTAACTGCCAGCAGTTAGTATGTTGGCAGATCCAGTTTGGGGACTTAGATAATCTGATTCCAGAACTTGTGCTCTTAGTTACTGTGTGTTCAAGACTCTGTGGAAAGAGGAGCATGATGATAAACTTGAGAGGTCTGTGTCTTCAGAGCACAGGAAATTGGAAGGAGATGAGGCTAACAAGATGGGTAGGGTCAGACCATGTAATTCCCTTGAACATTATGTTAAGGATTTTTGTTTCAGCCAAAGTACAGTGTAAAGGCATGGAATACTTAAATAGAGGGGATGACATAATTGGGTTTGCATTTTGAAAGGTCACTCTGGTTGTAGTAGATCAAATGGATTGGAGGGGGCGGGGCCAAGAGTGGATGCAGTGGCACCCTTTTGGAGGCTGTTATAGTAAGTAGCCCAGTGGGAGGGGGCGGGGCCAAGAGTGGATGCAGTGGCACCCTTTTGGAGGCTGTTATAGTAAGTAGCCTCCAAATAATTAATGGGGAAAGTGGGACAATTTGAGAAAGATTTAGGAGAAATCTACAAGAGTTGGTAATGGATTGGGTTATGAATGAAGGAATAGAGGGTATCAAAGGTAACTCAGGTTCTGAATTGCTGAAGTGGATACACTTTATTTTATATAAGACACTCAGAAAGATGAGGTTGAATGACTAGATAATGTTATTAGAAGTGCCTTTAAGATATCCAAGAGATGTCAAATACATATAATTTTATAGTACCATTGAACTTTCTGTGTGGTAAATAAATGGGCTGCCCATTCTTTTGTCCCTTTTAACAGCTGGTGAGTACTTTTCCAGGGCTTTATTACAGTTGTTATCTCTTGAGTTACTGGTAATAAAAAATAATGTAAATAGAGTTTGACTCTTAGTTATTATAGCTAGTAAAAGAATGTGAAAGGATTCTTCAATCTAGAAAGTAAATAAGGAAAAGTATGTTAGGATAGTTCTTCTTTGGAGAATGGCAGAACTGAGAATATATGCTGGGGAAAACACTAGTAAAAAGAGGACAAAAAGGGCTAATCTAAATATAAAATAACAATTTAAAAGTCATTCAACAAACATTTGTTTTGGTTGGTTATGTGATACTCTCAGGTTTTGTGAAGGCGCTCCAGAACTTTATAATCTATACTAGATGCCCAGTGCACGAATTCGAGGGTGGGGTCCCTCGGCCTGGCCGGCGATTGGGGCCGATCAAGGGTGGGGGGGGACGCCCGGACTATGGGAGGTTGGCTGGCAGCAGGAGGTTGGCTGTGGGAGCGCACTGACCACCAGGGGGCAACTTCTGCATTGAGCATCTACCCCTTGGTGGTCAGTGTGCATCATAGCAACTGGTTGACCGGTTGTTTGGTCGCTTAGGCTTTTATATATATAGACTAGAGGCCCGGTGCACGAAATTCATGCACTCGGGCGGGGGGGTCCCCTTAGCCCGGTCTACGCCCTCTCGCAGTCCGGGAGCCCCGCAATCAATCGCCTGCAGAGGGAGGCCCCGCCCACCTGCTGCAGCACCACAGGCCGGGCAGCCCCCCTATTGATCACCCTGCAGTAGGTGGCCTGGGCCTCCTCCCTCTGTGGGTTGATCATGGGGTGATGGCGGGGGCCCCCCGACCAATCGCATCACACCCGCCTTGGCTGGCCTGGCGCCAGTGCGTGTCATAGTATGGTTGTCTGGACATCTGGACTGCCATTCTGCTGTTCGGCCGTTTGGTCGATTTGCATATTACACTTCTATTATTATAGATAGCCTGGGGGCGTAAGGCATGTAAACAACTAGAATATATAGAAAAATAAATATTAAAATAGAGCCCAGCCAGCATGGCTCAGTGGTTGAGCATTGACCTATGAACTAGGAAGTCACAGTTTGGATCCTGGTCAAGGCACATGCCCAGGTTGCCAGCTCTATCCCAAGTGTGGGACTTGCGGTAGGCAACTGAGCAGTGATTCTCGCTTATCATTGATATTTCTATCTTTCTCTCCCTCTCCTTCTTCTCTGAAGTCAATAAAAATATATGGGGGGAAAAAAGGAATTTCCTACCCTAATTTGTACTTAATAAATATTAATGGAAAAATCAGAAAAACAATATGAAAGATGAATTGGAGAGAATTAAACTAGAAACAGTCCAGATAGGAGGTTAATGCATTAGTTTAGGTAAGATATAATTAAAGCCTGAACTATGGATAGAGGAAGAGATTCTAGTCTGTTGGATTTAAAAAATATATTTTATTGATTTTTTACAGAGAGGAAGGGAGAGGGATAGAGAGTTAGAAACATCAATGAGAGAGAAACATCAATCAGCTGCCTCCTGCACACCTCCTACTGGGGGTGTGCCCACAACCAAGGTACATGCCCTTGACTGGAATCGAACCTGGGACCCTTCAGTCCGCAGGCCGACACTCTATCCACTGAGCCAAACCGGTCAGGGCTGGATTTACCATTTTATTAGATTGATGATAGAAGAGAAAAAGAGGAAGGGAAAAAATTCAAAAATCATATCTAGTTTTCTTCTCAGAGACATAAAGAATAGCGGTGCCATTATCTAGGGTGGGAAATGCAGGATGGATTTGCTGAATAGAATTGATGGGTCATATGGTAATTCTGTTTAGCTTTTTGAGGAACTGCCAAACTGTTTTCCACAAAGGCTATACCATTTTACATCCCCACCAGTAATGCACAAGTGTTCCAATTTCTTCACATCCTTGCCAACACCTGTTATTTGACTCTTTGATTATAGTCATTCTAGTGGGTGCGAAGTAATATCTCATTATTGTTTTGATTTACATTTCCTTAATGAATAATGATGTTGAGAATTTTTTCATGTGCTTATTGACCATTTGTATATTTTCTTTGGAGAAATGGCTATTCAAATCCCTTGCCCATTTAAATTTTTAAAACATTTTATTTATTTGTCAATTACCTTTGCCCATATATAATTGGGTTAACCCAATTAATAATTGATTATATATTCTAGATACTAGGCCCTTATCAAATATATGATTTGCAAATATTTGCTTCCACCTTCTTGATGAAAATATGAATGGAAAAATTAGAGAAAAAATGTTTAACTTTGATAAGTCCAATTTATCTTTTTTTAAAAAAATTATATGTGCTTTTGATGTCATATCTTAAAAACTGTTGTCTAATCCAGGGTCATGCAGATTTTTCACCTGTGTTTTCTTCCAAGAGTTTTTAAGTCCATTTTGACTTATATTTTATATGTGGTGTGAAATAGAGGTTCAAATTCATTCTTTTGAATGTAGATATCCAGTTGCCTCACCAACATTTGTTGAAAGTGTTGCTACATTTATCAGTAGTTTACTTCTTTTTATTGCTGCGAATAGTATTGCATTATGTGAATATACCACAATTTTATTATACATGTATTTGTTGGTAGACATTTGTATTTGCAGTTTGGGGTTATCTGTACTGATAAAAACCCTGGGTATAACATCACGGCCAAGCGGAAGGAAGTCAGTCCTGCAGGGATTGTCTTGGAAACGGCTGCACCCTCCCCCCAGCTGTTTCCGGGAGCTGTTTCCTGTAAGGGTGGGGTTTGAGGCAGGAACCCGCCCTCGGAGCCTGGAGGCATATCTTTATAAAGTGTGCCGCACCAGCACGGCCAAGGGTGAACCTGAGTGGGGGTGGCTGAAAGGCTTAGAAAAGACAGACAAGAGAATGAAATCTGGGTCTCAGTGGGACACTGCTTCTCTGAGAGACAGTGACCACGCCCACAGCCGTGTCTTTATTTTATAGCAGATGCCATGAGGCAAAGTAAGGGCGTGACCAAGATGTTTACAACATTCTCCTGGGTTTCAATCCTACTCAACTACATGCACCTGAACTCTATCAAGCCTACATCACTCAGGCACGTGGGGCCACATGTTTGGACCATAGGTTCAAGCTTACAACTATAGCTGTTGGCTATAATTGTGCTGGGAGGGCCCTGCCCTCCAAGCTGGGACTTGCACGTGGCAATGAGAAGACTGTGCCCTCTCATCAGTCCAAGGCTTGAACCTGTCCAAAACACTGTAGCGGCTCCCCACAATAAAGTTTTAATACATATATTAGAGGTGGTGGTGGTGGTACTGTTTTACCCACAGGAATTGCTGCAAATTTACTTCTCGGTGGAAGAACCTTTCATTCCCAATATAAATGACCAACTCCATTAAATGAAACTTCAATTTCTAGACTCGATATAAACAGTGAAGTTGCTAAAACTATTAAAAAGGCCCAACTTCTCATTATTGATGAATGCATCATGGCATCCAGTCATGCTATAAATGCCATAGACAGATTACTAAGAGAAATTATGAGTCTGAATGTTGTATTTGGTGGGAAAGTCGTCCTTCTTGGAGGGGATTTTCGACAATGTCTCAGTATTGTGCCGCATGCTATGGGATCGGCCATAGTACAAACGAGTTTAAAGTACTGTAATGTTTTGGGATGTTTCAATAAATTGTCTCTTAAAACAAATATGAGATCAGAGGATTCTGCTTATAGTGAATAGTTAGTAAAACTTGGAGATGGCAAACTTGATAGCAGTTTTCATTTAGGAATGGATATTAATGAAATCCCCTGTGAAATGATTTGTAATGGATTTATTATTGAAGCTACCTTTGGAAATAGTATATCTATAGATAATATTAAATATATATCTAAACATGAAATTCTTTGTCCAAAAAAATGAGCACATTCAAAAATTAAATTAAGAAATTTTGGAAATACTTGATGGAGATTTTCACACATATTTGAGTGATGATTCCATTGATTCAACAGATGATGCTGAAAAGGAAAATTTTGCCATCGAATTTCTTAATAGTATTACTCCTTCGGGAATGCTGTGTCATAAATTAAAATTGAAAGTGGTGCAGTCATCATGCTATTGAGAAATCTTAATAATAAATGGGGTCTTTATAGTGGTACCAAATTTAACATTAACGAAGCTGAAGTGTTAACAGGATCTGCAGAGGGAGAGGTTGTTCTGATTCCAAGAATTGATTTGTCCCTGTCTGACACCAGCCTCCCATTTAAATTAATTTGACGACAGTTTCCGGTGATGCCAGCATTTGCGATGATTATTAATAAATCACAAGGACAAACTCTAGACAGAGTAGGAATATTCCTACCTGAACCTGTTTTCACACATGGTCAGTTATATGTTGCTTTCTCTTGAGTTTGAAGAGCATGTGACATTACAGTTAAAGTTCTAAATACTTCATCACAAGGGAAATTAGTCAAGCACTCTGAAAGTGTTTTCACTCTTAATGTGGTGTACAGGGAGATATTAGAATAAGTTTAATCACTTTATCAGTCATTGTTTGCATCACTGTTGTTTTTATATCATGTTTTTGTTATTTTCATATCATGTTTTTGTTGTTTTTATGTCATGCCTCTGTTGTTATATCCTTTTGTTACTGTTTATTTATTAATAAATTTACATATTATTTTCATATACATTTTACTAATTTCCTTTCATCTCTCACACTTCTATTATAGAGAAAGGGCAAATAGCAATATTAAAATATCTCCGCTAATTCCCTTTTAATGTGCACGAATTTTGTGCACTGGGCTACTAGTTATGAATAAAGATGCTGTGTACAAATATTTTTGTGTGCCTGGTGCTTTCATTTCTTTTGAGTAAATGATAACTATTTAAGAAATTGTTCTATCATGTGTAAATGTTAATTTAACCTAATAAACTTCTTTTAAACTGTTTTCCAAAATGGTTATACCATTTTACACTCCCATCAGCAATGTAATGAGTTCCAGTTCCTCACGTTCATTTATCAAATTATGAAAATATCATGGAAAATAATACAAGAACAAATAAATAGTAATATAAGAATAAACTATGTATTTTGCATATTCACACCTATAAATCTACTTTTGTCCCACCCTATATTTTGTATAAGTAACTCTGGTATGGATTTCTTTTTTTTTTTTTTAATATATTTTATTGATTTTTCACAGAGAGGAAGGGAGAGGGATAGAGAGTTAAAAACATCGATGAGAGAGAAACATCGATCAGCTGCCTCCTGCATACCCCCTACTGGGGATGCACCCGCAACCAAGGTACATGCCCTTGACCAGAATCGAACCTGGGACCCTTCAGTCCGTAGGCCGACGCTCTATCCACTGAGCCAAACCAGTCAGGGCTGGATTTCTTAAAATGGAATTTTTGTGTGAAATGGTAAATGCATATTGAATTTGCTAGATTTTTCTGGAATTTTCTCCAGAGTTTGTACTGATTTTTTTGTTGTTGTTTTTGTTTAAATATATTTTATTGATTTTTTACAGAGAGGAAGGGAGAGGGATAGAGAGTTAGAAACATCGATGAGAGAGAAACATCGATCAGCTGCCTCCTGCACACTCCCCACTAGGGATGTGCCCGCAACCAAGGTACATGCCCTGACCGGAATCGAACCTGGGACCCTTGAGTCCGCAGGCCAATGCTCTATCCACTCAGCCAAACCGGTCAGGGCGTTTGTACTGTTTTTATATTACCACTACTAATGCATGAGAGAGCATATTTCTCTTCCACCCCACCATCAGCATGTGGTGAATTTTTGCCATTTTGATAGGTACAAAATGAAATCTTAATATAGTTTATTTTGTATTTCTCTTACTTTGAGTGCTGTTGAACAGTTTCATATATTTAATGGTTTCCTTTTTTTTTCTTTGAACTACCCATATCTCTGCCAGGTTATAGAAACTATATATTAAAGATATCAGGTTGTTGTCTTCTTTGTTTTTTCAAACATACTATGGGTACATCTTGAGTTGTGCATGTATTTAATAGTCTGTGTATTTTGATCCCTTTTGCTGATGGGCTCACTGCATCAGGATTAGATAAATTTTTAAGAACTGATACATATTAGGTTATTAACCCTTTATAAACATAAGTTTCAAAGTTTTCCCAAATTCATTTGTCTTTTTGTTTAGACTCGCAGTGGTTCTCAACCCTCTGGCCCTTTAAATACAGTTCCTCATGTTGTGACCCAACCATAAAACTATTTTCATTGCCACTTCATAACTATAATGTTGCTACTGTTATGAATCATAATGTAAATACCTGATATGCAGGATGGTCTTAGGCAACCCCTGTGAAAGGGTCGTTCGACCGCCAAAGGGGTCGCGACCCACAGGTTGAGAACTGCTGATTTAGAGTATCTTTTCCATGATTCCTCAAGTTTTCTTTTTTTATCATTAAATATATCACTTTTTCCCTATTGTTTGGGATTTGGATCATAGGCATGTTTCCTCCCTAATCACAGAGGAACTTGATCATATTTCCTTCTAGTACTTGTATAATTTCATTTTCTTAATATATCTTTATTGATTTTAGAGGAAGGGAGAGGGGTAGAGAGATAGAAACATCTATGAGAGAAACATTGATCAGCTGCCTTTTGCACACACCCTATCGGGGATTGAGCCTGCAACCCAGGCATGTGCCCTGACTGGGAATTAAATTGGTGACTTCTTGGTTCATGGGTCAGTGCTCAACCACTGAGCCGCATCAGCCGTGCTAGTTTCATTTTTTATATTTGTATTTTTGACCCATATGTAATTGATGTTCAGTTTGAGGAACAGGTATTATTTTATATATTTTTTTCCCTAAATAGCTATTGGTGTCTCCCAGCAACTCTTAATTATGTGAAATCTAATTTTTTATCATGGATTTGAGATGCAGCTTTAATCCATTTAGCAGTAATATTTATGTAATTGGTTCAGTGACTTCACTAAACATGAGACAGCTGCTTAAAAGTTACATAGGGGGCATGGGGCTGTACTTTTTATAACTATAAAATGATAAAATTTTACACATTTCTTTTCCTTTAATTATATGATAAATTCCAAGGTACACATGCGTGGATTTTTTTTAACTTTCAGATTATTGATTTATTTGTCCTATTTTTGTTATTGTACTGACGATGGTAATTTTGTGTTATCTTTTGGTATTTGGTAGAGCAAATGTTCTAATTTCCTCATTATTTCTTGTTTCTCTAATGTTTTGGATGGTGCTATCCTTATAAATTTACTCAGTCAACTATTAACTTTAATATTTTGCATATGATAGTCTTACTAGAGGCCCGGTGCATGAAATTCGTGCACGGGTAGGGTCCCTAGGCCTGGCTGGCGATCAGGGCTGATCTGTGGGGAGACCAGTGGAGTGATTGGGGGCCCCCCACTGGCACCCAAATTGGCCAGCCTGGCACCACTCGCTCACTGGCCCTGCCCCCCACCGCTGCCGCAGGTTGCCTCCCTCTGTGAGGCGACCGGTGGGGCGATCCGGTGGCTCCACACTGGCACATGCCTTGGCTGGCCTGAGGCCTGCAAGCTGGGGGCAGCTCCTGCATTGAGCGTCTGCCCTCTGGTATCAGTGCATGTCATAGTGACTGGTTATGTCAGTCATTCAGCAGTTTGGTCGATTTGCATATTAGGCTTTTATTATATAGGATGATGTTTGTCTAGTAAATAATTGTGGAAATTGGATCATTGTTAGTGGTGATATAGAGAGAATAATTATTTCTTTGTAGTTCAACAAATATTTATGTAATATTAACTGTAGAAGGCAGGGTGTAGGACAGAGAGGCAATACGAAAATGAATGAGACACATTGTGCCTACCTGTCTAAGGGAGAGAGTTAAATAATTGCAATATAATGTAGTAAATACTGCAGGATTTTTTGAAGCATGAAGGGAGAGTGACCAGCTCTTCCTACTAGAGTTAAGGTTTTATGTGGGAATTTCTTAAGCAGGTAAGAAAGGATATGGAACTTGAAAATTTTAATGTAAAATAAGGGTACAAAGTTATTAAATAAGGTCTTGAGTAACATTGAAGATTTTTTGTATAGGTAGATTATTAATTCCACTTTATATTGAATTTAGTCCAATCTCATTTTAAGAATGAGAAGTTAAGTGACTTTCCTATGGTCATATATTCTTGAAAGAACTGTAATTGAAGCACTTTGTTCCATGCAAATTCCAGAGCAGGGAAGTTGATAAAAGTATATGGTGCAGCCTTGAAAGTATGTTAGAAATGGAATACAAATAACAATTAACAGTACTGTTTTTATTGCAGTGCAGTGTTAATTTAGGGAGGTACAAAAGACATGTAAATGTGTATTATTTAGTTATGAAAGTTTTCTAGCAAGAAGTAAAATTGGTTCAGTGACTTCCTAAAAATGAGACAGCTGCTTAAAAGTTATATAGGGGGGCTCGGCCAGCATGGCTCAGTGGTTGAGCATCGACCTAAGAACCAGGAAGTCACAGTTCGATTCCCAGTCAGGGCACATGCACGGGTTGCAGACTTGATCCCCAGTGAGGGGTGTGCAGGAGGGAGCCGATCAATGATTCTCTTTCACCGATGTTTCTATCTCTCCCTCTCCCTCTCTGAATTCAATAAAAATACATTATGAAAAAAGTTATATAGGGGACATGGGGAGAATTGGCTAGAACTTAATTTTCCTTAGAAGTCTAGTGAAATCAATTTTGGAGTTTTTTTCTTTAAATTGGTGAATTTAAGCAAGTTAAAATAGCTAACACAGTGGTTCTCAACCTTGGCTGCACATTAGAATCACCTGGGAATCTTTTTAAAATCCTGATTTCTGGGCCTCATCCTCACGGAAATTCTATTTCTTTGTTACTAATGTTGTGGCCTCACC
>NW_005871205.1:2137144-2153624 GCF_000147115.1 Myotis lucifugus
AGAAACAGAATTTCCGGAGGACGAGGCCCAGAAATCAGGATTTTAAAAAGATTCCCAGGTGATTCTAATGTGCAGCCAAGGTTGAGAACCACTGAGCTAACATTTAATGTAGTGCTTACTGTATCAGAATATTAATCTGTGCTTATATTTAATAACATTTAAACCTCACAACTACTGTATAAGTTATTCACTTTACAGATTAGGAAAATGAGGCTACCCAAGTCACAGTTTATAAATAGTGTTGTCAGGATTCATATCCTGGTAATATCATTCCAGAACCCAGCCTTTTAATTATGAGAGTCATTTTTAAAATTGGATAATAAGATACAAAGGAACTGGTAGCAGAACTACCAGGGAATTTACTGTAGTGTTTACTTATCTAATGAATCAGATATGTTAAAGGCCATATTTTATATAAATCAGTTTTAGGGGGAACACTGCAGTGTCTGTGTTAAATTTATTACTTTCTCCCATTGCATTTTTACTTTGGAATGTCTATATTAGAGTTGATTGAAAACTGGCACATAGTATCTTAAAGGAAAAGAAAGATAGCTTACTGAATTAAATATTTTGTGTATTTTCTTATATTTGAAGATCAGTAATAGACGGGATTCTTCTGTTTTTAGAAACGTACTATAGGTACATCTTGAGTTGTGCATGTTTTTAATAGTCTGTATTAAATTGATATTTATCTAATCCTCATTGCATAGGATTAGATAAATATTTAAGTACTGATACAGAAAATCTTTCAAGATAAAAATATTTAACTTTAGAAGTGTAAGTATAGTATATACTTATATGCTAGATATAGTAGGAATTTTTTTTTTAAGCATCACAGGTGATTCAGATAATGAACCAGGTTTAGGAACTACTGAATTAGTAGGCCATACTTCCTTCTTAGTGAATTTCCAGACCTGAGATGATTTTTATATGGGCTGTTAGAAAATAATCTTACACTAATTATTCTTAGCAGCTTTTGCTTTCCCTGACTTTTTTCTTCTTTTCTCATTTTTCTACAATAGGTTATGCCAAAGTGGCTTCATTCATACAGATGAACCAAGGATTGGGATAGCAAGTACAAAATTAGAATCAAACAGCTGATTGCCCAGCAGGATGCCATCAACTAACAGAGCAGGCAGCCTGAAGGACCCTGAAATTGCAGAGCTCTTCTTCAAAGAAGATCCAGAGAAGCTCTTCACAGACCTCAGAGAAATTGGCCATGGAAGCTTTGGAGCAGTGTATTTTGTAAGTGTTAAAGGCTTACTGTCAGTGACCAGTAAGCCTTTATATTTACTTAATATCCAGTTCTGGCAGAGTAAAAAGCAATAATACAAAGAGATATAGGCCATAGTACATTTTATGGTCACTTGAATAGATGTGTGTGTATAATATGAGAATAGTTCTTGCTGTCCCCAATTTGCTGACAGTTTTTATCATAAAAGGATGTTGGATTTTTGTCAAATGTTTTTTCTGCATCTATTGATAAGATCATATGATTTTTAAAAAATCCTCACCTGAGGATATTTCCTCCATTGGTTTCTAGAGAGAGTGGAAGGGAAAGAGGAGGGCAAGAGAGAGAGAGAAACACCAACGTGAGAGAGACACACGGATCAGCTGCCTCCTGCACGCACCCCTGCTGGGGCTGGGGCTGGGGAACCTGGAACCAAGGTACATGTCCTTGACCAGGAATCGAACCCTTGACTCTTCGGTCCATGGGCCGATGCACTCTAACCACTGAGTATAACTGACCAGGGCTGATTATATGATTTTTATTCTTCATTTTGTTGATGTTGTGTAGCACATTAATTTGATTTGCAGGTATTGAACCAACCTTGCATCCTAGGAATAAATTTCACTTGATCATGGTGTATGAACTTTTTAATATTGCTGAGTTTGATTTGCTATTATTTTGTTGAGGTTTTTGTATCAATGTTTATCAGGGATATTGGCCTATCATTTTATTTTTTTGTAGTGACTTTGTCCGGTCTTGGTATCAGGGTAATACTAGCCTTCTAAATTGAGTTTGTGAGCCTTCCTTCCTGTTCAGTTTTTTGGAATAGTTTGAGAAGGATAGGTATTAATTCTTCTTTGAATGTTTGGTCAAATTTATCTGTGAAACCTCTGGTCAAGGGCTTTTGCTTGTTGAAAGTTATTATTATTACTATTATTATTACAGATTCGATTTTGTTAGTAGTTATTGGTCTGTTCAGATTTTCTGTTTCTTCCCAATTTAACCATGGAAGATTGTGTGTTTCTAAAAATATATCCAGCCATAGCTGGTTTGGCTCAGTGGATAGAGTGTCAGCCTGTGGACTGAAGGATCCCAGGTTCGATTCCGGTCAAGGGCACATGCCTGAGTTGTGGGCTTGATCCTCAATAGGGGGCATGCAGGAGGCAGCCAATCAATGATTCTCTGTCATCATTGATGTTTTAATCCAGTGGTTCTCAACCTTCCTAATGCCGCGACCCTTTAATACAGTTCCTCATGTTGTGGTGACCCCCAACCATAAAATTATTTTCGTTGCTACTTCATAATGAAGTTTTGCTACTGTTATGAATCCTAATGTAAATATCTGATATGCAGGATGTATTTTCATTGTTCGTGACCCACAGGTTGAGAACCGCTGTCTCTCTCTCCTTTCCTCTCTGAAATCAATAAAAGTGTATTTAAAAAATATAAAAATATATCCATTTCTTACAGGTTGTTCAATCTGTTGACATGTAATTGTTTGTATTATTTCCTTATATTTCTGTGGTGTCGGTTTTCACTTCTTGTTCATTTGTGATTTTATTTGAGCCTTCTCTTCTTTTTTTCTTGATGATTTGCAAATATTTTCTCCCATTCCATATATTGCTTTTCACTTTGCTGATTCTTTCATTTGCTGTACAGAGCTTTCAATTTGAGGTAGTCCCACTTACTTATTTTTGCTTGTGTTGCTTGTGCTTTGGGTGTCATATTCAGAAAATTGCTCCCAAGACCAGTGTCAAGGAGTTTTTTTCTCTATCTTATCGTTGTTTTCATTGAAGTATTTTACATATTTATATTTGATGCAGTCACTAATATAGCTGGGTATAAGTTTATTGTTTTCTATTTGATTTCTATTTGTCCTATCTGTTCTTCCTTTATTCATCCTCATTCTTGTCATCTTTTGAATTAGTCAAGTATATATTGTTATTTTTGTTTTAAAGTATAGGTTTTATTATTATTCACATATGAGGAAGCCAATAGGTCAGGTAATAACTGCCATTGAAAGATAGTTTGTGCTCTGGCCACTGTGGCTCAGTGGAAGAGCCTCAGCTCATGCACTGAAGGGTTACAGGTTTGGTTCCTGGTCAAAGACAGTACTTGGGTTGCAGATTCGTCCCAGTGTGTGTGGGAGGCAACCAATTGATGTCTCTTTCTCACATCGATGTTTCTCTTTCTGTATCCTCCTACCCCTTTCCACTCTCTCTAAACATCTCCTCGGGTGAGGATTAACAGTAAAAAAGAAAAGAATAGATAGTTTGTAAAACTCACAGATCCCAAGGAAAGGAAGTATATCATGCCAAAAGGGGGACACGTGAAGTACTGGTTTAGTTGAGGAGGCAGAGGAATCAAGGGAAATACATGGGCAAGAACTTTTATTGTGATTTCTGTGGGAAGGAACGGGAGTGGCAGGAGTATAGAGGCTGTCCCTAGTTGTCCATTACTTGGCCTATGCCGATTAGATCGGGAGATGGGGGATTCAGAGTGCGAGTCATTGAAGATACCGGCTCTGGATTGGTGATTTGTATATGTAAGATGTGCTTGTTTACTCTCTCTAGTCTAGAGTCTAGGAATAAGCCAAACCTGGGAATGGCAGACTTTTTTGTTAGCAAGGCCCCAGATGTCAAATTATAGTACACAAAAAGACATGAGTAATACAAGTTTTAACTCTATTAACCTTTTGATAATGTATTTTTATTATTCTGTTACCATAGCGATTATAATGGATATATTCTTGATTTACTTTCGTTAAATTGGCACTTTTACCACTTCTCAAATACTAATGTAAAAAATGCTTAGTATTTCAACTCTGTCTTTCAGCTTTCTTTTTGCAATTTTTCTTGTATATCTTACTTCTAAAATATTTATTGGGTTCCCATTTTGTTTGTTTTTTAAAAAGTCTCTGGCAACTCCAACATCTGAATCCCCATTGGGTCTGTTTATATTTTTAGTTTTTCCCTTTTCAGTATTTGGTCCATTTTTTAGAATGACATAATTTCTTAAAAATATACTTTTATTGATTTCAGAGAGCCAGGGAGAGGGAAAGAGAGAGAGAGAAGAGAGACATCAGGGATGAGAGAATCATTGATTTGGCTGCCTCCTGCATGCCCCCTACTGGGGATTGAGCTCACAAACAAGGCATGTGCCCTGAGGAGGAATCGAACTCTGACTTCCTAGTTCATAGGTCGATGCTCAACCACTAAGCCATGCCAGCTGGGCTGCATGACATAATTTTTGATTGCTTCATTATAAAGGAGAATTTGTAGATGTTTTGAATGATGTTATTTTTCTTAAAAAACAGTTGTTATTATTATTATTATTTTGGCAAGCTGATAAAATACTGGTTGAATCACTTTGAGAGGCTTTGTTTTAACCTTTGTTAGGGCTACTTGACATCAGTTTTCCCTTATTACTAGGCCTTGGCCTTATTCTTTTCTTTTTTTTAAGTTTTTAAATTGTTTATTTTTATTGATTTCAGAGAGGAAGGGAGGGAGAGAGATAGAAACATCCAATGATGAGAGCAAATCGTTGATTGGCTGTCTCCTGCACGCCCCCTACTGGGAATCGAGCCCGAAACCCACTCATGTGCCCTTGAGCAGAATCGAACCCGGGACCCTTCAGTCCACAGGCTGACGCTCTGTCCACTGAGCCAAACCAGCTAGGGCCTTGGCCCTTATTTTTAAAGCATGGCTCTTCTGGAATCCCAACTGAATTTCAAGGCTCAACCATTTTAGTGGGTTTGAATTCCCACCTCCATCTCTCTAGCTCTTCTCGTCTTCTGAAAGCTCTGTTATCTCTTTCGTTTTCCAGCTGCCTGTTTTTTGCTGAGTTTCTGGGAGTCTTATGCAGATACATACTTGGGAGTTTACTATTTACTTTGCAGATTTTGGAGCTGCTTTTCAGCTGTCTTTTCTAAGATTGTGCCTTTTAAATTCCAGCCACTTTGGAAGCTCTTGTCTTTGGCCTCTGTCTCCTTGGACTCTTTTCCTGTGCAACAAATTCAGGCATGAAGCTGGAATAAATTTACAGCTCACTTTATATACTGTTCTTCTCTGGAGGATTCTAGTCTCTGAAGTCTTGCCTGCATGTGTTGCTCTCTGATAGTTTCATATAATTGTTTTACATAGATGCCTGCTTTATGGTTAATTTGGGCTTTAGGAATTGTCTAGCATAAGCATCATGGCAAGAATTAGTATTGAAATTTCCTTTAGTTAATATTATATGCATGGACTTTTCATATGTCCTTCTGTAAAAATATGTGTTTTTGGAGTTTTGGTCTTTCATTGTTACTGTTGAAAAGTATAACATTTCAGTAGGCTCTCTTTAGACCTTTCCAAATAATCTATCTAGTGGGGGAAGTAATATTATTGTCCTTTTCCTTTCATTAAAGGGACTGAATTAAATCACATATCAGCAAAATACCAGTGGTTTAACATTTTAAAATAAAACTATAAAAATTGGATTATCCCAAATCCAGAACTTGTCAGTAGTGTTTGTTGAAGTGTATGACTGGTGTAGTTATGTTTTGAGTTAAGGTTGTAGTGGGAACTAAGGATATGATCAGAGAAAGGTAAAAAAGAAACACAAGTGAGGACTCTCGAAGAGAGCCTCCTCCACTATACTAAAAAATGTGAGCCTTATTCTGAAGTCTTGAGGGAAGTGAGGTACAACAGAAATACTGTCTTTCCATTTGTGATATAGAAAGTTTATTCTTACTGCAGTGTGGAGAAAAGATTGCATGTGCCAAAAATCAAAGAAGAAAGACTGATTATGAAGCTTTTGTAATAATTTAGGAAAGAAATGCTGAGGGCTTAAACTAGATATTGACAGTGAGGGTGCAGAGGTGAAAACACATTTAAAAGTTTAAATTGATAGCATCAAGAGAACTTGCTTTTCTAACAAGGTAAGAAGGTGCACATTGTATTTCCTCACCCATGGAATAGAATTTTTTTTTTTAAATATATTTTATTGATTTTTTACAGAGAGGAAGGGAGAGAGATAGAGAGTTAGAAACATCGATGAGAGAGAAACATCGATCAGCTGCCTCCTGCACACCCCCCATTGGGGATGTGCCCGCAACCCAGGTACATGCCCTTAACCGGAATCGAACCTGGGACCTTTCAGTCCGCAGGCCGACGCTCTATCCACTGAGCCAAACCGGTTTCGGCTGGAATAGAATTTTTGGGGGTGCGTGATTCGCTAGTGCTTGGACCTTCTTATGCGATAGTTTCTGGGTTGTTTTACCCAGGCTGGATTATTTCAGAGAGCTGTGGTTGATAGAGGATGTCTCATAGTCCCAGAAGTAAGGATTTAACCGGGGCAACAAAAGCAAATTAGTGTAAGCTAGTTATCAGGAGCTGGCTCTGGAAAGACCTGGTGATTAAACACAATGGTCATGATCCTGGATTGGAAAAAATTCCTATAAAGGATATTACTGAGATAGCTTGTGAAATTTGAATATGGACTATATATATATTGGATAATAGTGTTATATCAATGCTAAGTTTCCTAAATTTGATAATTGTACTGTGGTTATTCAAGAGAACGTTGTTATTCTCAAGAGATATATGAACAAGTATTTTGGAACTAAGAGTGAGAATGTCTACTCATATCCTCTTCAATAATTAAATAATGATAATGTAGTGATAACATTATATATGTTGAGATAGAGAGTCTAAAAGCAAATGTGGCAAAATGTTAACCAAGGATTATTCTATGGTAGGAGTTGGAAACTACAGAGCCCTTGGGCCAAATCCAGCCTGTGAACTGTTTTTGCTCAGCTTTCAAACTAAGAATGGTTTTTACATTGAAAAAAGAATAAGGATATGCAACAGAAAAAGAAGACCATGTATTTGGCTCATAAAGCCTAAAATATTTAATATCTCGCTCTTTATATAAAAAGTTACTGACTTCTGACCTAGTGGCAGGTGTAAAGGTTCACCGTGCTATATCAACTTAGCATCATGCCTGACAGATTTGTATAATAAAATGAGGGAGGGAAACAAAACAAAAAGCTGACTTAGGAAGTTAGGAAATTTAGGCTCAGGTTAGGACAACCCCAGGTATACTGCCTGAAAGCATAGAGAAGGAGTCTAGGGCAACTGCTCTGAGCAGGTGTTTTCTGTTAACTGTCTCGATGTCTGGGAAACAGTGCTCCATGTAAATGAGTAAATTTTGAATGTAGCCCAGAATTGAATATTTTTGCTGTAATTCCATTTCTAAGTCACCAACCTTTGTATTTTGTGGTATCAAATAAACCCATGTGGGAGGGTGTTTATGTGTTTCATGTGTGAGTATATGTGCATGAATGTGTGCTTCTGTATTTATGTTTCTTTTCACCTTAACAGGGCTAAATGTGCAGTGTCTGTCTATAGTGTATAAGGAGGAAAGAACCTCTTGTCAAATTTTTTAGATTAATAGTTCTTATAACATATCTCTGAATTTTCATTAATTGGCAGTAGGGATCACATTAAATTTAAAAATACTCTTAATTGAGCCAGCTCTGGTGGCTGTCTCATCAACAAAGTTAATCAAGGACTTGTAGCTTAAGTATTTGAAACCAGAGTCAGGTGTCTAAAAGGATCCCTATCTAGATTGCCAGGAAGATAAACATTCTCTTTTATTTTCCAATACCTTAAATAGAACCAACGTGATGTCAATAGATGGGCCACAGAACAGTGGCCTGGGAAACAGGTAGCTTGCCAATAAATGTGGCAGATCTTGTATGATTATAGCGCGAAGTCATTTATTTATTTTATGAAAGTTTTTTCTTCATTTATAAATTGTCTAAGATGCTACCAACCTGTGTTCTTTTTATTTAATGTATATTTTTACTGATTTCAGAGAGGAATGGAGAGGGAGAGAGAGATAGAAACATCAATTGATCGGCTGCCTCCTGCATGTCCCCTACTGGGGATCGAGCCTGCAACCCACGCAATG
The DNA here is from genome assembly GCF_000147115.1 of Myotis lucifugus. Taxonomy (NCBI): domain Eukaryota; kingdom Metazoa; phylum Chordata; class Mammalia; order Chiroptera; family Vespertilionidae; genus Myotis; species Myotis lucifugus. The sequence goes on from NW_005871205.1 coordinate 2,145,330, forward strand.
CCCTTGACCGGAATCGAACCCGGGACCCTTCAGTCCGCAGGCCCACGCTCTATCCACTGAGCCAAACCAGCTATGGCCCAACCTCTATTCTTTAGGGACTTGGCAAGTTTTATATTTTTGATGGTTATAGCAAATTTTTTAGTGTTATTAAAAAAAAGTAATAAGTATACAAAAGAAGTATAGAAAGACCATCTACATATAATTAATTGATATTGTGATTTCAGATAATTCTTTTTTAAAAATATTTTTGTTGATTTCAGAGAGGAAGGGAGAGAGAGAAACATCAATGATGAGAGCAAATCATTGATTGACTGCCTCCTGCACACCCACACTAGGGATTGAGCTAGTAACCTGGGCATGTGCCCTGACTGGGAATCAAACCGTGACTTCCTGGTTCATGGATAGATGCTCAACCACTGAGCCATGCTGGCTGGACTCAGATCATTCTTATTAGTTCATTAAAATAGTTCCCAAAAGGATCTTCACAGACAGTATCCTGGTTTGAAACAGAATGATTATATATGTTTTCTTTTTTCCTAGTCACTGCTTTCTTTTCTTGACAGCATCATTTGTCTTTAGGCCTATAGCCAATTTTGTCTTTACTCTTTTATTCTCAGGCAGTGACTATAGATGACATGTAATGTTGTGCTCTTCTTTAATTACTTATAGCTCTTTTAATTCTGTCCTACATTTTATTTTTTTCTGTATATACACACTTTTAAAAAATTTTCTTTCCTCTCCTGTTATCTTACTTATTCTACTAGAATGTCCCATTCTCTTCAGTTAATTTATTAGTATTAATCACTTCAAGGAAAGTGTAGAAATCTTGGTTCTTCTCTATATTCTTTATGCTAGTCTTGTTTTATGTATTTCAGCTAAATAATTATAAACCCAACATTCAGTTTCATAATTTTCACTTTAACCAGACATAGGTATTTTAAAGAATCTTAAGAGCAAGAATAGTTTTTAAACTTATCCACATATTTACCATGTTACACACAACTTAATTGTTTACTTTGAAAAATCCCAAACAGTCTACAAAAGGACTCCCAGAACTAATAAATAAGTTTAATAAGGTTGCAGGATAAAACATCAATATACAGTCCTAGCTGGTTTGGCTTAGTGGTAGAGCGTCGGCCTTCGGACTGAAGGGTCCTGGGTTCAATTCCGGTCAAGGGCACATGCCAGGGTTGTGGGCTCGATCCCCAGTCGGGGGCATGCAGGAGGCAGCCTATCAGTGATTCTCTCTCATTATTGATGTTTCTATCTCTCTCTCCCTGTCCCTTCCTCTCTGAAATCAATAAAAATATATCTTAAAAAAGATCAATATACAAAAATCCATTGTATTTCTATATGTCAGCAGTGAACAAGTAGAGTTTCTTATGTTTTAAAAGTACTATGTATAGTACCCCCAAAGTGAAACACTTGAGTATAAATCCAGCAAAAAGGTACAAGACTATATGTTGAAAACCATAGAACATTGATAGAAAAAATGAAAGACCCAAATAAGTGAATATATATACACAATAGTGATAGATTGGAAGACTAAATGCTGTCGTGCTATCAGTTTTCTCCAAATTGATGTATAGATTCAGTGCACTCCCAATAAAAAATCCAGCAAGCTTTTAAAATAAATATTGACTAGCATATTTTAACATTTTATAGAAAGGCAAAAGAACTAACGTAGCCAAAACAATTTTGAGAAAGAATAGTTAAGGAACTCGCTACCTGATTACAACAGCTTACTATAAACCTGCAGCAATTAAGATAGTATGATATTGTTGAAAGGATAAATACATAAATAAATTAAACAAAATAGAGTAGACATATACCCACACAAATACAGTAAATTGATTTTTTAAAATAAATCTTCATTGTTGAGAGTATTACATATGTTTATCTGATACCACAATAATAATCCCCCCACCCCATTGTCACCCTCCACTCGGTTCCTGCCCCACCTTAGGCTCATAGGTAATGCATATATGAATATAAGTGTTGTTTAATCTCTTTCCACCTCCCCCTCCTTCCCTCTGAGGTTTTTTAGTCTGTTCCATGTTTCCATGCTTCTGGTTCTATTTTATTCATTGTTTTATTTTGTTCATTAGATTCCTTGTTTGTTCATTTGGATTTTTAGATTCCATTGTTGATAGATATATATTTGTTGCCATTTTATTGTTCAAATTTTTTATCTCTTCTTTTTCCTCTTTTTCTTCCTCTTCCACTTCTTAGAGAATACCCTTCAACATTTCATGTAATACTGGTTTGGTGGTGATGAACTTCTTTATCTTTTTCTTGTCTGTGAAGTTCTTTATCTAACCTTCAATACTAAATGATAGCTTTTCTAGGTAGAGTAATCTTGGTTGTAGGTTCTTGTTATTCATCATTTTAAAAAATATATATATTTTATTGATTTTTCACAGAGAGGAAGGGAGAGGGATAGAGAGTTAGAAACATTGATGAGAGAGAAACATCGATCAGCTGCCTCCTGCACACTCCCTACTGGGTGTGTGCCCGCAACCAAGGTACATGCCCTTGGCCGGAATCGAACCTGGGACCCTTGAGTCCGCAGGCCGACACTCTATCCACTGAGCCAAACCGGCTAGAGCTCATCATTTTGAATATTTCTTGCCACTCCCTTCTGGCCTGCAAAGTTTCTGTTAAGAAATCAGATGACAGTCATATGGGTGCTCCCTTGTAGGTAAGTAATTGCAATAGGTTTTCAATATCTTTCTCTCTCTTCTTCTTCTGGCACCCCCATGATGTGTATGTTAGCACTCTTGAAGATGTCCCAGAGGTTTCTTACGTTATCTTCATATTTTTGGTTTCTTTTTTCTTTTTGCTCTTCTGATTGGATGCTTTTTGCTTCCTCATGTTCCAAATCCCTGATTTAATTCTCATCATCCTTTGCTCTACTGTTGAATCCCTGTAAAGTACTCTTTACTTAATTTAGTGTATGCTTCATTTCTGACTGTCCTTCTTGATGCCCTTGATGTTCTCACTAAGATTCTTGAAATTCTCATTAAGCTTCTTGAAGCTCTCATTAAGATCCTTGAGCATCCTTAGAACCATTGTTTTGAATCTGTATTTAGTAGTTTGTTTGCTTCTATTTCATTCAGTTCTTTTTCTGGAGATTTCTTCTGTTCTTTCATTTGTGACATGTTTGTCTCCACATTTTGGTTGCTTTCCTGTATTTGTTTCTGTGTATTAGGTAGAACTGCTATGTCTCCTGGAATTGGTAGAGTGGCCTTGTGTAGTAGGTACCCTGTAGGGCCCAGTGGCTCAGCCTCCCCAATCACCTGAGCTGGGCACTTTAGGTGCACCACTGTATGAGCTGTGTGCACAGTCTTGCTGTAGTTGAGCCTTGATTACTGTTGATGTCACTGGGAGGAATTGACCTTCAGGACAATTGGCTATGAGGACCAGCTGCGACTGCCTCTATGGAGCAGGACTTGCTTCAATGGGGCTTTGGTGCTCACTGAGTCTGCCCCTTGAGTGTGCTGCTCGTGAATATGTAGAGTTGTAATCTGGTGTGGTCTAAAGCTGTCTACTGGGTGCACTGGCTTTGGGGACTTGCAGGAGGTGCAAAGTCAGCAACTACAGAGGAGCTACAGAGCAATCTGTGATTGCTGTTACTTGTGTTGGGCTTGGAAGTGCCCAGGAGAGTCCAAGCTGTGAAGCAAGGCAGGCTGCTGCTAGTGCCAGGTCTTGGGTCTCTTATTAAGAGGCATAAGGCACACTGATGCTAGCTGCTGCTTGTTTGAAAGATTTTAGGAAAGTCTGAAGCCTGTGCCAGGACAGGCCATTCATATGGAAAAACCACTGCAAACAGCTTGGGTGGGGTTGCAAATTGGGTGGGATGAGGTCTCAGAGTCACCAGGTCAGAGCAAACAGTGTGAGCCAGGCTAATGAAAACTCAGATATGGCTCCTGCCAGTCAGCTCTGCGATGCGGGGAGGTCTTAGCATAGGAACAGTGAACTCTGTGAGCACCCCTGTCTGGGAGAAAGCCGCCCCTGAGTCCTTGCCCCGATGATGGACAATCCAGTTCCTCCTGGATCCCCCGAAGCTGCTGCCCCAGTGCTGGAGCTCAGAGGGAGCAATTCTGAGTATATCCATATGCCAGCACTTTAAGAGGAACTGCTGGGACTCTGGTAGCCTCTGTGTCACTCAGCCATAATCCCTGCTAGTTTTTACAGCCTGAAGTTATGGGGACTTCACTTCCCGATACTGGAAGCCTGGGCTGAGGTGTCTGGTTTGGGGCTAAGGGGTCTAGTGTAGGGCTGGGACCCCTTACTCCTCACAGGAGGCCTCTGCAGCCTAGATATCTGTCCCAATTAAAAAAAAAAAAAAGTCACATGTGGGTGTTGAACCAGCCCGGTTCCCACCTCTGCCCCTCCTACCGGTCTTAATGTGCTTTCTTCTTTACTTCTCTAGTTGTAGGACTTCCATGGAGCCAGATTTCAGGGGGTTCTGAATGATAATTGTTAGATATTTTAGCTGTAATTTTAATGCGGTTGTGGTGAGTACAAGTGTTTACCTATGCTGCGATCATGGTGCTCCTCTTCCAATAAATTTGTTTTTTTTATAAAGGTGCAAAGACAATCCAATGAAGAAAGGATACTCTTTTCAATAAGTAGTGCCAGAGCAACTAGACATCCATATACATAAAAATAAACTCTGTCTCACACCTTCTACAAAAACTAATGGAAAGTGGACCATATTTCTAAATGTAAAGCATAATACTATAAATCTTCTGGGATAAAATATAGAAAAAAATCAAATCTTTATTACCCTGTATTATGCAATGAGTTCATAAGTAGGATATCAAAAGCATTATCCATAAAAGACAGTTTATAAATTGAACTTTATAAAATTTTAAAACTTTTGCTCTCTGAAAGATACTGTTAAGAGAAGAAAAGGAAAGCTACAGACTGGCAGAATATATTTGCAAGTAACATATCTAAATATATAAAGGACTTTCAAAACTCAGTGATAAGAAAGTAACCCAGTAAAAATTAAGCAAAAGGTCTACACCAAAATAATAACAATAATAACAATAATAATAATAATATGGTTGGTCAAAAAATATGAAAAGATGGTCAATATCATTTGTCCTTAGGGAAATAAATTAATACCACAATGAGATATCACTAAAAACCTATTAGAATTGCTTAAAAATAAAGACAAGAAGAAAGAAATATGCACAGGCAGTATCTAATGCTAGGGAGTATGTGGAGCAATTGCAAATAATTATTACTGGTGGGGATGAAAAATGGTCTTGCCATTGTGGAAAACAGTTTGGCAGTTTTTAAATAACGTTGAATATACCATTATTATATGACCCAGTATTCCCACTCCTAGTATTAATCCAAGAGAAATTAAAACTCAAGTTCACACAAAATCCTATACCTGAATATTTATGGTAATTTTATTAATAATTGCCAGAAAAACGTGATCTACTTCAATGTGTACACCACAGAAAGAATTTTACTGAAGTTCATTAATGTTCATTTGAAAATAAAAGCTATTATATAAGGAAACCCAAATGGAATACAGACGGAAATTAATGAACCCAACTGTATTATAAATAACATAAATACACAGAAGGGGGTGGGAGGAAAAGAACTAACCTTAAGTTATTTTGGAAACAATAAACATTTTGGCTGAATACTCCTAAGACTAAAGATGAAAGAAACTCGTTACTTTATTTTTCATAGTGATATGGTATGGTAGTTGTGAAGCTAATATATATAGTGGATTTGAATAAATATGTAAATGTATTGTAGATAGTGAGAATCCATTTTCTTACTGTCTAAGAAAGAAGCAAATTCCTTATTTGTAAATAAGGAAAGGGGGAAGGCTGGAAATAACCCTGTGGTGTTGGATTGGAATTGGAAGTATCAGTAGGAATCTCTCTCTCTGTCTCTCTCTCTCTCTCACACACACACACACACACACACACACACACGCACACACACACAAATATACATATATAACAAGAATAGAGGATATTTACATTTAAAAGTATCTTTCCACAGATGGCTTCTTAGATACAAGGTAGGAGCAATAACTATAACTATGTATATTGGGGAAAAAACACCCAGAAAACACCTTGAGTTGGCGTGACTCAGTGTTTGAGCATCAACCTCTGAACCAGGAGATCACGGTTCAATTCTTAGTCAGGGCACTTGCCAGGGTTGCGGGCTCAATTCCCTAGTGTAGGGTGTGCAGGAGGCAGCCAATCAATGATTCTTTCTCTCTCATCATTTATGTTTCTATCCCTATCTCCCTCTCCCTCTCTCTGAAATCAGCAAAAATATATTTTAAAAAATAATAATAGGAATGCCTTTTCTTAAGTGTATCAGGACTAAGGGAAATAATTGTTATAGCCTAAATCCACTGATAGGGAAGGTAAGAAAGAACCCTATGGGATTGGATAGGAATTAGAGGAACTAATAACTAATTAATTAACTCTATCTGCTGCAAGATTGTAGTTACAGTGACACCCAACTTAGCACTCAGGTCTTGAATTTCTCACTGAAAGGAACAAGAGCTCCTTGGAGGAATGGCTCATTCTCTTGTGGGGGCAGGGAACATAAAAGATAAGCCTTAGAACATCTTGTGACAGAAAGTTTTTAAAAAAAAAAAGAAGGGGTCTGTCAAATGGATACTGGAACCAGTTTGAAGGGGCTCCTCTCACTGTCCAAATCTGGAACAGTCTGAGCATCAATCTAAAGATAGTAATGGATTATAATCCATCAAATAAAAAAGGAATTCATGATTTCCATGATAGATGAGGGATGGATGGGGCTTTTTCCTTATAGCAGAATGCTGACTGATAAATGTGAAATGAATGGCAGAGTTGGCAAATACCATTTTGTAATCATCATAGTGAAGATTGTTTTGGGCTCGATTCTTCATTGGTTGCCAAATTTAGGGGGAAAGTTTGATGAGCAGGATATTTACATTTAAAAGTATCTTTCCACAGATGGCTTCTTAGATACAAGGTAGGAGCAGTAACTATAACTATGTACATTGGGAAAAAAAACACCCAGAAAACACCTTCAGTGGTGATGAAAATTAGTAACACCAATGAGAACAGACAGACCTTGTATACCTCCAGCTGTGATACCCTGAAGAGGATATACTATCACTTTTGTAGTATTTTGGCTGGGGATGAAAAATCAGAATCTAATCTTCAAGAAAAGTAAGAGAAGCACAAATTTAGTAGCATTCTATAAAATACCACAGTATATTCTGCCAGTGTAATGAGAGACAAAGAAAGGTTGAGGAATTGTTGTGTTTTCCGATGGTCATAGGCGACTCCTGTGAAAGGGTCGTTCGACCCCCAAAGGGGTTGCGACCCACAGGTTGAGAACCCCTGATTTAGGGACTTTATCTGTTGTGATGGTGCAAATTTTATATGAGATGATTAATAAAGAACTCTTAAAAAAAATGAAGTGTCTTACAGATAGATAACCAGAGAACATTTTGGAAAAATAAATTCATATTCAAGCAGGACTTAGATGGATAGATCCACTTCACCCTTTATAATAAGTGGTGCAAGTTTCCATTAATACATTAGGCGCCCAGCCTGTTTTGTCTTCCGGACGGAAAGTATAGTGTCAGTCACCGGTGACTGACAGGGTGCTTAACGTGTAAACCACTCCACTTGTCATTGAAATTGTAATGTTGGTAGTTGTTCCCAGGATCCACTTAACAGAGTGTCTTTTTTTTTTTTATCAACTCTATTTAGGTATCCTATATAACAAAAGGCTAATATGCAAATTGACTGAATGGCGGAACGACTGGTCGCTATTGCGTGCACTGACCACCAGGGGGAAGACGCTCAATGCAGGAGCTGCCCATTGGTGGTCAGTGCACTCCCACAGGGGGAGTGCTGCTCAGCCAGAAGCCCTGAGCCGGGCTCATGGCTGGTGAGTGCAGCAGTGGTGGCGGGAACCTCTCCTGCCTCTGCAGCAGCGCTAAGGATGTCTAACTGCCAGCTTAGGCCCGTTCTCCATGGGGAACGGGCCTAAGCAATCAGTCAGACATCCCCCAAGGACTCCTGGACTGCGAGAGGGCTCAGGCTAGGCTGAGGGGGACCCCCCCCCCCCACCCTGAGTGTACAAAATTCGTGCACTGGGCCTCTAGTATACTATAATCAAAGAAATGTAATTTTTATAGTGGGGATTGGGCCTAAGCTGGCAGTCAGACATCCCTCTCATAGTCTGGGACCCCTCGCTCCTTACTGCCCGCCTGCAGCGTAGGTGTGAGAGGCTCCTGCCACCACC
>NW_005871205.1:2153783-2230222 GCF_000147115.1 Myotis lucifugus
TCACATACGTCTTCTCATTTTTAGTTCTCTTCCGTATTCTATATAAAATAAGATAATTATATTATTTTCCCTTGGTTTCCTCTCTGTCGTTCTCACTTCATTCTGTTCCATCTCCTCCCCCTTTCCTTTTCGGCCATCTCTTATTTGTAGTCAAGCCTACTATACCGGCAACACGGAGAGGACCTTCAGACTACGTTACGTCTAATTTTCGATCCCCTCCAATCCCTCTCATCTTCCATAATAGTCATCGCTAATTATTTTGGTTCACCCGGGTGACCTTGATTTTTTATACGAGTTATTGCTTTCTCTTTCTTAATAAAAACTCTCAGGATGAATGTCTATGTTAAGTTACGGTAATATTCTTTAACTTCTTACTTCGAAATTATCATCTATACTTAAAAATGAAATTGGGCCGGAAAACGGTTTGGCTCAGTGGATAGAGCGTCGAAAGGTCCCAGGTTCGATTCCGGTCAAGGGCATGTGCCTGGGTTGCGGGCACATCCCCAGTGGGAGATGTGCAGGAGGCAGCTGATCGATGTTTCTCTCTCATCGATGTTTCTAACTCTCTATCTCCTTTTTTCTCTGTAAAAAATCAATAAAATATATTTAAAAAAATAAAAATGAAATTGGTACCCAACTTTCTATTTTGTGCTGTTTGTTAAGTTTTAGTTATTGGATTATACTGGCTTCATAAAATTAATAGCATAGCTTTCCTCTCCCCTTTCTTCCCCCCTTATGTCCTGGAAGGTTTCCCTGGTAAAATTATTTTCCACTCAAAACTATTTTAACTATAATTCATTGGTATTCTTTACAGTATGCCACTATTGTTTGTTTTGCTTACATTTTCTTTAGATCAGTTTTGGTAATTTATTCTTAACTAGAAATTGTCCATTTCATTGAGATTTCAAAATTTATTAGCATAGACTTGTATATACTAGTCTTGTTTTGTCTCTTTGTTTATAGTTCTATTCACATTTCTATATTTTTCCTCTTAACTAGACTACTCAAAGATAAACCTGTTTTTTTTCTTTCTAAAGTATCAGCTAATTTGATACATTTTTGTTGCAGAGTTACTATTTTTTAATGTTCTTTAAAAAACAATGTTCATGTCCTTTTTGACATGATAGTTTATAAATGCTTTTATTCTCTGAAAAATGATTGCCCAGATTTAATCTGTTAATGTACAGTGGTTCTTCTTTGTTTCCTTAGGCACGAGATGTGCGTACCAATGAAGTGGTGGCTATCAAAAAAATGTCTTATAGTGGAAAGCAGTCTACTGAGGTAGGTGGTGAAATATATACATTTTTACTGGTATGTTAGAGAAAGGCATACTATTTTTAATTGGGGGTAGGTGGCAATTTCTTCCAAAAAGTATAACATACATAAAGAAAAGTGTACAGATATTAAGTGTATATTTCAGTGAGTTTTCTTTCATACACTGAATGTACCCATTTAACTTGGACCTAGAACTATAAATAGCATTACTGGCATCCCCAAAGCCTCCCAACTTGTGCCCCCTGCTTTCAGTTTTTTAAACTGTTACTTAATATATTATTCTATTTTTGTCATAGAGGGATTATCAGTTTCTAAAATAGTAAACTAGAATAAGATGTATTTCACAGTAAATATATTGGATATAATTTTTTAATGGTTTAGAGATTAACTGCAGTTTTAAACAAACTTTAAATAACAGGCAGTATAGATGTAGTCTGAAAAACAGGTGGTGTGTAATAATCTGAAAAACTATAATATAAAATTGATACCACATTGAGTATACGTTAGTTCACTAATATTCTGATTAGTTCTTTTGACATTATATTTATTCTGTTTAATTGCCTAAATTTATTTTATAAAATGTAGGACGTGTCAGTCTTTAATTTAAAATTTTTTTAAATTATGGCAAAATACACAAAATTTACCAGTAAGCCATTCTTAAGTGTTCAGTGGCATTAAGGATATTCATATTGCTGTCTAAACACCGCCACCATTTATCTCCAGAAATCTTTTAATTTCATCTTGCAAAATTGAAGCTCTAATAACAACTCCTGTTTTCCCCTCCTCCAGTACTTAGAAATCACCATTCTAGTATCTATATGAATTTGACTAGTTTAGGTTAACTCATATAAGTGAATCATGTCCTTTTTACTTAACATAATGCCCTCAAAGCTTATCCATGTTGTAGTATATGTCAGAATTTCCTCCCTGTTTAAAGCTAAATAATAATTCCTGTGGTGTGTGTATGTATGTATATAAAACACCACATTTTGTTTATCCATTCTTCTGTTGATGGACACTTGGGTTCCTTTATCCCTTGGTTATTGTGAATGATGCTGCTATGAACATGGGTATGCAAATATTTCTTTGAGTTCCTGCTTTTCAATACTTTTGGGTATGTGCTCAGAGGTAGAATTTCTGAATCAGTCTTTAATTTTTAATGATTTTGGGTTTCTACCTTTTCTGAATCTCTTCATTTTATGCTAAATCTTGTTTTTGTGATCATACTCTGGGTACAATGACACTATCATGATTATATTGGTGTTCCATCATTTCGATTCCTAGAAATTCCTAAAACTCCAAAAAAAATCCCCATTTCCATTTCTTACAAGTTTACTCTGATTTTATTCACCATTCTCTCACACAACTTTAGAACTAGCTTTCACAGGAAGACGTGTACTATGTTGGCGTCTGATTAGGCACACCTAGAAGAAAAAGTTTCATTTAGGACATCATTTTTTTACGTCCAATATTAGTGTCCTTTATAAAAGTTTGTGTGTTTTTTTTACATTGAAGAATACAGGTGTTTTGTTTTGAGAGCTTGCCTCCCAGAGCATTCAAATTTGAGAATTAAAGCCCATGAAACTCTGAATTTTGCATCTTATATCTTAAAATATTATGCAGCTATTTTGCTGTATTTTGTTGAGGACTTCTTAAATAATATAGGAGATATATGATCTTAAATTCTAGTACAAAATGTTTTTTAAAGTTTTCTATTATGCTAGTTTCTCTGACTTTAGAAATATGACCCAAGTTGGGGGTAAAGCTTTAAAAAACTAAAACAAGAACAAAAAATAGATTCCTGCTTCCCATCTTACACCTACTAAGTCTGTAGACCAAAGAACCTGGTTGGGTCCTTAGAGTTCCCTGATTGCTTCTTAAGAGTTAACTCTGTTTAGAATATGGCCTAAGTATATTGTTCTGGCCAATGGTTTATCTGTATTGCTGGATAGGTGTTAATGAAGAAAGCTCTTAGTAAAATATGTAGGAAAATGTTTTCATATTGTTTGTTTTTTTCTGTGAACTTTTCTATGTAACAACTAATTGTTCACTAGCATTTTAGAAAGTAATGTGCATTTATGAATTTGTCTCAGAGTAATGACTTCATTTGAGTTTAAAAAACAAACAAAACCTTAACATTTGGTAGAAGATATAAGCCAGAAACATGATAGGTGAACTTTATGGTATGTAGATTATGTCAGTAAAGCTTCAGATAAGAAAAGGGAAGTTGAATTTTGATGAAAAATCACTAAATATGGTACATTGTTTTCACCAATGTGTAGTGTGTAGTTGTAAAATATTAATAAGACTTATTTATGATAAATTTTATCAAACATTTGTCCTACCTTGAATGAAATAATTTTATAAATTATGTAATTGATTATAAACTATGAATGTAATTCCTCTTAAATTGATTATTTTGACATTTAATTTAAATATTACAAATAAGGCAAAGCTGTATGCTCTCATTAACCCTTAATCTAGTAATTACTTCTTTCTTATATACATTTCTAAGGAAAAGCAGCTGTTCATAATTCTTTCCTTTATTCCCTTTTTTCTCCCCATAGAAATGGCAGGATATTATTAAAGAAGTCAAGTTTCTACAAAGAATAAAACATCCCAACAGTATAGAATATAAAGGCTGCTATTTACGTGAGCACACAGCATGGGTAGGTATCTGCTCTCCCCTTGCCTTAATTTTAGTTGGTTTGGGCATATAATTAATGAAATTAAGAATGTCTCACCCTGGCTGGTGTGTTTTTAGTGGCTAGACCCTCACTCAGCCCGAATACCTAAGGATCTTGGATTCCATTACTGGTCAAGGGCAGCACTTACCTGGGTTGCATTCCCTGTCCTGGTCGGGGCATGTGCAGGAGGCAACCAATTGATCTGTCTCTCTCACTCAGTGTTTCTTTCCCAAACTCCTTCCCTCTCGCCCTTCTATTCTCTCTAAAAATCAATGGAAAAACATATCTTTGGGTGAGGATTAACCAAAAAATAAAAGAATGTCTCAGAATTGTCCTGTGAAGCTTGCAAAAACACCTTGAAATGTTATTTCATACTGAGAAAGGAAGAGTAGCTTTTCCTAGAACTCCTTTCCCTAAGCAATAAAAACTTTTGCAATTTTACTATAGAGATTTCGCTGGCCTTTATATGCATGGTAAAATGTTCTCTGAAATTTTTTTAGTAGTTTATCAAACTACTAAATGGTTTCTCAAACATTGTAAAAACAATTCTATTACTAAAGGATGAAAGTTACATCTTTTTGACATGATGTATTATAATCTATTTAACCACAAAGTTCTTGGTGGAGTCTTGGTGAATCCTGGTGAAATTTGAATTAATTGTGATTACTTGGCTGAGTAATACTAAAGGTAGAGAATTATTACATGAAGTAGAGATTAATTTTACCCTGTTGTTACCACTGAGGTGATAATGTAGTAATCCCATAATGGTATAGACATAATAACTATCTTTTAAGAAAAGGGCTAAATTTTCATTAAACAGGAATGATCCTTTATTTTGAATAATTAATAAGCCAGAGCTGTTATCATTCTAGTGGATTGAAGTTAGATTTAGATTTGTAATGTTTGCTGCATTTTTATCCAGTTTGATTTTGCTCTGTGTTTGATTTAAATGAAAAATTTAAACTGTAACCTAAATCTGGCCGGTGTGGCTCAATAGTTAAGCACTGACCCATCAACCAGTAGGTTATTGATTCGATTCCCAGTCAGAGCACATGTCCGGGATGTGGGCTCAATACCCAGTGGAAGGTGTGCAGGAGGCCAGCCGATCAGTGATTTTCTTTCATCATTGATGTTTCTATATCTCCCTTCCTCTTGAAAACCACTAAAAACATACATTCTTAAAAAGTTTAAAAATAAACTGTAACCTAAGCTTTGTACATATAGTCCCAGAGGACAGTTTTCTGTTTCCTAACAATCATTATTACTACTCTAGGTTAATAGTAACAGAATATGTATATTCTTTTATAATTTTAGTTAGTAATTATGTATGAAATACACATCTTGTCATTGACTTAACCTTATAAATGCATTTAACAAATTGCTAACTGCATAAATATTTTTTAAGGTAAATAATGACTAGAGTTTGTTTTATTTCAAACTATCTTCTTGATCTCCTTGGTGAATTTATCTCAAATAGAGTCTTTTTAATAATATATTTTAATGCTTTTATAATTTTTCTTCCCATATAGCTTGTAATGGAATATTGTTTAGGATCTGCTTCAGATTTACTGGAAGGTAGGTTTCCTTTAAATATTAAGAAAAAAAAAAAGCATTAGCAAAATAAAATAAGAATTCAGTAAGAGACTTCTTAAATAACATAAAACTTTTCAAAACAGTGAAAGCCTTAACTTTTTCTAGAATCTCAGCATGGTATATACCATCCTCATTTAATGTTATCTATAATAATAAAAGCGTAATATGCTAATTAGACTGGACGTCCTTCCGGGCGTCCTTTCGGACAAAGCCCAGGCTACAAGGGAAACCTGGGTCCTGGGTGCCAGAGGGAAGCCGGTGCTGGCAGCTGGGGGAAGGAAGGCCTACTCTTGCATGAATTTCATACATCGGGCCTCTAGTATAGTATAACATCGGTGAATTTTCTCTCATTTTGCCTTAATGAGCATTTTTCTGCATTCTTTGTCATTCAGCTTGATCTGTTCCTTCTGTTCTGAATGAAAATATCTGAGAATAAAGGGAAAACTTCTCTTTTTTTTATTATCACCAAATAATTGTTAAATGTTGTTAGCTTTGAGGAATATTGGCTGTAACCTCTACTTTAACAGCAAGGCACAATTGGTACTAGTTATAACATTCAGTAGCTTTGTATTACTAGTATATCTTGGGAAGCAAATCCCTTGTTGCTAAATGTTAGTGTTTTAAAATTGCTCTCTCTATATCAGATATGTATATTTATTATTTTAAAAATGTTCTATATAATAATTATTTTTAAATTCTTACTTTAAGTTCACAAAAAGCCATTACAAGAAGTGGAAATAGCAGCAATTACACATGGTGCTCTCCAGGGATTAGCCTACTTGCATTCACATACTATGATCCATAGGTAAGTACATTGAAAATTGTCATGTATTAATAAGCAAATGGTTTGTTGCTTATATCAACCTGGAACTCATTACCTCTGAAATTTTCATTGGTTAAAGCATTTCAGAATCTTATAAACTCATATTTTTTAGATTGCCTTAAAAAGAACATACTGGTACACTTGATCTCTATGTTTAGGATAATTTTATCTTTTCTACACATGCTGCTGGGCTTTCTGAAGCATGTGTACTTGATAGATTTGAGGTAGCAATTTAATTACAGAATTATTTAATTTGCAAAATGGAAAAGGCCATTAGGGATTATGTAGTCTTTTTTCGTTTTACAAATGAAAAAACTGATGCCCCAATTTGTTACTAATATCTCCAAGTTTAAAAAGCTTAGGTAGATTAAACTAGAATTAAACCTAGATCTTTTTCTTCCTGGTAACTGATAATGCCAGATTTGTTCCATTGATTCTGTAACAGGGATATATAAAAGTTACTTAAGCCTGGCCAGTATAGTTCAGTTGTTGAACATGAATCTATGAACCAGGAGGTCACAGTTCAATTTCTGGTCAGGGCACATGCCCGGGTTGCGGGCTGGACCCCCAGTAGGGGCATGCAGGAGGCAGCCAATCAGTTATTCTCTGCCATCATTGATGTTTCTATTTCTCTCTCCCTTCCTCTCTGAAATCAATAAAAGTATATATATTTTTTAAAGCTACTTAAGCCCTAGCTGGTTTAGCTCAATGGATAGAGCATCGGCCTGCGGACCAAAGGGTTCTGGGTTCCATTCCTGTCAAGAGCACGTACTTTGATTGCAGGCTCCTCCCCGGCAAGGACCCTGGTCAGGACATGTGCAGGAGGCAATCAGTCAATGTGTTTCTCTCACATCGATATTTTTTGTCTTCCCCTCTCTCTTCCACTCTCTCTAAAAAAATCAATGGAAAAATATCCTTGGGTGAGGATAAACAAAAATAAATAAATAATCAAATAAAAAGCTACTTAAGACTCTTTATGCTTTTGAGTATTAATCCATGGTGATGGATAGTAACTTTAAACCATTTTATAATGCATTTTTAGCATTGGTATTGCTTTTGCCTGGTTTAGAAGGAAATTAACATTTTTTTATTTTATATGTGAATCAGGCAATACATATTAAACTATGTAGTAGAGTCATTGTGAGTTAATGGGTTGTCAATTTTTTAGATGAAAATAGTAAGAGAAACCCACATGCTAGTAAGTATACGAAAGTGATAAAATTAGAACCTAAGGTCTTCTCAACTTCAAAGCACCTCTCCTTTTTAATTTTTTAATATATGTTTGTTGATTTCAGAGAAGAAAGGAGAGGGAGAGAGAAATAGAAAGAGAGAGAGAGTCATTGATTGGCTGCCTCCTGCACACCCCAGACTGGGGATCGAGCCTGCAACCTAGGCATGTCCCCTGATAGGGAATCAAACTGTAACTTCCTGGTTCATAGGTTGACGCTCAACCACTGAGCCACCGCGGACGGGCACCTCTCCATTTTTAAAAAACAAGTAGAAGGACAATAGATTTAGTATTATATCCATCATAATACTATAGTAAGAATTGACAAGTGCTTGGAAATAAAGTTTTTCTTTTCTTGAATGGTTAAGTGTATATTATGGCACCCATTGGACATAAAATTCTATTATATAAATATCCATCATTTTCTTAGTTTGTGTGGAGAGTATGTTTACTGATTTAGAAAAGTAAGCTTGAAAGTAAATTTGAAACCATTGATAGTATATTTTCCTTATACATCAGTTTTCATTTCATATTAAGTTAGATGGATTATGCTAAGCTTTGTAAATGATATGAATATTCCCTTTGTAGAAATTGGGGGCATATTTGCAACAACATGGATAAATCTAAAGCAGGGGTGGGGAATATCTGGCCCATTGGCTATATAAGGTCCACGAAATCATTTGGTCTGGCCCTGCCAAGGCATTAGGGGTCAATTAATTAAATGTTTGACCAAATTTAGCTGGCTAATTTTTAAGTTGATAATTTTGTATGGCCCTCGAATGATGTTATAAATATCCAAATGGCCCTTGGCAGAAAAAAGGTTCCCTACCTCTGGTCTAGAGGGTACTATGCTCAGTGAAATAAGTTAAGCAGAGAAAGAAATACTGTATAGTTTCACTTATATGTGGAATCTAAAACAAAACAAAACAGAAACCGATCATTGGGATGATTACCAGAAGGGAATGGGTGGGAGGATGGCTGAAAAGGGGAAAAGGACTATAATCAATAACATTGTGATATGTTTGCACAGTGACAGATGATTACTACAGTTAGCCGGGTGATCACATTGTAAGGTATAAAAATGTCAAATGTCAAATCACTATATTGTACACCTGAAACTAATAAACAAATATAAGATTGTATATTACTATACTTAAATTTAAAAAATTTTTAAGTTAAATAATGAAAAATTGGGCATGAGGTTCTTTATTATACATTAAGTGGGGTACTCAGAAATCTTATATGAAGAAATGGCCAGCTAATTAAATTCTACTTTTAAAACCATTATTTGCACAAGTAAATAGGAACTCAAATATAGATTATATGCTCCAGTTGTTTGATTTCCTACCTTTTGTTTTTACTGTTATTCTGTCCTTTCTTTTAGAAAATTGTTTCTATATATTTATATGAATTTTATATTTTTTTGTTTTCTAATTTGGTTCTTAATTCTTACTATTCCAATTGAAAGAGTATCCTAGAACTTATTTTTATTTTTTCTTCCCTACTTTACAAATTTTTGTTTGAATTTTATTGTTTTCAACATAATCTAATGAAAGAAAAAGAAATAATTTTATGTGTTCCTTAAACCCAGAGATATCAAAGCAGGAAATATTCTTCTGACAGAACCAGGCCAGGTGAAACTTGCTGACTTTGGATCTGCTTCCATGGCATCTCCTGCCAATTCTTTTGTGGGAACGCCATATTGGTAAGACTAATCCTATCTGATATTGATCCTCATAATTGAAATAGGTAATGTGTGGTTGTACCTTTTTCAGATGTCTTTTTCCTGGAAATGTAATGCTATTTTGAACGTTTTAACTTTAAGCATTATAGTTAGTTTCAAATATAGATTTGGAGTGCTACCCTTGCATCTCCTATTTTTTACTCATGGTCCACGTTTTCTTTCGTATTATTATTATTTTTTTAATATATTTTATTGATTTTTTACAGAGAGGAAGGGAGAGAGATAGAGAGTTAGAAACATCGATGAGAGAGAAACATCGATCAGCTGCCTCCTGCACACCTCCTACTGGGGATGTGCCCGCAACCCAGGTACATGCCCTTGACTGGAATCGAACCTGGGACCCTTCAGTCCGTAGGCCGACGCTCTATCCACTGAGCCAAACCGGTTTCGGCTTCTTTCGTATTATTATCTGCCTCATACGGTGGGTGTGGAAGTGAAAAAATTTCAATAAAAATTGAAGTGGGGAGTAGATAGAAATGGTAAGTGTAAATTTGTGTTTTCTTTAGGTTTATATTTACTATATATCAATGATCTTCAGACTAACATACCTCAAGACTGGTAGCTAACTTGGAGTTTGGGGTGTTGTTTTTTATGTTATAGAGAATTGAAAATACACATAAAAGTCAACAAGAGTGTCCTGGCCGGGTAGCTCAGTTGGTTAGAGCATCATCCCCATGTGCTAGGGCAACCGTGGGCAAACTATGGCCCGTTTGAAATGAATAAAACTAAAAAAAAAAAAAGACCGTACCCTTTTATGTAATGATGTTTACTTTGAATTTATATTAGTTCACACAAACACTCCATCCATGCTTTTGTTCCAGCCCTCCGGTCCAGTTTAAGAACCCATTGTGGCCCTCGAGTAAAAAAGTTTGCCCACCCCTGTGCTATAGGGTATGGGTCCTATCCCCAGTTAGGGCACATACAGGAATCAACCAATGAATGCATAAATAAATGGAAAAATAAACTGATGTTTTCCTCTCTAAGATCAATCAAACAATAAAAAAATTTAAAGTCAAGAAAAGTATAATAAATCTTCACATACCACTCACCCCAACGACATTATCCCATGGCCATTCCCAACCTATGTCTTCACTCCTCTCCCCTTCTTCTCCACCCCTCAGTTATTTTGAAGCAAATTCTAGACAACATGTAATTTTAACCATAAATAATTTAGTATTAATGTCAGCAAGTTTGAAGGGAATAATTTTCAACTTCTATCCATATGTGTCCTATTTCTCTGTGTATGCAGAGAGTGTTGTCTTAGGTCCACTACATCTTTTTTCCCATGGACCTTTCAAATCTCCTTTCTCCCACTTTATAAAAGAAAGGCTTCTTGCCCATTCTGTATATTATAATGATGCATTGCCCTGGGATATAAAAGCCTCAGAGCAGCACCAGAGGGACAATTTCAGAATATAATCTGTAAAAAACATTGAAGAATCAGGACACAAACTCTTAGTAAGGCCTGGTGCCTTTTTTATTATCTCTTTTCACATTCCTTTATTCCTTGCTTTTTATTTTTTCTCCCCAGTTATCTTTCCTCCCTTCTTTTTTTTTCTAATTGTAGAATTCATAACCAAGATGTTTGTCATAGGGACACATTAACATGTTATTTGTATTGAAAAATGAAGTCAGATTTTTTTCTGACAGATGATTCTGATTCGACTGATTGATAGCATGAACACTGGCTTTGCTAATTAAGTTATATGGTAGTGGTTTTGATAAATTGAATGAGCTAATTCTGCAGCTCCAAGTTTTAAATATCTTTAAAGCAGATATACAATATACTGTGTGTGTGTACACTGTGCATTATATCTTTTGCAAATATTAAATTATTAAAATTTAGGTATAAACTCAAATGTGCAAGGGGATACTAGTTTTTATAATTTCACTGGAGGTAAATGAGTAAAAAAAATTTGAAGACTACCCTAACCGGTTTGGCTCAGTGGATAGAGCGTCGGCCTGCGGACTCAAGGGTCCCAGCTTCAATTCCAGTCAGGGGCATGTACCTTGGTTGCGAGCATATCCCCAGTAGGGGGTGTGCAGGAGGCAGCTGATCGATGTTTCTCTCTCATTGATGTTTCTAACTCTCTATCCCTCTCCCTTCCTCTGTAAAAAAACAATAAAATATATATTTTTTTAAAAATTTGAAGACCACTGTTCCAGAAGACCAAAAATTTTTTATGTGGACCCTAGTTTAGATAGAGTCTCCCTCCCCTATATAAAACAAAGGTTCTGTGAGCAAATAATATTTCTTAATGGTTCTCTTTAGAAATTAATGGTGAATATTAGATATTTTAAAAGCCCCATGAAGTTCTACAATTTAAAAAAATTACTTGTTTAATTTTGTTTAAACTTACTTCAACATTTTAAAGAACATATTGGAAACACCCAATTATTGATGATTGAAAATTTACTTTATTTACATATTTATTAGTTTGGGTTTTTTTTGAGTTTTTCTTCATATTTGTTAATTTGTATGTAGTGTATTTGGAACACAGGAACTAGGCAATATTTACATGTCTTTGCATGAGCACACACACAGGGGTTCCTGGTCACAAACTCATTAAAGTCGGTGAGTGTTTTTAAGTGTCTGACTGTGCTTAACTCCAAATGCAAATGAAGTGTAAGGTTAAAGTACCATAAAAAATGTTAGACTCTAGTTGAAGATAGGAATTAATGTTTCATTTTATAACCAAGATACCTATAAGGTTGATAATTGATTGTTTCCATTGTGAGTCTCCCTAGACACTTTTTAAAATTTTTTATTGATTTCAGAGAGAGGAAGGGAGAGGGAGAGAGAGAGAGAAACATCAATGATGAGAGAATCATTGATTGGCTGCCTCCTACATGCTCCCTACTGGGGATAGAGCCTGCAACCCCAAATCAAACCAGGACCTCCTGTTACGCGGGTCAACACTCAACCACTGAGCAACACCAGCCGGGCTAAGAAACACTTTTATCACAGAACACTATTTTTATTTGAAAGACTGACAAACTATGGTAATTAGTGTTGGTTATTATGGCAAATATTTTCTTAAGTAAATGAAGTGAGCTTGTAACTTCAAGGAAGATAATTTCTGGTATTCATTCCCTCTTTCTAGCAAAAGTTAGATGTTTGTAATGGGATCCTGAGGCCACCACTGGCCTAAAGGATATACAATATTAGAATCTGCGAGCTTGAACAGATGCAGAATACAACCCCCTCTGTGGCATCCTTCCTTTAGGATGCAATTATATGATCATGACAGATAGTAAAAATAAGTCTTATACTATCTGTGCAATGGTAACTATTTACCTTACAACCTGTAATGTATTCATTTCCCATTATAAAAATTCTTATGTCCAGATATATTATCTGCAATTCACACAGGTGTTCTCCATGTAGATAGTCATTATATTTTAATGACTATTACAATTTTTTTAACTTTAAATGACATTTTATGTTTTAGGATGGCCCCAGAAGTAATTTTAGCCATGGATGAAGGACAGTATGATGGCAAAGTAGATGTATGGTCTCTTGGAATAACATGTATTGAACTAGGTAAGCATTCTTTAATATTACTGTGTAGTAAGATTTAATCAATGTCTTGCATCAATTCCTGTACCAAATTATAGGTTTGTTTTTTATTTTGTCAGTTACTAAGGGGAGCAATAAATTTATTAAAGTTTTCATTTTGGTGACCAGTTATTTTTATATGTATTAGGTTAAGTATATTATATTTGCTCTGTTAAATTAGATCTAAAAAAATTTTCACTATGGGTCAAAGTATCTATGTCTAATATTAATGAGTATTTGTTAAACACCTGGAATATGTCTATATTTACTAGATTTACCATGTATAGCAGATCTCTAAAGCATTTGTGAATTACTTACCTCTACCTAAGATACTTATGACTTTAAGTTAGGTATGATAATTAGAAGTCAGGCTGTATGTCATATTGTATGTAGTATTTTGATTTTGTGCACACATTTTATTCTGTTGTCCATGAATGGAACTATGCTTAAGGCAGTGGACTATCTTAACTATACTAACATTCCCACTGTAAGTGAACCAGGTAGGTAATTGAACTGTCACTGTAATCAAAGAGGATGAACATCTTGCTCTTGATTCCCCAAGCTACCCGTCCTCCCCCCTTCCACATTAGCCCAATATCCTTTCCTTTTTTTCTTCTTACAGGAATATTCTATTAAACTTTATTTACAAGTGGGAAATACTGGGAATATTTACTTAAACACTTCTAGTAGTAATCAAGGATTGAAAAGAAGATGTTAATAGTAAAATCCATGTGTAATTTTGATAAATCAGTATCAACCTGGGTTTATTAGTAGTTTTCTAAAACAAGTAATAGGGAAATTGAGGTAAAAATAAAGGTAAAGATTGCTTATCATTACACAGTAGATGAATATTTCCAATACAACCAGACTGTTTCTACCTTGCAGTCTAATATTTTCCAAAATACTATTTTTGCTTGTATTGGAATTCCTATATTAACCATTGCCTTCAGGCTTTATATCATTTTTAAGTTTGACAACATCAGTAAACTGAGGTTTGGAGACTATCATAATGTCATTTTCTTCTTATCTTTTGGTCTCATTTTGAGGTTTATAAAATATTTCTTCCATTTGAAAGTATCTTTTTTTTAAATATGATTAAATTTAGGTTACACATCTTTGGCAGGAACACCACAGAAGTAGATGTTAAAATTTAAGACACATCTCTAGTGTCTTACATTTTACTTTAAGACTCTAGAGAAAGAAGAGCAAATTCAACCCAAGATAATTGATAAACCTCTAGCCAGATTTATCAGGCAAAAAAGAAAGAAGACACAAATTACCAGTATCAGCTGTAAGAAGTAACTTCACTACAGAGTTTACAGGCATTAAAAGGACTCTCAGGATATAGTACGAATATTTTTATGTTAATAAATTTAACAACTTAGATAAAATAGACAATTTTCTTGAAGGACACAAATGAACAAAGCTCACTTTTGGTACAGAGGACATTATTTGACATATGATTGAAACTTGAATGGGGTTTGAGGATTAGATGAAAGTCATGTATCAGCATTAATGGCCTGATTTAATGGAGGTATTATTGTTCTTAGTAGGGAGTTCCTGTTTTAAAGTACTTAGGAATGGTAGAGCATCAATTCAGCAATTTAATCTAAATTGATATACTTGAATGTGTTTTTTTAACTCAACTTGCAATTTTTTTGCCAAGTTTGAAATTATTTTTAAAAAACTTTAACAATATTTGCAAGAACAATAACAAGTTTTCTTTCTCTTACAGCGGAAAGAAAGCCTCCTTTATTTAATATGAATGCAATGAGTGCCTTATATCACATAGCCCAAAATGAATCCCCTACACTACAGTCTAATGAATGGTGAGTATTGCTAAGAGATACATTACTCAACATTTTATAAATTAAATGCGTTCTTATAATGTTATCAAAATGATTTCATTTCAACTAGGTAAAATGTATTTCTATCTGAAGAGAGATGAAAATAGGCTTATTCCTGTAACAGTAGTCTAATTAATCCATCATTACTTTGGAGTATGTTATTTTTATTGGCTTATTAAGAGACGTTATCCTGTATGCTATTGGCTTGTTTAATTCCCTCAGTGAACCTGAGTTAAATAAACTCTTGATAAAGATAAGTAAAATAAAATTGGTTTATTTTACCCCTATATCTTGTTTATCCTTTATTATATCTGCTTTTCATAGCATATGCATCTCAGTGATGCTACATGGAAGCAAAAAATACTGCTTTTTACAAAAATTTATATTTTCTTTGAACTTTAGGAATATATATTACCCTGATTATATAATAAATAACACAATTTAAACATTAATATTTTATAACTAAAATATGTAGATGGCGATACCTGTAGTGATATTTTGTTGGAGAATGGTTTTTAATTTATATGGTATAAAAAAACATAGATAAAATGACTTGATTTATCAGAATTATCAGATAATTTATAACTTTGTGGTTATTCTAGTTTTTATGTTATTTATTATTCAGAATGCTCTGATGTTCCTTTTCCTAGTGCTTCCTTGATTTGATAAAATGAAGTTCATTTATGTAAAGAAGTTTATGTAAAACAGATTGATAGTTTTTAAAAACTAGAATTTTTATTAGTGATAGAAAATTTTAATGGGAAATTAATTCTTCAGGTGTATCTAGCATTTGAAAAATTATAGGAGAAATTCTAGTCCTATATAATAAAGAGTTAATATGCTGATTAGACCAGACGGCGGAATGACCTTCCGGAACGACCTTCCTGGCAACCTTCTGGAACAACCAGTGGGCAGGGGGACAGGCCACGAGGCAGCCGGGGCTCTGAGGGCCTATTCTTGCACAATTTTCGTGCATCAG
Source organism: Myotis lucifugus (assembly GCF_000147115.1). Taxonomy (NCBI): domain Eukaryota; kingdom Metazoa; phylum Chordata; class Mammalia; order Chiroptera; family Vespertilionidae; genus Myotis; species Myotis lucifugus. Next base: position 2,169,519 of record NW_005871205.1, read on the forward strand.
GCCTCTAGTATATTTAATAAATACTTTAAAATTCACAAGTAGATGCATAAATTAGTGATACTTTATTTTTTAAGGATTACATAATTAAGGCACATAAATTAGAGACATATAGAAGAAATCTTTTGGCACAGTTTAGTATTATGGTACATATAAATAATAAATATATTGAACACAGACTTAGATTCTTTGGGGATTCAAAAAAATTCTTGCACAAGGAACATAAAATGTTATTTGATATTTGAAGACAAACGATAAATTATTACTTACTGCCTTGCTCACTGAACTCTTCTCATAACACGCTATAATAATATGTTGCAGACTTCTAATGTTTTTAAAAATAACATAATTGGTTTTCTGGGTTTAATGGAAATTTTATCCATTTGTTCAGGGATATCAAATAGGTATACAAAATGCTCCCTCCAAAGCTAAGAGTGATGTTCTGAAACATGCTATATAGGAGATAATCCAAGAAGCAAACAAGGAAGAGATGGCTTAGAGAAGAGAGAAAACAAATTGAGAAGAATGCCATTTTAGATTTGAATGCAAAGAAGAAAAAAATTGACTTCCCTAATTTTGCCATAATTTAGAACGAGTTGTGTTATTATGTGAGAGCAAGATTTTTAAATAATCTGTGCAAATTTATCTTTGAAAAATGGTAAAGGTTCACTGGTTGCTTTAGATCAGTGGTTCTCAACCTTCCTAATGCCACGACCCTTTAATACAGTTCCTCATGTTGTGGTGACCCCCAACCATAAAATTATTTTCGTTGCTACTTCATAACTGTAATTTTGCTACTGTTATGAACCGTAATGTAAATATCTGATATGCAGGATGTATTTTCATTGTTACAAATTGAACATAATTAAAGCATAGTGATTAATCACAAAAACAATCTGTAATTATATATGTGTTTTCCGATGGTCTTAGGCGACCCCTGTGAAAGGGTCGTTCGACCCCCAAAGGGATCGCGACCCACAGGTTGAGAACCACTGCTTTAGATGGTTTTCATAGATTTATATGAAATACATAGTGTATCGTGTCTGCTTGCTTTTATAATTTTTTCCATCCCCCCTCCCACCAATAGGCACATACCTTGATTTGTGGATCTGTTTTTAAAAATAGCAATATGTTCACTTGATACTTTCCTTTACAATAGGTCTGATTATTTTCGCAACTTTGTAGATTCTTGCCTCCAGAAAATCCCTCAAGATCGCCCTACATCAGAGGAACTTTTAAAGGTCAGTTTATATTCTTAAATCGGTTTTTTATCCCTAAGAAATTATTTTTTAAAATGTGCTTTATTCTTGTTTGATTCTGAATCAGTATTAAGAATGCTCTACCAGCCCTAGCCAGTTTGGCTCAGTTTGGCTCAGTGGATAGAGCGCCAGCCTACTGACCAAAGGGTCCCAGGTTTGATTCCCGTCCAGGGCATGTGGTTGCAGGCTCCTCCCCAGCCTGGGCCATGGTCAGGGCGCCTGCAGGAGGCAACCAATCAATGTGTTTCTCTCACATCGATGTTTTTCTCTGTCTTTCCCTCTCTCTTCCACTCTCTCTATAATCAATGGAAAAATATCCTTGGATTAAAAAATATTAAAAAATTAAATGTTTTTAAAAAAAGAATGCTCTACCATTTTTACTAGAATATTGTTTGTAAGTTTTCTCAGATGCTAAGTTTTTCATTTGTTTTTTTTCTTTCCAAAAGTGATTAACTGGTTTTACTGTTGCTGAATACAATATATAGTCAAATATTCAAAATAGTAACAAATGGCTACATTTTTATATATGCAAGAATATATTCATGAGTTATAATTATAAATTTTGGTTTATATGGAATAATGTTATATTTTAGTTGGCAAAACAGTTAAATTTTAATATAATTTTATTATATCTATAATACTTTATATATTGATCTGTCCTATATTAAAATAATATGAAAGAAAATGGTGTGATATATTTATGTAAATATTGTGGGAGAAGAGAGATTTCAAGAGAAACTTAAAAATGTTTATCATTTTTGTTTCCTTTCTGGAAATATCTTTTTCTAACTTAATGAAAATATATTTTTAAAAATATTTTATTGATTTTTTACAGAGAGGAAGGGAGAGGGATAGAGAGTTAGAAACATTGATGAGAAAGTAACATCGATCAGCTGCCTCCTGCACACTCCCTACTGGGGATGTGCCCGCAACCAAGGTACATGCCCTTGACCAGAATCGAACCCGGGACCCTTGAGTCTGAAGGCTGATGCTCTATCCACTGAGCCAGACCAGCCATGGCTGAAAATATTTTTTAAATTATGTAAATTCTATTCAGTTTTCAATAGATTTGTTGCTTAATTTAAACACATTATTGGTATTCTTTATATTCTCAAAAAATTATTATTTCATTTGTAGGCTTACCATCTTCTTAATAACAGTAGTAGTATTGTTGAAATTAATATACTTCCTAAGACATCCAGTTAAGACATTATTAGTAAATAGTATTTGTGTCTCTCTTTGTGACCCTAAGGAATCTTGTTGATTTTCACTACAAGATATAAGTAGACTTTTATTACATGAATGTTTTAGAGTTTCAAAGCGGTTCAGCTTATTTTCAGTGAACAGCAGTTAAAGATACAAAGAAAATCTTCATATATATATTCAGTAGTATTGTTTGCAACCATAGTATGTTGAAGAGCAATACAGTTTCAGTAATGAAAGCCTGAATAAATAGGTACTCATTGCAGCAACAAAATGTTCAGTATACCTAGGAATTATGTTAGTGAAAAATAAGCAAGATCTATATGTAGAAAATTATTAAACTTAAAAATACATATTTTTTAATAAGACTAAATATTGGCCCCTGCGCCTCAGTTGGTTGGAGTATTCATTGCCCCACGCACCGGAAGGGTTGCAGGTTCAATTCCTAGTTGGGGCACATGCTGAGGTTGCAGTTTTGATCCCCAGTCAGGGTGTGTATGGGAGGCAACTGATTAATGTTTCCCTCTCCCTTCCTCTCTCTCTAAAATCAATACATATGTCCTCAGGTGAAGATTAAATAATAATAATAATCCTATATAATAAAAGCCTAATATGCAAATTGTCCCCTCGAGCGGTCGCTTGACTGGGAGACGAGGAGTTCGACCACTCGCTATGATGTGCACTGACCACCAGGGGGCGGCACGTAACATGGCGGGTGTTGGTGACATGCTGTGACCTCTTGCTGGCTACCTGGGGGCAGGGGTGACAGGGACGGAGGTGCGGTGAGAATGTGGGATGCCTGCCAAACTCACTCACACCCCCTGCTACCCTCTCCCAGGATGCCAGGGCTCGCGTGCCAGGGAAGCCCTTGTGCTCAGGTGCCGGGCGCCCGCGAAGAGTCCGCCCCCTCACCCACATGGCCTCTTCCGGGTGAGCTGGGCAACAGCCGCTGGGACCGCAGGGGCTGGTCGGGCTCCCCATGGGTTCATGCAGGAGCCGGTCTGGAGAGAGCATGCTACTTACCCAGTTTCCATGTGGTGCCGCTGGGTGGCCCAGAGGTCCACGCTGCACCCCGGCTCGCAGCATCTGGCCGTGCTCACCACATCTCCATGTGGGGACTCAGGCGCAGTGATTCAGGCGGAGGGGGGCGAGCAGGGGCCCAGGGATTCAGGTGCTGCCCAGGACCCAGAGGTCAGCTGGGACCTGCCCTTCCATGCCAGACGCTCTCGCTTCAATCACCGGCCAGGGCTAGGGACCCCACCCCTGCACTAATTTCATGCATCGAGCCTCTAGTAATAATAATCCTATATAATAAAAGTGTAGTATGCAAATTGTCCCCTCTACTGGAGTTCTCCCGGGAGTTCGACTAGGGGGCAAGCTGGCCAGGGGAAGGGAGGGAGGCCCCAGCCAGCAGCCTCTAGGGACCCTACCAGTGCAAGAATTTCATGCACTGGGCTTCTAGTAATAATAATAATAGAAGAAGACTTAATATTGTAGATAGTGGTACATACCAAGAAACTAAGGCTCAGGAAAAAGGAAGAATGTTACTGCCTTCTTACACTTGCCTAAGCATAAACTCTTTTGACAAAAACCTAACCCACCAGGGTCAGGTATTTGGTATTTGGAGAATAGATCCCAAGACTACAAGTAGTATTCATTTACCTTTATTGAATTCTGAGTGTATTGGCACAGCCTTATTGGAAAGTATCTATCAAGTGCTTCTTTTTCTTTGGCCTAATTACATTTCTGTCACAGTCCATCATAAAGAAAAGAAAAAATAGAAAAAAGTTTTTCTAATGTATGAAGCTATTTATCTCAGAAATAAAAATTGGAAATAACCATCCAGAATTAGGATAATGCTTAAATAATTTTGGCATAAATGTTTGATGAAATGTTCTGTAGACATGTTTATGAGTTGAAATAACGTAATACTTATGACAAAAAGTAGAATAAAATATGTAGTTAACTCTGCATAATGAAGAAATAAATTTAAACTAACAAAGAAGGTAAAAGTGTTATAAGAATTCAAGGGCATTTCATGAACTCAGGGTAGAAGGAATCTTTCTGCAATCTATATGCTAACTATTCACAAAACAAAATTTATACATAGAAAATTTCTGAAAAGAAATACACCATCACTGGCATATAATACAGCATAGAGAATGTAATCGGTAATATTGTAGTAACTATATGTATGATGCCAGGTGGGTACTAGACTTATTGGGAGGATCACTTCATAAGTTTTTAAAATACCTAACCACAATGCTGTACACTTGAAACTAATATAATATTGAATATCAACTGTAATTGAAAAAATGGAAGAAAAGAAATATGCCAAAATGTAACAATGGTACTTCTAATGGTGGAGTTGTTCTTTCTATTTTTCTGTATTTGATAAGGTTAAGCTTTATTAAATGTTAATGGTAAAAATCACTAATAATGCCCAGCAAGCATGGCTCAGTGTTTGAGGGGTGACCCATGAGCCAAGAGCTCACAGTTCAATTCCGGTGAGGGCCCATGCCCTGATTTGGGGCTCAATCCCCAGTAGGGAATGTGCAGGAGGCAGCTGATCAGTGATTCTCTCTCATCATTGATGTTTCTTTCTCTCCCTCCCTCTCCCTTCCTCTCTCTGAAATTAATAAAAACATTTTTAAAAAGAAATGAAAAATCACCAATATAATGGCTTTTAATCAGCTGCTAGTGTTTTATGAAGTGTTGCTTATGGAACATATAAAGGAGTCAATAATATCAAGGTTTCATGTGACATAAAACCACCATCAGTAAATACATTCCTGTTGAAACCTAACTAAGAACTAACGTGCCTTATCTGTGAAATCAGCAGTTCTAGAATATGTAAACCTTTATTTAGCCTTTATTTAGGGCTCTAATTTAATAATTGAACTTAATTCTTAGAGTTTAATTAGACTTTTTGACTATTTTAACTCAGTGTTTTCAGTTGGCCAACAAAAGTATTATGTTCAAAGTTTTTATAAAATTTGCAGGGGTGGTTATGTAGGCACAGAGTATATATGTGTAAATGACAACTTTGTAAATGAAAGAAGTCAGAAGTATAATAGAATTAGGTAGCTATAGATTATATGCAATATCTATCATAATTATTTAGGATAGTAATTCTAGGAGGGGTACATTTGTACTAATTAAAAAATATATACAGCATAGGTTTTAACTTTTACTTTCTCTTATCCAGCACATGTTTGTTCTTCGGGAGCGCCCTGAAACAGTGTTAATAGATCTCATTCAAAGGACAAAGGATGCAGTAAGAGAGCTGGACAATCTGCAATATAGAAAAATGAAGAAACTCCTTTTCCAGGAGGCACATAATGGACCAGCAGTAGAAGCACAGGAAGAAGAAGAGGTAATAACTTAGAAATTACTGAAATATTGAGCTCTCTTCATTGCCTTCTTTCCTTATATAATCTGTCTTGTCACAAATCTTTTAGATCAGTGGTTCCTAGATTGTGTTTTCTTACCTGAGGTCCTGTAAGGATCCTTATCTTTTTCCTGTAAAGATCCCAGGTGGGAAAAAGATTTTGCATTATTTAAACCCAACCCCTTCTTTTTTTTTTTTTAATATATTTTATTCATTTTTTACAGAGAGGAAGGGAGAGGGATGGAGAATTAGAAACATCAATGAGAGAGAAACATCGATCAGCTGCCTCCTGCACACACCCCCAACTGGGGATGTGCCCGCAACCAAGGTACATGCCCTTGACCAGAATCGAACCTGGGACCCTTCAGTCTGCAGGCCGACGCTCTATCCACTGAGCAAAACCGGTCAGGGCAAACCCAACCCCTTCTTAATGTACATTGGCATAGTAAAGCCCTGTGAGTCCTTTTATTAAAGAAACCTGTTCAACTTTATTTAATGTAGTCCCTCTCAAAGTTCTTGGCCACTGAACCCTTTTTTTTTTTTTTTTTTTTTACTATTCTCCAATTTCATGGGACACGCTTTTGGAAATATTTGAAATAATAAACTCTGGAAGTTGCCAATACTCACTCAGAAAGTGACCAAGTGTTCTGCTTTGTCCCTATAGACACTTGATTCTTTTCAGTTCTCTACAATTTTATTCCATCTACACAGTTCTAAAATACTAATTTTACAGATGAATAAAGCAAGGCTCGGAATGGTTAATTCACCTTATCTTTTTCACTCTAAATATTTTCAGTTTTCTTCTGTATTTCTGTTAGAATTCCAAAGCTTTGATTTTTTTTTTTGTATTACTTTCCAGTGAAGGAGATCACTTTGCATTCTGAAACCAGGAGCAGTACTTACTTTTCTTTTTAATAGTGCTTCATAGTTAATGAACTATAAAATACAATACTTTCTTAACTTACAGTTTTTTGTTTTTATTTTATTTTATTAATTCTTATAATAGTCATTAGAAAATTGTTTGGGGCTATTTTTAAATATATGAGTATTTTAGCAGAGTTGTGAAATTAATAAAATTCTAATGTAGTTAAATCTATAATTTTAATGTAGCATCTTTGATAGGCTAGGGATATATAAGTTCATATATGTATGAGTATATATCTATAAAATATATTTCTTTATTGGTTTCAGAGAGGAAGGGAGAAAGAAGAGAGAGAGAGAAACATCAGTGATGATGCCCTAACTGGTTTGGCTCAGGGTATAGAGCGTCGGCCTGTGGACTGAAAGGTCCCAGGTTCGATTCCCGTCAAGGGCATGTACCTTGGTTGCAGGCACATCCCCAGTAGGAGGTGTGCAGGAGGCGGCTGATCGATGTTTCTCTCTCATCGATGTTTCTAACTCTCTATCCCTCTCCCTTCCTCTCTGTAAAAAAATCAATAAAAATATATTTTAAAAAAAAAGAAACATCAATGATGAGAGAGAATCATTGATTGGCTGCCTCCTGCACGCACCCCATTGGAGATTGAGCCCGCAACCCAGGCATGTGCCCTTGGCCGGAATCGAACCTGGGACCCTTCAGTCCGCAGGCTGACGCTCTATCCACTGAGCCAAGTCAGCCAGGGCAAGATATATATCTATATATAATGAGAGATATACACACCATGGGTCTATATCAGTGGTTCCCAACGTGGGGCACAGGCCCCACATGGGGGCAATTTGATTTTTAAGGGGGGCAATTCAAGAATGAGTTATGAACAGTGAATTTTTTGCATTTCTTATGGTTCTAGGGGCCTCATATACAGTATATAAATATATAGTGACGTATTTATGCATGTTTTGAAACTTTGCTATTTTTTCATATCACTTCATATATTATTATTTTTTAAACAATTTCTTAGTGATTTCTTCCTCAGTACTTCAATTGTCCTTTCATTCTTTTATTTTTCTCTTTCACGGATGCCATGTTCTTTGGAAGCTTGTTTAGACCAAGTTAATGGCCTTTTAGGCTTCCTCCATGTGAATAGGAGTTCAATTTTAAATAATAAGAATTATATGTCACAGGTGGGGCATGGTCAAAAAAAGATTGGGAACTACTGGTCTATATTAATTAAATTCTGCATATCTTTAAAAAATTCTGCATGTCTTATAGAATTTTGATATGGTAAGACTGCTATTACGTTGGTGCCTAGATACCATTGCTTGCCTGGTTACTTCAGAAAAACAATCTATGATTATGATTAAATACTTAAGTAATATGTCATTTTCAATTTACACAAAAATGGATAAGAATTAATGTTAATTATATGGTGGTAGAGGATGGGCTAGAGATTTTATACTGAGGAAGAAAGGAAAATCTATAATAATAAAAGTGTAATATGCTAATTAGACTGGACAGCCAAATGACCTTCTGGACAAAGCCAGGGCTGTGAGGGCTGAGGCAAGCTGCTGTGGCTGTGAGGGCCGAGCACCTTGCATGAATTTCGTGCATCGGGCCTCTAGTATACATATAAAAGGCTTCAATAAAAAATAATTAAAAGGGGTTGTTTAGCCGTAGCCGGTTTGGCTCAGAGGATAGAGCATCAGCCTGCAGACTGAAGGGTCCCAGGTTCGATTCCGGTCAAGGGCACATGCCCAGCTTGTGGGCTCGATCCCCAGTGAAGGGTGTGCAGGAGGCAGCCGATCAGTGATTCTCTCTCATCATTGATGTTTCTGTCTCTCCTCACTTCCTCTCTGCAATCAATAAAAATATTTAAAAGGGTGTGGTGGGGGGTGGGTTGTTTATAAGATTTAAAAAAAAAGTTGGGGCTTGTTTTAACCATGGGAATCATTGAGAAATGAGCATAATCTCTATATATAGCCCATGAATTGTGTGGTAGAAATGGATTTTAAAAATATCAGTTTAGAGAAAATGCTACACTTTAGAAATAACCCAAAACTGATTAGCTGACTTTTACCCACGGTTGGGTTTTTTTACTGACAAGGAACAGTTGGTAAACTTACTGGTTTGACAATTAAAGGGGATTTCTCATGATAGACCTGTGACTTTCTGAAGACTGTATGCCAACCAATGTGCAAGGTACTTGTATTCAAGAATTCAAAAGAAATACCGATATTTGAACCTAATGCTCTTTTCCCTTAGGAACAAGATCATGGTGTTGGACGGACAGGAACAGTGAATAGTGTTGGAAGTAATCAGTCGATTCCCAGTATGTCCATTAGTGCCAGTAGCCAAAGCAGTAGTGTTAACAGTCTTCCAGATGCCTCGGATGACAAGAGTGAGCTAGACATGATGGAGGGAGATCATACAGTGATGTCTAATAGTTCTGTCATCCACTTAAAACCTGTGAGTATTTGGGTTTTTATTGAAAAATTTCAACTTTGGTAAATAATTTTCTTTATCTGACTACTGTAAGAGGAATTTTTTTTTAATGTTTCAGAAATTTGGAACAATAGGCTTGTTAATTCCCAATGTAATGTCTGCATTTGGGAAACTAATGTTTTGAGAATATAAAAATAATGTTTTTTAAAATTTTAGAAGAAATACAGAAATAAGATACATAATGTATTATTTGAAGTACTAATGATGGGAAATAAAGTTTTTAAAATAGTAAGTATACACATGAAATTAGTGATAATGGTTGCTTTTGGGGAGTGGGAGAAAGGATTAAGATGATCAAAAGTAACTTTGGGCCCTGGCCAGTGTTAGACCATCATCCTATGCACCAAAGGGTCATGGACACAATTCCCTGTCAAGGCACATACCTGAGGCAACCAATGGAAGTTTCTCTCTTTCTCTCCTTCTCCTTTCCTCTCTTTCTTGAATCAATGAAAGTAATATCCTCAGGTGAGGATTAAAAAAAAACACAACTTTTGCATTATCCATGTTTACATGTTTAAAATAAAATTGAGTATAGTTTATGCATAATCCATGGACACAGACAATAGTGCAGTGAAGGCCTGGGGAGGGGACAGGAGTGGGGAGGAGGGGGTAAATGGGGGTAAAAAGGTGGACATCTGTAATACTTTCAACAATAAAGATAACTTTTTTAAAAAAACGGAGTGTAGTTACAGAAAAGTATAAATTCTGTATATAAGAAATAGGGTTGTATGCTACATTTTTTGCACTTTCAAGTACAAAATTTTTAATTTTCTTAAAAATATTTGAGGTCAGGTAGCTCCTTTTAGCAATTATTAAGAATGCTTCCTTTTTAACTTAACAGCTTGTGGTATTACCTAAAATGTTAGTAAACACCATTAGCTAAAAGGTGGAACCAACATAAGTGTCCATCAATGAATGAATAAACAAAACGTGGTATATACATCTAATGGAATATTATTCAGCTATTAAATGGAATGAAATTCTGATTGCTACATGGAGTGAACCTTGAAAACATGCTAAGTGATACAAACCAGATGCAAAAAGACAAATATTGTGTAATTCCATTTATATGAAATATCTAGAATAGGCAAATTTGTAGAGTTAGAAAGTAGATTAAAGGGTACCAGGGGCTGAGTAGAGGAAAGTTTTTGTTAATGGATACAGAGTTTCCATTTGGAAATAGTGACAATGGTTGCACAACATTGAGAATGTAATTAATGCCACTGACTTATATACTTAAAGATGGTTAAAATGGCAAATATTATATTACATATATTTTATCAGATACAAAGAACTTATAAGAATGATTAGATAAGTGGAAGTGTTAGAGCAAAATCCTGTTTAATTTTTATATTCTTACAATAGAATCAGCAATATAAAAAATTAGTCCCATAATTAGTTGGTTTCTACTTAATTGACTTCTCTTTAGTTAATGAACTAAGGTAATATATAAGGAAAGACATCAATTTACAACTATTTTTTTATTACTTGAACAAATGGCAGACGCATTATAAAGATATTTCTAAGCTATATTATTGCTTCTAAAACCCAGGAGCCTTCAAGAAATTAATTTCATTGCTGCTGTTTAAAATATTGGCTGCATGTTTCATCATCATTTTCAAGTCATATTAAAGCTTTGCAATTTCACATATGAGTAGGATATAAATCTAGCCTTATACATTTTCTTATCCTGAATCTCTGTGCTATTTCACACACTGAAGAAATGATGTCTCCTGATTCTAATTATGTTGAAAATAAAATATCAGCATTCCTAATTTTCGTTTGTTTTTAAAATTGTGTCTGAGGTTTGTTGATCAGGTTGTCATTTTAAGCTCATTATCTTAAAAGTTCAGATGAACTCTGTTCACCTCAAATAGTGTTGTCTCTTTTTTTATTTAGGAGGAAGAAAATTATAGAGAAGAGGGAGATCCTAGAACAAGAGCATCAGATCCACAATCTCCACCCCAAGTATCTCGTCATAAATCACACTATCGTAATCGAGAACACTTTGCTACTATACGGACAGCATCACTGGTATGTGCTTCACCTGAATTTGAAGTATATTTTCCATGTTGGACCTTGTCATCTATACTCAAATATAATGATTTTTTTTTTTTTTTTGTATTTGAGGTTTATTTTGCAAAACATTTATTCAGAATTAAGTGCCTGTTAGGAGAAAGAATATATGAAACACACATTAAACTAATAATATCTTCTGCCCGACTGGCGTGGCTCAGTGGTTGAGCATCAACCTATGAACCAGGAGATCAGGGTTTGATTCCCAGTTAGGGCACATGCCCAGGTTGTGGGTCAAAACCCATCGGGGGACTAGCAGGAGGCAGCCATCAATGATTCTCTCTCATCATTGATGTTTCTATCTCTCTCTCCCTTTCCCTTCCTCTCTCAAATCAATAAAAATATTTTTAAAAAATAAATAAACTAATAATATCTTCAAGACATGTACACAAATAACTAATATGTTAGAATATATTAAGAGTACTACAAGATACTCAATAGGAATTCACATGACTTTCTAAAAAATATATATTTTTTGTTGATTTCAGAGAGGAAGGGTGAGGGAGAGAGAGATAGAAACATCAATGGTGAGAGAGAATTATTGATTGGCTTCCTCCTCCATGCCTCCATGTCCCACACCAGGGATTGAGCCTGAAACCTGGGCATGTGCCCTGACACAGAATCAAACCGTGACCTTCTGGTTCATTCATAGGTCAGTGTTCAACCACTAAGCCACGCTGGCTGGGCAATTCAGATTACTTTTAATTTAGGGCATAAAGGAAGTATTTATAAAACAAATTGAGCCTTAAATAATTAGTTTTAGGCTGGAGGAAGAGGAAAAATGTTATTTCCACGTAAGAATTGACAAGGAAATACTGAGGCTAAACAAAATGAGGGGGAATGTTTGGAAAATGTCAGGTGATCCAATTTGACATACCCAAAATGTAGTTTTTCTGATTTCCCAAATAACAATAAAAATGATTATTTGCTTATTACAGGAACCCTGTTTTGATGGGGTACTTATAACCTTGATCAGTCAAATAGGTAGGACCAAAACACAGTAAAGGATTCTAGGCATAGAAAGAAATTATAGAAAAAACTAAAGGCCCAGTGCACAAAATTCGTGCATGGGTAGGTCCCTAGTGGCCTGCCGGCTGTCAGCCAGGGCCTCTCTTCCCCAGCTGTCAGCCGCTGTCTGGGCCTTCCTTCATTCCGCGCTGCCCCTGGTGGTCAGCACACATCATAGTGAATGGTTGAACTCCCAGTCGGTCGAACTCCCGAGGGGACACTTTGCATATTAGGCTTTTATATATATAGATAGGCTATTGGGAAAAATGACAGAAAGAAAAAAAGATATGGGAGTTATCTAACTTGTTAACTACATATGCAGATTTTATAAACCCCATGCTGTGACCCGTGAATCTGTATGACATGTGGGGCCAAGAACACCATCTCCCACCATAATTCGGGTCATTCCTACTATTCTGTAACATCTAAATAACTCTTTGAACAGAGCAAGTGGCAAAGTTGCTTGATTTTTTTCATAGCTATTTTAATAAATACGTAGAGAGGGGCCAGTTTGTGGGGAAACATCTTTGTAACTTGGTATATATTATATGTTTCCCAAGCAAGTCTTCTGTCCCAAAATTTGGCTCCCTCAAATTAATTAAGAGCACTTAAAGTTATGGATTTAGAAAACTTAAGATCCATTTCCTTAAACTTAATACTGTAATTTCATTGACTTCAAATAAAAATTCAGAGTATGTAGATTTATGTGCAAAGATAAGCATAGCTATAGTATTCAATATATTTACTATACACCATAATTCAGTCTAACTTCTTTTGCCTTGAATTTTTTTCATACAATCAAATGCACAGATCTTAGATAGTCAGTTTGAAGAGTTTTTATAATGGTATATACCTATGCTAACCATCCCCTTAAAAAGCAGGATGTATAAAATTTCTTGTCATCCCAAAAAGTTCCCTTCATATCCCTCTTTAGTCACTTCCCCATTTTCATGACTTTCTTTTTCTTCACTATTGTTAGGTTTAATTGTGTTTGGATTTTATATAAATAGAATCATACAGAATGTACTCTTTTGAGTTGAGCTTATTTTGCTCAGCTTAATGTTTCTGAGATTCATCTATGTTGTTGTGTTGTCTTTTTTTTTAGAAAACTAACACTTTATTTTTTTAAATATATTTTTATTTATTTCAGAGAGGAAGGGAGAGGGAAAGAGAGATAGAAACATCAATGATGAAATAGAATCATTGATTGGCAGCCTCCTGCACAACCCCCACTGGGGATCGAGCCCACAACCTGGGCATGTGCCCTTGACCAGAATCGAACCCAGGACCCTTCAGTCCACAAGCCGATGCTCTGTCCACTGAGTCAAACTGGTTAGGGCTGTGTTCAGTCTTTTTTATTACTATAAATAGTTTTCTATTTATTCATTCCTTCTATTGATGAGCATTTGGTTTGAATTCCATTTTGAGCTATTACACATAGGTTGCTGTGAATATTTTTGTACAAATCTTTATGTAAATATCATGTTTTAATTTCTTTTTGGTAAATACCTAAGCATAGAATTGCAGACTCATAGGGTATATGTATGTTTAACTTTATAAGAAACTGTTGAACAGTTTTCCAGAATGGTTGTATCATTTGATATACCCATTAGCAATGTATAAGAGTTTTAGTTGGTTCACATCCTATTCAAATTTGGCGTTGTTAGTCTTTTTTATTTTAGCTATTCTGGTGGGTGTCAAATGGAATCTCATAGGGGGTTCTTTTTGTTTTGCATTTCCTTATGACTAAAGATATCACCATAATCACCCCTTATTGTCCATTCATGTATGTTATTTAGTGGGGTGTCTCTTCAAGTCTTTTGCCTGATTTCTTATTCAGATATCCATCCCTTTTATTTTTTTTTAATCCTCACTTGAAGATATTTTTCCATTGAATTTTAGAGAAAGTAGAAGAGAGGGGGAAAGATAAAGAGAAATATCGATGTAAGAGAAACACATTGATTGGTTGCCTCCTGCACAAGCCCTGGGGCCCAGGCCCGGGAGGAGCCTGCAACCGAGGTACATGTACTTGACTGAAATTGAACCCAGGACCCTTTGGTCTGCAGGCCGACGCTCTCAGGTGTCCATTTTTTTAATATTCATTTGTAGGAGTTCTTTATATAGTCTGGATACAATATTATATCTCGTATATATCTTGCAAATATTTTGTCTCCATCTGTGATTTACCTATTCTTTTTCTTACTGTTTTCTTGATGAGAAATCAATTTTTTTAGTTTTAAAATCCAGTTTAAACAACCCAATTTAAAAATGGGTAAAGGACTTGAATGGACATTTATTCAGAAAAGATATACAAATGGCCAACAAGCACATGAAAAGAGATACTCAACATCATTATTCATTAGGGAAATACAAATCAGAACCACAATGAGGTACCACCTCACACCACTAGAATGGCTACTAAAAACAGCAATAACAACAAAAAGGAAACTAAGTGTTGGAGAACATATGGAGAAATTGGAACTCCTGTATACTGCTGGTAGGATGTAAAATGGTTTGGCTGCTGTGGAAACAGTTGAGTATTCCTCGAAAAGATTAACAGAATTGCCACATGACCCAGCAATTCTACTCCAAGGAATATACCCCAAAGAATTGAAAACATGTATTTAAACAAGTACATGTACACAAATGTTCATAGCAGCATTATTCACAATAGCCAAAAGGTAGAAATAACACAGATATTCACAATGGGTGAATTGATAAATTAGGGCATATGCATACAGTGGAATATTTTTTAGCTATAAAAAGGAATAAAGTACTGATTCATACTATACAATATGGATGAACCTTGAAAACATGCTAAAAGAAAGAACCCAGACACAAGAGGTCACATATTATATGATTCTATTTATATGAAATACCCGGAATAGATAAATCCATAGAAACAAAAAACAGATTGGGGGTTACCTGAAAGGAAGAATCGGGAGCAACTGTATAACAGATAAAGGATTTCTTCTGAGGTGATAAAAAATATTTTGTAACTAGGTACAGGTGGTGGTTGCCTAAAATTATGAATGTAGTAAATACTACTGAGGTATTCACTTTAAAGTGATTGATTTTATTTTATGTGAATTTCACCTCAATTTGAAAATCCAATTTATACATTTTTTTTTCTTTATAGTCAGTGTATTTTGTGTACTGACCAAGAAATATTTGCCTACCCCAAGTTTGTGAAGATATTCTGTTTCCTTCTGCTATATGACTCTGGGTTTTATGTTTAGGTCAAATAACTCTTTTCAAATTAATTTTTGTATGTAGATTGACATAGGAGTTAAGGTTTATTTATTTATTTTTATGCAGAGAACCAGTTGTTTTAGCAGGATTGTTAAAAAAAACACTTTCCTCTTTGAATTAAAATGGCTTTTTGGCAGAAATCAATTGACTGAATATGTATGGGTCTATTTCTATATTTTATTCTCTTCCTTTGATCTACTCAGCCTATCCTTAAAACCACACTATTTTGATTACTGAAGTGTATGCTTCCAACTACCGCCCCCCGCCTCAAGATTGTTTGCCTATTCCTTTACATTCCCATATAAATTTTAGAACCAGCTTGTCTGTTTAAAAGACCTGCTGGAAATTGCTAGCTGGAATCTCTTACATTAATTGCCTACTTAGTTAATAGCAGAGTGGTCTAAAATGCTTTTGAAAGGAAAATGTTTGCTTTATTTTATTCTTTCCTTCTAGGTTACAAGGCAAATGCAAGAACATGAGCAGGACTCTGAACTTAGAGAACAAATGTCTGGCTATAAGAGAATGAGGCGACAACATCAAAAGCAGCTGATGACTCTAGAAAATAAGCTAAAGGCTGAGATGGATGAACATCGCCTCAGATTAGATAAAGATCTTGAAACTCAACGTAACAATTTTGCTGCAGAAATGGAGAAACTTATCAAGAAACATCAGGCTGCTATGGAAAAAGAGGTGACTGATTCAGTATTACATTTTTTAAACTTTTAAATTTTTTTATTGATTTTTAGAGACAGGAAGAGAGAGAAACAACGCTTTGTTGTTCCACTTATTTCTGCATTCATTGGTTGATTCTTGTATGTGCCCTAACTGAGGTTTGAACCCACAACCTTGGCACATCAGGACAATGCTCTAACCAACAGCTACCCGGCCAGGGCTCAGTATTATTAATTTATTTATTCTAACTTTTGATCATCTCAGAATTAATCAAGGTAGCATTTTGGTGTTAGTGTATCTGTTCCCAGAACCAAGCAAATCAATTGGGGAAAAGGAGAAATATTTATATAACATGTACAATATCAAGTACTGAGTCTGAGAACCAGTAGACATGGGATCATCTCCTGATGTTGATAGTTTTATAGTGTCACAGTAGTAAGTCATTCAACTATTCTAGGCCTTTGGATTCCCTGGTAATTGAGGACTTTGAGAAACTCTTCAATAGGGGGTTTAGGTTTCAAATTATCATTCATGATTCTCTTCTCTGTATTTTTTGAAAACATTTAAAAAATTTGTAACAGGATTTTTATATCAGAATAATTGAAGATTATTATAATATACACAACATGTTAGAGGTTATAAATTGAGAGATTAAGGTTTAGCCTATTTGTTTAGTATGATAATGGTGTATTTTTAAGCAGTCTTGTCATGGGAAATCTTTTCTTCTGTTTTTAGTGTCCCATCTGTTCCATTTTATTTTGAGAGTCACATTTTTTCAAGGAAAATGTAAACTTCTCAGTAAATTCACACAAAATCATTAAATATGTCTGGCCAGTCCACATTGAGGCATTGTCATTGTTACCCTTTTCACCCTCCCCCCCCCTCCAAAAAAAAAAGAAGAACCACTCTCTCACAATAGTAGAGAAGTTGGCAAAATAACTTATGGTGTAAATACATACTTGATTTTGAAATACTTTGTGAAAGAATGTACAGGTATTTAGAATCCTGTTAGGCTTTGGGTAGTGTTTTTAATAACTTGAGAAGAGGTAGAAATTAGCATATTTGCAAAAACAATTCATGAAATAAGATGTGCAATATAATTACAGATTTGTTTAAAATATATATGTATATATAAATATATGCATGAAAAAATTAGGAAGAGTATCACCAAAACCAAAATGTTTATATTGGTTATTTCTGGATGCTAAAATCACATAAGATTTTTCTTCTTTGTGTTTTTCTGTATTTCCTAAATGTTCTACAATAGATATGTATCTAATATATAATCAGAAGTAAAACAGATGATATATATTATTTTAAAGATGAATTTTATTTTTCTGATTCTCCTAAAATTCATATAATAAAAGATCTGAGTAATAATAATAATTTGGGAATTCTTATTTTGGTAATGTTTATACTGATTTTATATTCTTGGGGAACAAAGGTATCATTGGTGATATGTATTAAACTGCTGCTTTGAATCTATTTAACTAATTTGATCCATTTTTAAAATTTCTTACAGGCTAAAGTGATGGCCAATGAGGAGAAAAAATTCCAGCAACATATTCAGGCCCAACAGAAGAAAGAACTGAATAGCTTTTTGGAGTCCCAGAAGAGAGAATACAAACTTCGAAAAGAACAGCTTAAGGAGGTACTTATTTTATAAAAATTGTCAAGGCAGTTATCTGATTGTTAATTATATCCAATCTGATCAACTCATAGAAGCATTAGGATAAATTTCTCTTTTAAATTTTTTTTTTTTTAATTACAGTTGACATTCAATATTAGTTTCAGGTGTATAGCATAGTGGTTAGACATATAAATTATGAAGTGATCTCCTTAATAAGTCTAGTGTTCACCTGGCACCATACATAGTTATAACAATATTGACTATATTCCCTATGCAAAATAAAGTTTTCTTTTGTTGCTTGTGTTCACTAAATGTATATCAGTTCGAATGAAGACATTGATTATAATCAATTACTCATCAATGAACTAAGATCCTCAGTTGATTAAGATCTAAAAAGAAACATCTGAAAATATAATTTTACTTATAATAGCTTTCCTATGCATTTATTAAGTAACTGACTTGTCCCATAGTTTGCATACAAATACACCCTTACATTGAGAGCTACTAATTTATGTGGTTTTTATTTTTTTGTTGTTTGAATATTTTATGAACTAAAGTTGCAAAGAATTGGTCTCTTTCTTGATAACGGGAAAGACCATAAGGTTAGTAATCTCTGAAAAATCATTTTATACCTAGGAAAGATGGCTAATTTATATTTATTTTTAACCTAAAAGGCATATTGTGATGCCTTTTAGATTGAAAATATACTAGTGTTAATTAGCATTCTAGGGTTTGCCTCATTGAGTATATTGTCAATGCTCTCATCTTACCCAATAAAATGCATTTTTTCCATTTATTAGTTTATGAGATGTTACTTAAAATGCTGTAGTAAAACATTGGTTTTGATTGTTCAGTGGCTATTAATGCTAAATATTAAATGCCATTCATGAGGAAGATCTCTGTTCTTCCATGGTTTTGTTGATTTTTCTATTTAATTTTTAATTCTTTTACATTGAGTCTATCCATAATTTTTCAAAAAAAACTTAATATTTAGACTGTTTAAAACCAAGAAGTGAAACATAACTGTATTTTAGCCCTAATTTTAATTCACATACTATTTTACCTGAAATCATTGCCTTCTGTCACAGAAAAGATTAAAGAAAGGTGTGTTTTACTTCATTTACCAGTCATTTTGTGCTTTTGAAGCTAGAAACCATCATAAATTCAGCTGTGCGAAGTTAAAAGGGTATGCATGCTTTCCAGTGTACATTTTTCTTTCCTGTCCTACTTCATGGATAACTCAAGGAAAAGAAAAATATTACCTACCTCTTTAAGGTCATTGCCCTGCCTATTCATTAGAGAGGACATAGGTAAAATATTTTATTTAAATACTAGAGGCCTGGTGCATGTATTCGGGCACCGGTGGGGATCCCTCGGCCTGGCCTGTGCCTTCCCGCAATCCGGGATCCCTCGGAGGATGTCCGAGAGCCGGTTTTGGCCTGATCCCCCAGACCAGGCCGAGAGACCCCACTGGTGCACTATCGGGGTCAGGGAGGGACCACAGGAGAGCTCCAGGGTGTGTCTGGCCCATCTCGTCCAGTCCCGGTTGGCCGGACCCCAGCAGCAAGCTAACCAGGGGGAGTGTCTGCCCCCTGGTAGTCAGTGCACATCATAGTAACTGGTCAAACAGTTGAACAGTCAGACACTTAGCATATTAGGCTTTTATTATATAGAATAGGATATCAGATACCAAATGGTACATTCATGTAGTTAATTTTTAAGTATTTTGAACTCAGTGGTTTTTTTATGTTGCTAGGAGCTAAATGAAAACCAGAGCACTCCAAAAAAAGAAAAACAGGAGTGGCTTTCAAAGCAGAAGGAGAATATACAGCATTTCCAAGCAGAAGAAGAGGCTAATCTTCTTCGACGTCAGAGACAATACCTAGAGCTGGAGTGCCGCCGCTTCAAGAGAAGAATGTTACTTGGACGCCATAACTTAGAGCAGGACCTTGTCAGGGAGGTACGTTTAAATGATGTGAAATCAGGATAAAAAAATGTATACACATTTTGAATGATTATTGATTCCAATGAGTTGAATCTAAAAAGAAAAAAACATTAATTGAGCCATCAGCTGTAAAGTATGTATACATTTTTTGGGACACCATATGTGTCACTCACATCCCAGCCTCAAGGCCTTTGCACTTAAACTTCCCTCTGCCTAAGTCCTTCTTCCCCTGATATCCATGTGACTTGCTTTCTCCCTTCCTTCATACCTCTCTTCACATGTCTCCTCCTCAGAAATTCCTTCCTTGATTGCAAAATCCTTCTCCCTTCTTTAAATGTTTTTCTTTGTATTCTCTCTCTCACACATACATGCACTTTTTTGGAGGAAGTCTCACTTCCCCACTAGAATGGAAATTACATGAAGTCACAGGCCCTGGCTGGGTAGGTCAGTTGGTTAGAGTGTCATCCCGATATGCCAAGATTGCAGGTTCGATCCCTGGTCAAGGCACATACAAGCATCAACCAATGAATGTATAAATAAGTGGAATAACAAATCAATCTCTCTTTCTCTCTCTCTCTCTCTCTCTCTCTCTCTCTCTCTCTCTCTCTCTCTTTCTCCCTCTCTCCCTCTGTCCCCTTTCCTTTCTCTCTAAAATCAATAAATTAAATACGTTTTTTTTAAAAGGAGTTATATGAAGTCATGGATTCTATTTGGGTCTTTATATGCTTAGTATCTGACTCATAGTAGGCATTCAATAAACATTATATTTAATAAATACTAAATCCATGAATAAAAGAAGTATTAGCTTTTAAATATGAAAAAATTAATTGGATAATTTATTATGCCTTTGATCTGCAATGGATGCCATGAAGTGTATGTTACCATTTGACACATTTATTTTCACATAAAAGTTCTTAGTTTATTAATCCTCTCATGAAAAAACTGCACAATAACCACAGATAAAGTCACTAAATAATCTTTAGTCCTGTTGTCCAATCTCCAGCTCATTTTTTGCTAGCACCAACATTGGCCTTTGCAGTTCCCCTGACTTTCTTCATTCTATTCTTACATTCCTTTTTCTGTTTTCTTGAGGTCTTCTTTTTCTCATGCAGGCCATGTCTTGTAAGCATCTATGTTTGGATTCACTTTTCTTTGTGTAATCCAAGGAATCCTAAATCACGCCAAAGCCAATTGTCTTGCCACCACCAAAATGGATTCTGAATCTATACACAAAGATGACATCTGGTGTGCTTACACATTTTGGCTAGTTTTTCCCGAGTTTCTGTCTTAGGTACTGTTGCTGTCCCAGGGTGTAAAGAACATCAGTGATCATTTGTTTCCACTGAAGTAGTCTGTTGGTCATGAACTTCCTGGTCCAGATTGTTATTGTGTTGTTCATGATGATGGCCAATCTCTAAGCACATGGGAGGCAAAAAGTCATTTAACACATTTATAATCATACTAGAGGCCCAATGCACAAAATTCGTGCAAGGGCCTTGACCGCGGCCCCCACCCGCTGCAGCTTTGGCAGGAAGGAAGGACGTCTGGAAGTCTGTCCAGTCTAATTAGTATATTACGCTTTTATTTTTTATTTTTTTAAATATATTTTTATTGATATCAGAGAAGAAGGGAGAGGGGGAGATAGAAACATCAATGATTCAGAGAGAACCATTGATTGGCTGACTCCTGCACGCCCCCCACTGGGGATCGAGCCCGCAAACCCAGGCATGTGCCCTGGACTGGAATCAAACCCGGGACCCTTGAGTCCACAGGCTGACGCTCTATCCACTGAACCAAACCGTCTAGGGCTACGCTTATATTATTATAGATAATTAGACAAATCCTGAAACTCTTATACTAGTGAAAACAGTAGATCTCATTATCAGAGGTACCTGTGAGCATGGATAAATTTATTTCCAAGAGTGACTTAAAATAAGCTTCAAATATAACATAATTATTCAAAGGCATTGAGTCTGGCATGGAGAAATGGGTAGTATTGGTAAGAGTATAAATTGAAACTGCCCTTTTGGAACATAATTCAGAAGTAGCGCTTAAAATGTAATGTGCACCCCTGGCCAGTGTTCTCAGTGGTTAGAGCATTGGCTCATGCACTGAAGGGTCTCGGGTTCAATTCCAAGTCAAGGGCACGTCCCTGGGTTGCAGGTTCCATCCCCTGTCCTGGTTGGGGCACATGCAGGAAGGCAACCAATCAATGTGTCTTTCTCACGTTGATCTCGCCGTCCCCGCCCCACTACCACCCTCCCTTTCACTCTCTACAAAAAAAACAATGGAAAAAGTATCCCTGGGTTAGGATTAACAAAAAATAAATAAGTAAAATATAATATGCACATATGCTTTTATCCATCAAATCCATTTCTAGAAATCTATCCTTAAGAAATAATAATGTAATTATATGATGCATCACACATGGATATTTATTGAAAATTTGTTTATAAAGCAAAAAAACGGCAAGATTATGGTATTGCAAAGCAGAACTTACTTAAAAATTTTTAAAAAAAGATCTACATGTACTGATCTGATTTGTATATATGTCCATTATATTATTAGATGAAGAAAGCATATTACATGCCTATATTGTATATTATTATTCACTTTTTTAAAAACTGTATGTTTTTCTGTAATAGATATGTTATGATGAGCTGGGGAAGGTTGAGAAACATTTGCAACCAACTGTTGTCCTCTGGAAAAAGGGTTTAGGCAAAAGGGGCAAGTTTGGTTTGACTTCTACGTTTTGTGTTGTGTGTGTGTGAGTGTGTTGTACTCTTATTCTTATTATTGATTTTTATTTTTTTTTCACTTTTGCACATTTTAATTAAATTTATTGGGGTAACATTGATTAATAGGATCATATAGTTTCAAGTGTATATTTCTGTGATATGAAATCATGTATTGCACTGTGTGCCCATCACCCAAAGTCAAACCATCTTCTGTCACCATGTATTAAGCCCTCTCCAGCCCCCGCAACCCCACCACCCCTTTCCCTCTGGTAAGCACCACACTGTTGTCTGTGTCCATGAGTTTCAGTTTTATATCCCATATATGAGTGAGGTCATGTGGTTCTTAGCTTTTTCTGACTGACTTACTTCACTTAGCATAATATTCTCAAGGTCCATCCATGTTGTTGCAAATGTCAGTATTTCGTCTTTTCTTATGGCTGAGTAGAATTCATTGTGCCACATCTTCTTTAACCAGTCATCTATTGAAGGACACTTTGGTTGTTTCCATGTCTTGGCCACTACGAATAGTGCTGCAATGAACATAGGGTGCATAGATCTTTGCAGGTACATGTTTTTGAGTTTTACAGGTAGATTACCCAGGAAAGGAATTGCTGAGTCTTATGGTAACTCTATTCTTAATTTTCTGAGGAACTGCCACACTGTTTTTTATAGTGGCTGTACCAGTCTATATTCCCAGCAGCAGTGAATGAGGGTTTCCTTTTCTCTACACCTCTGCAGCACTTTTCATTACCTATCATTATTGATAATAGCCATTCTAACAGGTATGAGGTGGTATCTCATTGTAGTTTTAATTTGCATTTCCCTAATAGCTAGTGAAGTTGAACATCTTTTCATATAACTGTTGGCCATTTGGGAGAAGTGTCTGTTCAGGTCCTCTGTCCATATTTTAATTTGATTAGTGTTGATTTTTATAAGTTCTTTATATATTTTGGATATTAAACCTTTGTCAGAACTGTTGTTTGCAAATATCACCTCCTATTCATTCAGTTGCCTTTTTATTTTGTTATTGGTTTCTTTTGCTCTGCAGAAGCTTTTTAGTTTGATATAGTCTCATTCATTTATTTTAGCCTTTACTTCTCTTGCCTTTGGGGTCAAATTCATAAAATATTCTCTGCAACCAAAGTTCACAACTTTAAAACCTATGTTTTCTTCTGTGTAATTTATTGTTCAGATCTTACATTTAGGTCTTTGGTCCATTTTGATTAATTTTTGTTCATGAGGACAAACTGTAATCTAGTTACATTTTTCTGCATGTGGCTTTCCAGGTTTCCCAGAACCACTTATTGAAGAGGCTTTCTTTTCTCCATGGTGTGTTTCTGGCTTCTTTGCTGAAAATTCTGCCTATATACATGTGGTTTTATATTGGGGCTCTTAATTCTATTCCATTTCTGCCAATGCCATGCTGTTTTGATTATCATAGCTCTGTGGTATAATTTGAAGTCAGTTAGTGTGATACCTCTGGCTTCATTCTTTTTTTCATTGCTTTGGCTATTTGGGGCCTTTTGTGGTTCCATACAAATTTGATGACTTTTTTTGTTCTGTTTCTTTAAAAAAAAACACTGGGATTTTGATGGGAATAGCATTGAATTTGTATATTGCTTTGGGTAATATGGCCATTTTAACTATGTCGATTCTTCAGTCTATGAACACAGAATATCTGTGTTCATTTCATTGTGTCTTTTTCAATCTCTTTTAATAATGCTTTTTAGGTTTCAGTATATAGGTTTTTCACATCCTTTGTTACAGTTATTCCTAGGTATTTTATTCTTTTGCTTGCAACTGCAAAAGGAAATTTTTTTTCATTTCTTTTTCTGAAGTTTCGTTGTTAGTATATAAGAAAGCAGTGGGTTTTAGTACATTGATTTTGTATCCTACAACTTTATTGTTTCTATTAATTTTTTGGTGGAGTTTTGGGGATTTTCTATATACAGAATCATGTCATCTGCAAATAGTGACACTTTTACTTCTTCCTTCCCAATTTGGATGCCTTTTATTTCGTTCTCTTGCCTGATTGTTAGGACTTCCAGAACTATGTTGAATAAGAGTGGTGAGAGTGGGCATCCTTGTCTTGTTCCTGATTTTTTAGGAAAAGCCTTCAGTTTTTCATCATTGAGTGTGATATTGGCTGTGGGTTTGTCATATATGGCCTTATTATGTTGAGATACTTTCCTTCTATACCTATTTTATTGTTTTTAAAATGGATGTTGTATCTTATCAAATACTTTTTTTGCACCTATTGTTAAGATCGTATGATTTTTATCCTTTCTTTTGTTAATGTGATGTATTACCTTGATCGATTTGCATATGTTGAATCATCCTTGTGCCCCTGGAATGAACCCCACTTGATCATGATGTATTATTTTTTTAATGTATTATTGTATTCTACTTGCTAGTATTTTGTTTAGGATTTTTACATCAGTATTCATCAGCGATATTGGTATGTAGTTTTTGTGTGTGTGTTATTCTTGTCAGGTTTTGGTATCAGGGTTATGTTGGCCTCATAAAATGTGTTAGGAAGTATTGCCTCTTCTTCAGTTTTTTGGAAGAGTTTGAGAAGGATAGGTTTCAAATCTTTGAATGTTTGGTAGAATTCACGGGTGAAGCCATCTGGTCTGGACTTCTATTTTTTAAAAGGTAGGGTCTTGGTGGTGGTTTCAACTTCCTCACTGCTAATCAGTCTATTTAGATTTGTCAATTTTATTAATCTTTTCAAAGAACCAAGTCTTTGTTGTATTAATTTTAACACTTGTTCTTTTTAATCTAAAGAAGAAAATAATAACAGTTTTTTAAATACTTATCCTAGGAGTAAGGGTATTTTTTCCATTGATTTTTAAAGAGAGTGGAAGGAAGGGGGAAAGGAGAAAGAGAGAAACATCAATGTGAGAGAGACACATCGATTAGTTGCTCCCACACGCGTGTATGGAACCTGCAACCCAGGTACCTCCCATTGGCCAGGAATCAAACCTGTGACCCTCTGGTGTGCAGGCTGACGCTCTAACCACTGAGCACATCAGCCAGGGCAAGAATAATAACATTCATTGAGCATCGTGCCAGGTATTATTCTGAGAACTTTCCATTTATGAACTCATTTCATCCGCACATTAAATCTATGAAATAGCTAGATTGTTATCTCTTATTTTGAGAAGTGATGAAACTGAAGCACTGAGAGTCTAAATAACTAACCCAAGGACTTACTATTCCTAAGTAGCAGACCCAGGATTTAGAATACAGGAAGTCTAGCTCTTGAGTCCATGTTCTTAACCACTACACTATACGGGGTATACTATATGTAATAGAATTGAAGAGTATACTCTGAAAAAATTCAAAGGATGACTTAGGGACCTCTTCAGATATATAATTAAGAAGCAATACATAAAAGAAGGAAAGGAAAAGGACATTAAGCTTCTTCAGATAAATTTGTCTTAATCTTATTTCAAAAAATAGTATTAATGAATAGTAAATGACAAGGATAAGGAAATTTATGCTACTAATTGTACATTTCCTACAGTAAAAGTCATAAAATTCTAATATTTACTATGCAGCCATTATTGAACTTGGTTTTTACATTTCTTTTCTGGTTATTCTATTTCTTAGGATATTTTTTCCTGCCATTATACGGCAGTAAATTATACCTTTTGTCTCTTGTTTTTTGGATTAGGAATTAAATAAAAGGCAGACCCAAAAGGACTTAGAGCATGCCATGCTACTGCGACAACATGAATCCATGCAAGAACTGGAGTTTCGTCACCTCAACACAATTCAGAAGATGCGCTGTGAGTTGATCAGATTACAGCATCAAACTGAGCTCACTAACCAGCTGGAATATAATAAGCGAAGAGAACGGGAACTAAGGCGAAAGCATGTCATGGAGGTTCGACAGCAGCCTAAGAGCCTGAAGGTACCTTTAGCCTAAGCTTGACAGGGAAAAGAGAAAAAAGGCATCCACGTAAACAGTAAAGGTCTAAGATAGATGTCTATCATAAAGAAATTGAATAAATTTTTTTCTTCTTTTCATTTTAAGCATGTTTGGTTAGTTTTAATGTGCAGTGTCTGTAGCTACAGACTTTTGCTTATATATTTCTCACCAAGTACCAAAAACTAGCAAAACTTTTAACTGCAGGAAGTGCCATCAATAAGAATCAAAATTTTTATATTAAATGTACCCAAATGTTCAATGCTATATTACATGTCAACATGCTAACCTGTTGGCTTTTTCTCTGTTCCAATTAATTCAGTTTGGAATCTTATTTGCTCTAAATGTGATTTGTATCCGAAAAAGTCAGTTCCTAATTAGTACAAAAGCTAGTGAATAAAATATGCCTTTTTAACTCCTCTCCCTTCATTGTCTGTGCACATCTGAAGAAAAATAGTGGAATCATAACAGAACTTTAATTTTTATACTTGCTTTGAATAGAGGAATTCATTCACATGATATGAAATTTGAAAGATACCAAAGTATACTATAAAGTTAAAGGTTTCCCTTTCTCCCCTTTGTCCCTCCAGCCACCTGGTCCAACCCCCTTCACCAGAGTCAACCAGAGTTAACAATTCCAAGAAATTTTCAAGTTTTATAACTTGTAATAAATATTTGAAGGAGTATAGTCACATGAATCGTAATAAACTAAAACTACACGATATATAGGCTATCATCCATATTAGTACCTCAATTAATCTGTATATGTCTGCACACTTTAAATTTTTATTTATATCAAATAAGGCCCAGGTCCCACAGTATTTTCTTTTTAACCCCTTTCCTCTTTTTAAAACTATTTGATAATTAAACTAGAAAACTGTTCTTGGTCTTAACTGAAAAGCTGTCCTGGAGTGAAGTAAAATTCATCCACCGAAGTATTCTGTGTTAAAATCTTAAAGCTGCACCACATCCAGTGGTATCCCCAGTTCTCACCCAATTCCTTTCAAACAGGAAAGGAATCTGTCCATCCAGATAACCTTCTTTAGTTGTTGCTTACAAAAATAGGAATTCATAATGATTTTTTAGATTTATTTTGTCTTTTTAGTGGAAAGAGATATACTCTTTTGGTAACAGAATAGATAATTTCCCACAAAAGATTTTTTAAACAACATGTCTGTGAAATAATTAATTAGGTTTAAAGTCAGCAGCAGCCAGAAATAAACCAAACTGAAAGCTTAGTTAGTTTTTATGGTCATACCATAAATCTGATATGACTGCATTTCTGTAGGATAGTTGTTTGATGTTTTTTTTTCCTTTATTGATTACAGTATTACATATGTGTCATTGTCCCCCCCCCACCCCACCCCCGCTCATGCCCTCACCCCCCTGGTGTCTGTTTCCATTGGTTATGCTTATATACATGCATACAGGTCCTTTGGTTGATCTCTCCCCCTTACCACCACCCTCCCCAGCCTTCCCTCTGAGGTTTGAAAGTCTGATAGATGCTTCTCTGGATCTGTTTTTGTTCATCAGTTTATGTTGTTCATTATATTCCACAAATAAGTGAGATCATGTGATATTTATCTTCCTCTGACTGACTTATTTCACTTAGCATAATGCTCTCTAGGTCCATCCATGCTGTTGCAAATGATAGGAGTTCCTTTTTACAGCAGCGTAGTATTCCATTGTGTAGATGTACCACAGTTTTTTAATCCATTCATCTGCTGATGGGCACTTAGGTTGTTTCCAAATCTTAGCTATGGTAAATTGTGCTGCTATGAACATAGGGGTGCATATGTCCTTTCTGATTGGTGTTTCTAGTTTCTTGGGATATATTCCTAAAAGTGGGATCACTGGGTCAAATGGGAGTTTCATTTTTAGTTTTTTGAGAGGAAACTCCATACTGTTCTCCACAGTGGCTGCACCAGTCTGCATTCCCACCAGCAGTGCACGAGGGTTCCTTTTTCTCCACATCCTCGCCAGCACTTGTCATTTGTTGATTTGTTGATGATAGCCATTCTGACAGGTGTGAGATAGTACCTCATTGTCGTTTTGATTTGCATCTCTCAGATGATTAGTGACTTAGCATGTTTTCATGTCTCTTGGCCTTCTTTATGTCCTCTTTCGAAAAGTATCTATTTAGGTCCATTGTCCATTTTTTGATTGGGTTGTTTATCTTCCTTTTGTTAAGGTTGTTTGATGTTTAACAACCCTTCCTGTTCCTGTTGTTGGAGCCTTTTCAGTTTGAAAGCTTGTAAACAATAGTCTGATTTTCACAGAAAGTGAGGAGAAAACAATGTTTTACAAACACAGTCAGACTTTGAATAGAATGCCTCCTTCTGATGACAAATGAGCTCAAGAATTCCCATAAAGGCCTGGCCATGGCCAGTGTGGCTCAGTTGGTTGGGTATCATCCCATGCACCAAAAGGTTGCTGGTTTGATTCCAGTCAGGACACATGCCTG
Organism: Myotis lucifugus; assembly: GCF_000147115.1. Classification (NCBI taxonomy): domain Eukaryota; kingdom Metazoa; phylum Chordata; class Mammalia; order Chiroptera; family Vespertilionidae; genus Myotis; species Myotis lucifugus. The sequence goes on from NW_005871205.1 coordinate 2,198,467, forward strand.
GGTTGCAGGCTCTATCCCTGGGAGGGAGCATGCAGGAGGCAGCCGATCTATGTTCCGATCTCACATCGATGTTTCTCTCTCTATCTTCCCCTCTCCCTTCCTCTCTACAAACCAATAAAAAATCTTAAAAAAAAAAAGAAAGAAAGAAAGAAAAGAATTCCCACAAAGGAAATTATTCTATGACTTTTGTAGGAAAGAAAAATCACCATTTTCCTTAGGTTGCATATTTCTATCTACTTGCTCAAAATAGACTAGATTTTAACATCAAGCTATTTCATTTTTATTTGCCTAAGTGTTTAGTTACCTTTCCAACTTTCTCCAAGACCTTAAAGAGGGCTAGGGGATCTTTAGTTTGAGCACTTACGTGAGTTGACTAGGATTTGTGGGGGTTGGCATACCATTTCTATGGAATGGGTTGGGTAAACACCTGTTGTTACTCTGCTGTTTCTTTAGCTGCCATCCAAATGGTGCTCTTTCAGTGTTAAATGAGTAGAAACAACTGTAACTTAACAGTCATTTGCTTTGACTGAATCACACACCTTGAGGGATATAGTTTATTCTTGGTATAGATATTACTCTTCTTATGAAAAATTTTTCTATATGAGATGTATGTTAGCTGAACCTATTGTAATCATTTCACAATATATATAAATCAAACCATCTTGCTCTGTACCTTAAACTTGTACAGTGATGTATGTCAGTTATTTCTCGATAAACTGGAAAAAATCAGTAAGTAGAGAAAAAAATGTTTTGTTTTCTTTTCAAGGAGTTCTTTTTTTCTCATTAGGCTAGTGATATACAGTTTTCTTGGTACAATATTTTAAAAATAAAAACTTAAAAGAATGGAGGCTGTTTTACAGAGGCAGAAGGGAATGTCTAAATTTCATTGTTTCACGATCCTGGCTAACTTGGAAGAATTTTTTTAACCAAGAACAGTATTTAAGAGCAGTGCTATTAAGCATAGCTAAACCAAGTGTTTCTCTAACTAGACATTTCTTGGCCCCTTCACAGAATAAAGGTATATGACTATGACCTAGTGTCTCAGTTGGTATAAAATATGGAAGGATTATATTTGATGTTGTAGTGGGGGAGGGGGGACTACTTCCTTGACAAATGTATTACTTTGGTCATATATGCATTTGTTGCATACTGTATCAACCAATTAATATCTGACAGTATTTATATTAAGGTAAAATAATTTCAACTATAGGTTCTGCCTTATTGTAGCAAATGAATATATTCTCACTAGTAGGCTTGATCAATATACTTTATAGAAATATATTTCATCATACTAAATTTTGTTAAAAATTGAGTTCATAGAATGCCTAACCTGTGATTAACCAAAAACTAAAGCCAAAACTCTTATATCTCTGAATTTGGATTATTTAATCACATAAATGTTTATGTAATTCATGTTTATCATCATCCTAAGAAGAGTTGTCCTCTCCTTTGCCCCATAACTTTTGTTTGATCTTTGAAAGATGAGTAAACTCAGCTACTTGCAAGTAAACTGACTTGCAAGTTTTTATTTGTGGTGTTGTTAAAGAGTAAACTATTCTTTTTTTTTTCTTTTTTTTTTTAAATATACTTTATTGATTTTTTTACAGAGAGGAAGGGAGAGGGATAGAGAGTTAGAAACATCGATGAGCGAGAAACATCGATCAGCTGCCTCCTGCACACCCCGCACTGGGGATGTGCCCGCAGCCAAGGTACATGCCCTTGACCGGAATCGAACCTGGGACCCTTCAGTCCACAGGCTGGCGCTCTATCCACTGAGCCAAACCGGTTACGGCAAGAGTAAACTATTCTTAAGTGTGTTTCTACCTAGTGTGTTCCCTGAAGGAAAAGACCAATTGTAATAACAATATTATCAATACCCTTTTTTATGGGGTGTGTCCCAGACCATGTAGTTGGAGTTGAGATTGTGATTAGAGAAATTGGAGCAAAGTGTCTCAAATAAGGAACAGAGTAAATATGTTTATTTTCTACCTGAGAGATCTGATAAAATATTGTCTGTGCTTTAATATTTACTACACTTATTGCTTGAGAAGAAATTTAACTTTCTGTCATCAATATACACAGTAATCAAAACTAATTTTAATATTTATTCATTAGCTAAACTTAACTAGCAGAGTATTGAGTATTGCTTGAAATACTGTGATAAATGAAGTTGTTGGTATTCTAATGATTTAAATTAGAATTTTGTTATTAAAATGTATAGAATTTAGTGATCTGGCCCAATAGCCAAGTGCAAAAGTACCTGTAACCTATGATTTCATCTTTTATGTTTCCTTTCCCTTTTTCCTAGTAGCCTTTTTTGTTTTTATGTAAGCATAAGGTATGCCAAATGCCATATGTTAAAAATTATATACATCTATTTTTTTCTTCCCAGTCTAAAGAACTCCAAATAAAAAAGCAGTTTCAGGACACCTGCAAAATCCAAACCAGACAGTACAAAGCATTAAGAAATCACCTACTGGAGACTACACCAAAGAGTGAGCACAAAGCTGTTCTGAAACGGCTCAAGGAGGAGCAGACCCGGAAGTTAGCCATCTTGGCTGAGCAGTATGACCACAGCATTAATGAAATGCTATCCACACAAGCCGTGAGTTTGTTTTATTGAGGCAAAACAATTTAGTGCCCCCATCCTTCTACACCTGATTAAAATACTAGTTGGAAGTGATAGCTCTCCTGCAGCTTGGGCTCTCAGCATTGCGTGGAAGCAGGTATGATGTATATAGAATTTTCATTGGTCTATTTAGACAAAAAGTTCTAAAGAGGCTTTTTGCCAGTACCTCTCAGGTCTTTAGTACATATTCCAAAAGCTTATCAATATTAGAGCAGCAGTCCCCTGGCCGGTGTGCCTCGTTTGGAGCATCGTCCATACACCAAAAGGTGGCGGGCTCGATTCTTGGTCAGGTAACATATCCAGGTTGCAGGTTTGATCCCCAGTTGGAGTGCATATAGGAGGCAACTGATCTGTGTTTTTCTTTCACACTGATGTTTGTTTGTTTGTTTCTTTCTTTCTTTCTCTCTCTCTCTCTCTCTCTTCTCTTCCTCTCTATAAAAAAATCAATAAAATTAAAAAACTAAAAAAGATTAGAGCAGCAACTTTGCTAAGCAGTGGGCAAGAAGTAGTACTATAGTGCCCAGCCAGTGTGGCTCATTGGTTGAGCATCAACCCATGCACCAGGAGGTCACTGGTCCAATTCCTGGTCAAGGCACATGTCCATATTGGAATCCAAATGGTCACATTTGAGTGCATCTATAATAATAAAAGCGTAATATGCTAATTAGACCGGACAGCCGAATGACCTTCCGGACATCATTCCGGACAAAGCCGTGGTGGCGGGGGCCAAGGCAGAGGCGATTAGGGGCAATCAGGCAGGCAGGCAGAGTAGTTAGGGACAATCAGGCAGGCGAGTGGTTAAGAGCCAGTGGTCCCAGATTGCAAGAGGGATGTGCGACTGCCGGTTTAGGCCCGATCCCGCAGAGATCCTTGTGGGATCAGCCTAAACCAGCAGTTGGACATCCCCTGAGGGTTCACGGATTGTGATAGGGTGCAGGCTGGGCTGAGGGACCTCCCCCAACCCTGTGCATGAGTTTCGTGCACCGGGCCTCTAGTATAAAATATTTTCTATATAAGTTTTGTAAACTTTTCTTAAAGGGCCAGATAGTAGATATTTTAGGCTTTGGGAGGCTGAAGGCAAAATTGAGGATATTGTATGGATACTTAAATAGCCATTTAAAATGTAACCATTTCAGCCAGGCTAGTATGGCTCAGTGGTTGAGTGTTAACCCATGAACCAGGAGGTTTCAGTTCAATTCGCATTTAGGGCATATGCCTGGGTTGTGGGCTTGATCTCCAGTAAGGGGCGTGCAGGAGGCAGCTGATCAATGATTCTCTCTCATCATTGATGTTTCTCTCTCATTCTCCCTCTCCCTTCCTCTCTGAAATCAATAAAAATTTATTTTAAAAAAGAAAGAAAAAAATGTAACCATTTCCAAATGTAAAGACCATTCTTAATTTGTGGTTTATTTAAACACACACGCAGTTTGGCCCATAGGCTATAGTTGGCTGGTCCCTGTTCTGTAGTTATTTCCATTTGAGAGAAGAGATTCATTCAGTCTTCTATCACCTAATCAGAGTCTAAATTTTTCTTAAGAAAAATATGCTTATTTAGGATTCCTCCAAATGGATTATGATAGCTTTATCTTAATAATGCCATCATTAGTTACTGTACCTTTCTTTTTCAGAGATGTTTAAAATAGAAGAGAGAACAATTATTTATCTATAAAAGAGTAGTCTGTTTTCTCTGAGACTCCTTCTTTCCCATAGGTCATAGATGGCTCACAGTAAGATATATGTTTTCTTTCTCTCTCTTTCAGCTGCGTTTGGATGAAGCACAGGAAGCAGAGTGCCAGGTTTTGAAGATGCAGCTGCAGCAGGAACTGGAACTGTTGAATGCATATCAGAGCAAAATCAAGATGCAAGCTGAGGCACAACATGATCGAGAGCTTCGGGAGCTTGAACAAAGGGTCTCCCTACGAAGGGCACTCTTAGAACAAAAGGTATAAGTAGTAGAAGGAAGGTGATTGTGCTAGTATTTGCTTTCCTCAGAAACATTTTATAAATAGATTTTCATATCAACAGAGGTAACATTAGACTATTTTCACAATACCATATTTTCTTAATTCTAGTTTTGGTAGGGTTTTTCTTTTTATTTAAAATATTTGACTCAATAATAAACCTTATAATTAACTAGAGGTCCGGTGCACAAAAATTTGTGCATTGGGTGGGGGGGGGGGAGGGAGGGGGGCGTCCCTCAGCCCGGCCTGTGCCCTCTCGCAGTCTGGGACCCCTCGGGAGATAACGACCTGCTGGCTTAGGCCTGCTCCCGGGTGGCAGAGGGCAGGCCCAATCCCTAGGTGCAGCCCCTGGTCGGGCTCAGAGCAGGGCCGATTGGGGAGTTGGGGCGCTGCCCCCTGTCATGCACAGAGCAGGGCGGATTGGGAGGTTGCGATGCCACCCTCAGTCACGCTCAGGGTAGGGCCGATTGGGGGGTTGGGGCACTGCCCCCTGTCACACTCAAGGCAGGGTCGATGGGGAGGTTGCAGCGCCACCCCCTGTCACGCACAGAGCAGGGCCCATCAGGGGGGTTGGGGAGCTCCCCCCTGTCACGCACAGAGCAGGGCCCATCAGGGAGGTTGGGGAGCTCCCCCCTGTCATGCACAGAGCAGGGCCCTTCAGGGGGTTGGGAAGCTCCCCCCTGTCACGCACAGAGTAGGGCCGATAGGGGAGTTGGGGCACCGCCCCCTGTCACACACAGAGCAGGGCCGATAGGGGAGTTGGGGCACCGCCCCCTGTCACACACAGAGCAGGGCGGATCAGGGGGTTGGGGCGCCACCCTCTGTCACCCACAGAGCAGGGCCGATCAGGGGGTTGGGGCACCGCCCACTCTTCACATTCAGGGCAGGGCCGATGGGGGCGGTTATGGCTCTACCCCGTCACACACAGAGCAGGGCCCCATGGGGGGGGGGGGGGGCCGCCCCCTGGTCACAAAAAAAACCGGGGGGGGGATAAGGGGGTTTGGGCCCTGCCCCCCTTTCCCCCTTATCCCGGGGGCCGGGGGGGCTCGGGGGGTTCCCCCGGAACCCCGGGGTTGGGAGGAGCATATACCCTTTACTATATAAATAGGAGGCCTGTGCACAGGTAAGGGCCTGCCTGGTTTGCCCTGAAGGGTGTCCTGGATCAGGGTGGGGGTCCCCACTGGGGTGCCTGGCCAGCCTGGCTGAGGGGATGATGGCTGTTTGCAGCTGGTCACACACCCTTCAGGGTGGGGGTCCCCACTGGGGTGCCTGGCCAGTCTAGGTGAGGGGCTGAGGGCTGTTTACAGGCTGGTGGGTGACTGAAGCTCCCAACCGCTCCTTTTTTTCTTTTTTTTTTATTCTTGGTCAAGGCCTCTGCTGCTGAAAGCAGGTATCTGGTTTGTTTCGGTTCTATAATCGAAACACTGTATCATCTCCAGCTCTGAGATCCCGGCCGGCTGAAAGCTGGTTTCTGGGGTTTTATTTAGCTTCTGTATTTGTTACAATGTTTCAAACTGCCAGCTCAGAGGCTGGCAAGGCAGGTGGGGAACGTTGGAGTCCTCCTTCACTGAAGCAAGCAAGCCTCATGTTCGCTTCCAGCTCCCTGGCTGTCGGCCGCCATCTTGGCTGGCAGTTAATTTGCATATCGCCCTGATTAGCCAATGGGAAGGGTAGCGGTCGTACGCTAATTACCATGTTTCTCTTTTATTAGATAGGATGAGTTCTAAACATTAAGGGACACCCTAATTGGTTTGGCTCAGTGGAAGAACTTGAGAAGAAATTCTGACACTGTATGGACTGAAGGGTCGCAGGTTCAATTCCAGTCAAGGGCACATGCCTGGTAGGGAGCATGCAGGAGGCAGCCGATCACTGATTCTCTCTTATCATTGATGTTTCTATCTCCCTCTCCCTCTCCCTTCCTCTCTGAAATCAATAAAAACATATTTAAAGAAAAATAAGTAATTTGGAGGTACTAAACATCAAGGAACCTATAATTAAGTAGTAATTGCTAGAAGAAAGATATGGGTTATGTGAAGACAAGTTAAATTTTGAGAGAGCTCTGGTTCTGTGTTCATCACTTTTTATTTTTTTATTTTAACATTTATTTTTGTTACTCCTCACCTGAGGATATTTTACCATTGATTTTTTTAGAGAGAGTGGAAAGGAGGGGGAATCAGAGAGAGAGAATATTGATATGAGAGACACACATCAATTGGTTGCCTACTGCACACACCCCGACCAGTGCCAGGGATCAAGCCTGCAACCGAGGTACATGCCCTTGACCGGAATCAAACCCAGGACCCTTCAGTCCATAGGCCAACGCTCCATCCACTGAGCTAAACCAGCTAGAGCCCTCATTTCTTTTTTGTACCTAAGAAGGTTGGAGAAAAACTTGGATAGTGAAGAAAAAGAACTAACAATTGCCTGGGAAAGGCAGGGACAAAGGTACAGGAATATATGCTTTACTCATACATCCTGGGCCTGGATACAGACAGAAAGTAAAAGCAGTTCCACACAGGTGAAAAGTCAGACTGAAAATGTTACTTCCAGATGTACCTTTATTTATTTATTTTGTACTTATTTTTTGTCAGATATATTAGAGAATAAAAGTAGAATCACACTAAGGTATGTAAGCTGAGGGTGTATGTGTTTTGGGGAAAAGGGTGATTTTGAGTGATAAAGAGAGGAGAGATATTTGTTGTGAGAAGTAGTAGAATATCAGTTGTATCCATGATTCAGAACTATGTTCCAGAATTCCTGAGCCATAATCCCAATAGCTGATATAGTCTTAGGTCCATTAAATTAATACTTGCCTAATGGTCTTGCCTATTAAAAGTTGTCATTATTTCTGGACCATTGGCTCATAGATTTTCCTCTGTTTTCTGCAGTTCTTGTGATAAAAATAGAACGCCTTAAGAAAACCACCTAAATAAGATGGCATAGCTGTCTTTACTGGCTTCTTGAGAGGTACTTGCCTCTAAAAATTTTCTCAATTATGTTTCTCATTCAAGATGGAAAGATAGAAACATATACATTTTGAGAAAAATCTAATTTGTCTCATGTACATATTTCATAAATGTAATTCCAACTTTCACATTTAAAATTCAATCCAAAATTCTATCTCTTATGCTTCAAAATTATCGCTGAGAGAGAAATTCCTTAAGGTGTTCAAAAATAGTGATGTAAGAAATGTTGGTACTATTAAAGTATACATATTTACCTAGTGGTTAAGAGTTAAACAGTGCTATTAATCATTTCAATATGTGAACCAAAGACTACATGTTCCTAGTAAAATGTGAGCATAAAACTGATACCTATTGATGTGGCATTCTCATGCATCACTAATGCATTTTGGAAAGCAATTTGGAAGTACATATTGAGCTTTGGAACTGTTAAGTACGTAAGACTGAGAATTCCAAAGAAAAGAAATCCAAAATATAGGGGGAAAGTAATGCATAAATATGGTGATTATAGCATATTTTATAATGGTTTCAAACACCTAACCATCTAAAATAGAGAATAAGGAGTATTTGAGATCTTGCTCCCTGGCATATGTTGTCAGTTTTGGCTCAGACTCTTAATTGCTTATAAAAATTCTCTAAATGAATAAATAAGAGATATAATTAAGTGATTATGGCCAATCTGCTTAATAAAAATTTTTTGTTGTTGTTAATCCTCACCCAAGGATATTTTTCCATTGATTTTTAGAGAGAATGGAAGGAAGGGGGAGAGACAGAGAAAGAGGAACATTGATGTGAGAGACACATCGATTGGTTACCTCCCGCATGCACACCAACCAGGGTTGGGGATGGAGCCCACCATCGAGGGATGTGCCCTTGACTGGAATCGAATTTGGGACCCTTTAGTCCACAGATTGATGCTCTATCTACTGAGCCAAACTGGCGAGGGCTACTTGATAAAATTTTAGTCAGCCTTTTCAATGATGGCTACAAACATAGTATTAATATGAATGTGTTTAATATAATAAACATAGTATGATGTATTGAATAAAACAAAAAAGACAAATAACACTTAAAGTGAATTGAAGAAATGCTAGTAGTGGTGATATTAATATGGTAGGTTGGTTTATTTTTTTATTTTACTATATTTTATGTGGTGGTTAGTATTACTTTAATAATGGAAAATGCAAAAGATTAGTATTAAAAATAATAGAACAATAGGAGGATAAATCTATAGTGCTTTGAGTTGCTACTTCATTTTTAGAGCTGATGTTTACATTTCACGTGGAATGTATGACTATGAATCACTTTGAGGTCAGTTGGCAACTACTAAAGCCAATCTAGGTATGTGCCTTGACTGGAAATTGAACCTGTTACCTTTTGGTGCACAGGGACAACACTCCTTCCAACTACAAAAACTTTGAAAAATCATAACAGCTATATATTTTCTGTACTTTGTGCTTACTGGTTGCACAAAATTAAATAAATAAAAATCACTAAAAACACATCCTTGGGTGAGGATTTAAGAAAGTTTTTTTTAAGTTCACATGGAATTTAATACTTATAATTATGCTGTTATCTTGCTGAAATTTTAATGTAAATCACATATGATAAACCATTATTTGAAATAAAGGTGGAACTAGAGTGAATGCTAATTGTTTCTAAATGAAAAATAATTCTATTTAAAGATTGCTGGAAATCTCCAAATGAACCAAGAATTGTTTCTTTAGGTTAAAACACCAACAAACTAAGCCTCAGTTGACTCTTCTTATACTTGACTAGAGGCCCAGTGCACAAAATTCGTGCACTCGGGCGGAGGGGTGGGGGGGCTTAGCCCAGATTGCGAGAGGGCGAGGGACCCCGCCAGTGCACTATCGGGGCCAGGGAGGGACCACGGGAGGGCTCTAGGACGTGTCCGGCCTGTCTCGCTCAGTCCCGATCAGCCGGACCCCAGCAGCAAGCTAACCTACTGGTCGGAGCATCTGCCCCCTGGTGGTCATGCACGTCATTTGACCAGTCAACTGTCTGGTTGAGCAGCCTTAGCATATCATTAGCATATTATGCTTTGATTGGTTGAAAGGCTGACCGGACAACCAGACACTTAGTATATTAAGCTTTTATTATGTGAGATTTACATTAAAATTTCAGCAAGATAACAGCATGATTATAAATATTAAATTCCATGTGAATTTTAAAAAACTTTTTAAAATCCTCACCCAAGGATATTTTTTCCATTGATTTTTAGAGAGAGTAGAAGGAAGAGAGGGAGGGTGAAGAGAGAAGGAAAGAGAAGCATTGATATGAGAGAGACACATTAATTGGTTGCCTCTGATATGTGCTGGGGATCAAACCTGCAATCCAGGCATATGCCCTTGACCAGGAATCAAACTTTCGACCCTTCAGTGCACGGACCAGTGCTCTACCAACTAAACACACCAGCCAGGGCTTAGTGATTTTTAGAGAGAGGAAGGGAGAGAGAGACAGAGACAGACATTGATGTGAGCGAGAAACATCAATCAGTTGCTTCCTGTACATGGTCCCCACTGGGGATTGAACCCACAACCTAGCACTACGGTGTCGGGTGAATTTCCCGCCAAAATATAAGATGGCGCGTTAAAATGCCTATATCTTTTGAAGTATGGGTTCGATTGAAATGAAATATTTGGTAATACGCAGTTACAATCGGCCCGAGTTTACACGTTTCCCGCACTCCACCGCAAATCTATATGAACCGAGTTTAAGACGGCTCCCGCGGAGTACGCACAATTCACGCGAGCCGACTTAACTCGTTTCCCGCAACCCAAGTGTTAAGTATGTGCCCTGACTGGGAATCAAACTGTGACCTGGTTCATGGGAGGATGCTCAACCAACTAAACCACACTGGCTGGTCTACGTTTTTTAATTTGCATGTATTGCCCATGCTAAACTGTCTTTTTGGGGGTTCTTTTAGGGCACTTTTAAAAACTTAGTGCATAAAAACTAGCACATTTGTCAAGCTAGATTTCTGTAGAGAGCAATGACTATTGGCTTAAGTTCTCAAATATCTTGAAACCGGATTATTTAATGCTCCTTTACAAATTCTCTTTATTTTTTTTTTAACTTTTTATCATGGAACATTTTTTTTTTTTTTTAATATATTTTATTCATTTTTTACAGAGAGGAAGGGATAGGGATAGAGAGTCAGAAACATCGATGAGAGAGAAACATCGATCAGCTGCCTCCTGCACATCCCCCACTGGGGATGTGACCGCAACCGAGGCACATGCCCTTGACCGGAATCGAACCTGGGACTCTTCAGTCCGCAGGCCGACGCTCTATCCACTGAGCCAAACCGGTCAGGGCTATCATGGAACATTTTAAACGTACACAAAAGTAGAAAGAATTAGTACAATGAAATTCCCAAGTACTTATCACCCAGCTTTAGGAGTTATCAGTGCTAATTTTTTCCTTTTCACAGTTGGGTTTTATGCCTGTCGCCAAGGGTCGTGGCTTTGGTGCGATGCAGCTTCCACCTCACCCTCTTGGCCTGGTGACCGGGTATCCCTATCCAGCCCTGGTCCGCATTCCTACCATTCTCTATGCATCCTCTGCCCTTCCTTTTTTTGTAAATTGTCTCCTCAGCTGTGTCTAATTTTTTAATTCCAGGTAAATGTTTTTCAATTTAGTTGCTTTTCCAGTCTGGCCTTGGGATGAGGTGCACTACATGTCTTCCTAGTTGGCTGCCATTTTCTTCTCCTAATTTTTTCTTATCTATTCCCTTGTTCTACACACACAACTTTTTTTTTCGAGGGTCGGGGGAGATCAGGAGTTAGGGAATAGTGTCTGGAGTATTTAAGAGCAAATCACACCCGGCCAGTGTGGCTTGGTGGTTGAGCATTGACCCATGAACCAAGAGGTCACTGGTTCAATTCCTGATCAGGGCACATGCCCGGGTTGTGGGCTCAATCCGCAGTGGGAGGTGTGCAGAAGGCAGGCAATTGATGATGTTTCTCTCTCACCAATGTTTTTATCTCTCTATCCCTTTCCCCTTTCTCTCTAAAATCAATAAAAACATATTTTTTTTAAAAAGGAAATCCCAACATGGTATTATTTCACTCTTAAAAATAGGTAAGGCCCTAGCTGGTTTGGCTCAGTGCATACAGCGTTGGCCTGCGGACTGAAGGGTCCCAGGTTCAATTCCAGTCAAGGGCACATGCCCAGGTTGCAGGCTCGATCCCCAGTGTGGGGTGTGCAGGAGGCAGCTGATCAATGATTCTGTCTCATCATTGATGTTCCTATCTCTCTCTCCCTCTCACTTCCTCTCTGAAATCAATAAAAATATATTTTAAAAAAGATGTAGTTTAAAAAAAAAAAAACTAGGTAAGGACTTTTTCACAATAATTCCATCGTGATAGCTAACAGAAATAAATGTTTAATAATATCAACTACTCAGTCCATGTCTAAATTTCCCCTTTTATCTCAATTAATTTTTAAGTTGGTTCATTTGGATTGGGGCCCACACAAGGTCTAGATATTGCATTTAGTTAATTGTCTTGCCTATAACAGGCCCCACTCCACCCCCTTTTTTAAACTGTGGATTGGACTCTTTACTCAGTGGGAATTCTCACATTCTGGATTTGGCTGATTGCATCCTCATGTTGTCATTTAATGTATTCCTCTCTACTTCATATTTCTTGTAAACTGATAATTAGATTTAAAGGCATGATTAAATTTAGATTCAATATTTTTCTTTAAAAAAATTTTGCAAGGGATTTTTGTAAGGGTACTTCCTTTTGCATCATATCAAGAAATATGTACTTCCTTTTGCATCATATCAAGAAATATGTCTAGTTCCACTTTTTAAGTTATATTATATTGATTAGTGTATTCCAGGTATTATCAATCTGATCATTCATTAAATGGTTCAACATTTTTTTCATTGTCTATTGACTTTATTATGGTTTTTTACATTTAAAAAAAATTATATGCAGTCAAGTATTTTTATTTGGAATACCTCCCAATTTTCTGGAACTGATTATGATGACTACCCAACCACTCTAGTTACATAGAATCTTCTAACTTTTTAATGAAAACTTTATAGTTTTTGTTTTTTACTTTGGTCCATTTGGAACATGGTAAACAATGGGGTTCCACTTTTATTTCCTTCCAGATGGCTGGCCAATTGTGCCTGTATTATTTATTTAAAAATCTACTGAGATCTGCATTCTATTTCACTAATTTTCAATTTCAATAGCAGTATCATGTTTCTCTTATTAAATGACATATGTTATGTCTGATAAGATTGGTTTTTCCTCACCCATTTTCTTTTTCATTCAACTTTTTTTAAAATATATATTTTTTTACTTCAGAGAGGAAGGAGAAGGAGAGAGAGATAGAAACATCAATGATGAGAGAGAATCATTGTTCTGCTGCCTTCTGCACGCTCACATTGGGGATTGAGCTCGCTACCCAGGCATATATCCTGACCAGGAATCAAACCCTGCCCTCCCGGTTCATAGGTCGATGCTCAACCCCTGAGCCACGCTGACCAGGCTCATTTAACGTTTTACCTAATGGGTTTAATAGCCATTGATGATAATTGCCTTGATTTATTATTTTAATAGAGGTTATTGCCTTTGCTTTTAAGAACTTGATTTTACACATTTTATTTTTAAATTATTTATTTATTTTTAATCCTCACCTGAGGATATTTTTTCTATTGATTTCCAGAGAGAGTGGAAGGGAGGGAGAAGGGGAGAGAGAGAGAGAGGAAGAGAAACATTGACATGAGAGAGACACATCAATTGGCTGCTTCCACATGCACCCCTACCCAGGCTGGGGAACCTGCAACCGAGTTATATGCCCTTGACCAGGAATCAAACCTGAGACCTTTTGGTCTGCGGGCTAACACTCTAACCACTGAGCAAAATCAGCCAGAGCTTGATTTTACATATTTTAGAAATATAAATTATGTATGATTGCTGCAGTACACCTCTTGTTTTTTTAATATTTTTTAAAGATTTCTCTTTATTTTATAACTGAGTAGCATTCCATTGTGTAAATGGGCCACAGCTGCTTTTTTTGTTTTCCTTTTAAAAATATTTTTCTATTATTTTATTAATTCCAGAGAGAAGAAGGGAGAGGGAGAGATAGAAACATCAGTGATAAAAGAGGATCATTGATCGGCTGTCTCCTGTACGCCCCCTACTAGGGATCGAGCTCGCAACCAGGGCATGTGCCCTGACCGGGAATCAAACTGTGATCTCCTTGTTCAAAGGTCGACACTCAACCTCTGAGCCACACCGGCTAGGCTGATTTTTAAATGTACATCCATAAAATAGCAAGAATGAATTTCTTTATGATTCACTTCAAAACTGAATAATTATTGCTTCCTTAGTTTTTAAATTTTTAAATCAACTTTCTTTTTGCTTCCTTCCTCCAACCCCTAACAGATTGAAGAAGAGATGTTGGCTTTACAGAATGAACGCACAGAACGAATACGAAGTCTGCTGGAGCGTCAAGCCAGAGAAATCGAAGCTTTTGACTCTGAAAGTATGAGACTGGGTTTTAGTAACATGGTCCTTTCTAATCTCTCCCCTGAGGCATTCAGCCACAGCTACCCAGGAGCTTCTGGTTGGTCTCACAACCCTACTGGGGGTCCAGGACCTCACTGGGGTCATCCCATGGGTGGCCCACCACAAGCTTGGGGCCATCCGATGCAAGGTGGACCCCAGCCATGGGGTCACCCCTCAGGGCCAATGCAAGGGGTGCCCCGAGGTAGCAGTATGGGGGTCCGCAACAGCCCTCAGGCTCTGAGGCGAACAGCTTCTGGGGGACGGACGGAGCAGGGCATGAGCAGAAGCACGAGTGTCACCTCACAGATCTCCAATGGGTCACATCTGTCTTATACATAGCTTAATAGTTGAAAGTGGCAATTCTGCTGGAGCTGTCTGCCAAAAGAAACTGCCTACAGACATCGTCACAGCAGCCTCCTCACTTGGGTACTACAGTGTGGAAGCTGAATGCATATGGTATATTTTATTCATTTTTTTAAAGCGTTCTGTTTTGTGTTTACTAATTTGGATGTCATAGTATTTGGCTGCCAGGTTTTGTTTTTTGTTTTTAACTTTTGGAGAAATTTAAAAGGGGGAATTGATATGTATGTGTGTGTGCACGCATGCACACATACACACACACACATCATGTGTGTGGTAAAAAGAAATTGGCTAGATAGGGGGTATTTTCTGAACACTGCAAATATATAATACAGCAAAATGGCTTGAGTCATCACTTTTGGGCAACTACATCCTAAGGTTTGTGAAAAGATCTAAAGCCTTTCTCCATACCCCAAATTCTTATGAACCACTCACAGCAGGCAGCATATGCTAAAACAAGTTATTATAGAAACACACTTGTATCCCTTCATCAATACATTTTCTTTATTACGTTGGTCTGACTTCTCAGCCTCATTTGGAGTAAAAAAGTGGAAAGCCATGAACACTGAAGGGTTGCATTGACTTTTTCAGAGAGTAGAAAACAACTGAGTTAATGCTGTGTAGGCTTGCCAGTGACCACCCCCCCCCCCCCCCCCCCATTCATTTGTGCCTTCTTTGTGGCATGGTGAGATGGAGGTGCTTAAGGAGATCACAAGTTGTGTGGGAATTTCATCCAATAAACCTGTGAGCCTTCAAAGGGAAAGACCAGAAGGGTGAGAGAGGTCCCTGAAAGTTCATATGGTAGGTGTGTTCAGCAGCAGAGTGAGGAGATGAAGCCTATATATCCTGATGTTTTGTTGCTTATACTGTGATATTTCATCCTAGCTAAGCTCTGTAACTCCCAAAACCCTAAACAGTACTTTTTACTTTGTTTGTACAAAAACAAAGACGTATAGCCAATACACATCAAATGCCTGAGGTATTTGAATAATGCCATATTTGCAAACTGCCACCTTTTGGAATTCTCATCACACTACATAGACATTAATTTGACTACCCCCTTTTGGCTTATGGGATTTCCTGTTTACAAGTAGAATAGCCAATTATTTAAAGTTTAGTTGCCATAGTGAACCAGGAGTCACTGAGCCAATGACTTTACCAGCTGCTGACTAACCCTCACTACCACTGTAGATTGTGCTGCATGTGCAGGTCCTCTTTTTTTTCTTTTTTAATTACTGTTTTTGTTGCTGCAATACTTTACAAACTTCTGGTTCCTTGAGACTTAGTGACCATTTGACATCATGTTAATAACATCATACTATAGGAAACACCACTTCCTGAAGTCTCTAGCGTCTGCTAAATTACTACTGAAAAGGAACTAACAAGTTTGGCAAATTAAGAATAAAAAAGTAAAGTAAGTTATAGTGGTCAGGGAATCTCTTGACAAAAGCTAACCTTTTTTTCCAGAGAGGGGCATGTTTTGTTTGTTTTGTTATGTTCTGTTTTGTTTTGTTTTTCAATGAAGGATCAACCCAGTGCTGAACGTCAGATGTTACTTGGTATTCCATTGCTAGTGTGGAAATTTAGTGGAAGGTGGATAGGGAGCTGTATTACTTGAAGAAAAAAAAATTTCTTTCCAGTGACATATCAGAATTTCTACAAGTTACTGTCCTGCCCCCTCCCCGGTTGTCTTGAAGAACCCTTGCTGCTAACTATGGGTCCTGCTTTTCATATAGTCCAAGTTTCCAGTCCCTCTCAATGATACTTTTTACCTAGGCCAGACTGATGGCCAAATGTAATCTTATCACTTTTGAAATCTTGGTTTTCTCAATTAAATTTAAGTCTTCCCCAGGTATGTCAGTCCAATCTCCATGGATCATCCCCTTTAGGAGTTTCTGGGATTCATTTAAAGGTAACTGGAAGAAAAATTAATATTTTAATGTAAATATTTTAAAAGCCAGTATCACAATAGAATTCACACAATTTTAGGCAGTGTTTCAGGTAGCACTCTGATACATTATCCTCTTGGCCATGCTCGAGATCACCAACTTTTAGATGAACAGGACATGTACTTGTCATATCTAGTGAAAGGGGCTTTTAATTTTCTCCATATATTTTTTGCATTCAAATATTATATAATATTTCAAACAAATTGAAATATCTACTTATTTGGAAGAAAATTATAGAAGAGAGCTTTGGAATTAATAAAATGCCCAAAAAATATAATGAAATTTGACACTTACAAAAAAATTCTTATTAACCCCTCAGTACTACTAGAGGGATAGAATAGAAAAGCAGATCCATTCTGCACACAAAACTCTTTAAAATCCAAACTACTTCCAGTGACTTAGAGTTAGTCAAATTGAATTACTGAGTTTGTGCAGAGCATATGTACTTGTAAAATTGTGATTGAATGCTGACTCCAAAGGTCTACCCAGTTGGGCTTTGTATCTGATTTATCTGTGGAGCAACCAGTTTTAACATGTAGGTCATGAGTATACCTGGATTATTCCATTAAATTAATTCTATTTTAAAAATATACAGTTTGCAAAAATGATTAATTAATTGGTGTGTGTTTATAAGAACTAACTTCTGAGGAATCTCATACATGGTAGGAATCAGTAAAGAATAAAGCTTGTAGCAGGAAACTTTGAAAAGTTTAGAGATTCTAAAGAAAGAAGCAGGCACTTTCTAAATCAGTGTGCAAATGTCAATATTTGATCAAATTACTACCTCCTCCAAGAGTTGGTGTTCACTCAGTACATATGTGTTTAAGAAAATAAAAAGTATGAGAAATTTGTCCGGCATATTAGAAAGTTATTAATGCTATATCTGGTATCCAGAACTTGGCAGTAAAAATTTTCTTATGTTCACTGTATCTCCCTTTCTTTAGTTAGCGTTTTCAAAAGCAAAACCTCGTATCTTGATAAATATTATTTCTAATTGGATTCCCTTCCTTTTGCACATATTTTTCTCCTCTTATTAAAGTCAGATCTAACCCCAAATTATAGTTTCTTCATTATATAGTAATGTTAGCTGGAAAATGTTTATATTATTTTTATTCAGAGCTACCCTTTTTTGTAGTCAGTTCTGTCCCTAGGGATGAATAGTTCTACATTTGATGCCATGCCTTAGGTATAATATGCTTGGTACTAGAGGCCAAGGATTTATAGGGAAATTAAACTATTTAGTATAGTCATGATTTTCAACTGCCCAGACATCAGGTAAACACTATTTAGTACACTAAAGAAATTGTCCTTGATCCTCCCTCCCACTCCCACCTAATTTTCCTCATCCCCTTTTCAAAAATAAAAAACTCTATGAGTGTCTTTTTCAGACCATAAGACAGACTTTAGTAACTTTCTACTTCTTTAAGTGCTAAATGTCTGGCATTTTAAACTTTTATAAAATACATTGTGTTGGACACTGGAATAATACTGTTTATTTTCACCTGTGAAAAATGACTTTATTGTACTTGAAACACCTCCTTTGCATTTCTCCATTTGTGCCATTCACTAGTGGAAATAAATTGTATTATACCATGATCTACTGGCTTTTTAAAACTGTGTTAAATATGCACATTTTTGGTATAGCTATTATCATTTGTATGTATATATTGTATATACATATGAGTGTCTATGTGTGTGTGTAGGTAGATGGATATAACTCATACTGTACATTTCCATCAGGGCACTTAAGGTTCTGTTATTTTGTTTTGTTATTTCAAATCCTCAGTTAAGGCAAGAATGCATGTGTTTAAGAATGAGTAATCTGGGGTGATATTTATGAGAAGGTGGTCATTAGCTGCAGTCTTTTCTCTTTTAATCCCCTCTTAACATTTGTGTGAGTGGAAAGAAAGTTAAGTAAAATGTGGAACCATATGTTGCAAAGACAGTAAAATAGTGCTGGGAAGGAGCCATTTAGTGTTTCTATGAGTTTGTGTCTCGAGGTAGTAAAGATAAGTGATGCAGAGAGAAGTGAACCATGGAAATTAAAAACACTGTTGGTGATTCCTCTGCAAAGATGATAGAAGAACCAATAAATCACACAATCTTCATGTGCAGTCTTTGTATTTCTAAGTAGTGATGTCATTGATTCTCTTACTCTTTTTACTCCATTAATACCAATAATTAGAAATTTTGCTAAGGACCAAAACAGCCAAGAAAAGAATTACTGCTGAAGCATCTAAGGTTCTCCTAAACTATAAAATCAACAGGAAATGGCCACTGGGAGAGAAGGATATGACATTGGCATGGGACTTTCTCCCTTTAGCTGCCTCTTCTTACTTGCTAATAGTAAGTTCTTTGTGTACCTCCCACCCCTTCTGAGCCACTGTTCAAGCAGAGATTTGGCTCAACATAGCAACCCTTTCCTAGGAGGTTTATGGTCTCTTATTTTGTCCCATGCTCACAATGTGAAGTGTCTAGTATGTATTCAAGTCAGAAAATAATACATTTAAGGTATATAAGTATGAGTCTTCTATAATGATGGAAGAAGAGGTTTTTGTTTCTTAGATAGAAAACTGCCTTCTCTAAGGAACAAAGCCAAAACTTGGGCTGTCATCTTTGAGCTGCTTATCAAAATACAGACTATTATTAAAGACAAACAATTTCTCTATTTTGTTTTCCCTCATCTAACATGATAGATAGTGCCCCAAGCAGGTTCTAGCATTGCCTTTGAAAAGGCACTCACTCAGTTGTTAAAACTGGAAAATTCCCATCCTCAGATTCCTAAAAGAATGGAGAGTGTGCTGTACACTTAGCAGACTTGCCTCTTGTATGCAAGGACTACTGATTGAAGTCTATTTTGCTGTGTGTCTGGTTATGTTGTCTGCACTTTTATGAAATCACTACAGTAGACTACATTGGAAATGACTATTAATTTGTAAAGAAGTAAGTTTTATTAATAACTGTCTAGAAAAAGAAAGTGAAGCTGAGAACTCTTCCTTTATTGTATATTTATATTTTCTACTGAACTCTGGGAGCCCTCTTGAAAGTCACATTGACTAATTTTTCCCTCGTTTATATTCAGACTTCCAAAATTTCACTAAAACAAGGGAAGAGAGAAAGAACCCACTTGGCCTAATGGTAGCCTTCAGAGCATAAGAAATACATAAATTAGTATGCACCTTATCTGCCTGTTGTGGGTTTTTTAAACTTGCACTTCCCACCTACCCCAAAAAATAGATGTTCTTTAAAGAAAATAAATGAAGAGATTACATCTGGGGAGCCATTTACTATGTCACCATCACTGTTAACTGTTTCCCAGCAATCCTAACTGAAGTTTCAGAGATTTTGTGTGTGTGTGAATGCATCTGTGTTGGGTTTGTTTTGTTTATAAATATCAAGAGATTCTCCTTTAAGTAGAGAAAAAGGTTAATACTCTCTGAAACCAGATACCCATTGGATATACTAATCTGAACATCTGTAGGTAGTTTGCCATGAAAAAGTGGAGAGAAGACGAGACTTCTGAATGAATGAAAAGGGTATTTTGATGCCCAAGAATTCCCCCCAAAGTACGGGTAATTCAACCTGCACAGTTTCCTTTTCACTCATAGTTTGTAGTAATTGTGAGTAAAAAATCATGTAATTATCTGTAAATATGTAGCTAACAAATTGACCTAGTTTCTGTATTTTTTTGTTTTTGTACTAAAGTTTATAAGTCTGTGCCAGCTAGAGAGAAGTTGCTGTGATTGCCGATTGTGGTCCTAGCATCTAACCCTGAAACCATCCTAGGTGGCATTTTTAGAATTAATGCTTAAATGTTGTTAAACAGGGGGAAATGAAGCTTAATCATTGGTCAGGTTTAAAATCTTTTGAAGTGAAGTCATTTTATTTAATATAATGATTACATGTCCTCAATCATGAATGAGGTAGGGAGCCTCCCTCCCCCAGTGGCCATGTTTACAGAAGTGTGTATTTGTCTATAAAGTGAAGAGTTTTAATGTTTTTGTAAATTATGCAGGTAACATTATGGCTTGGAACTGTTTATTGGGCTCTTTAGCTGAATTTTCAAATGAAATGAACTATTCTTATTGCTGGCACATTGATCCCATTGCTGGAGCATTTTTCCTCTTTCCAGAATTACATTTGTTCCTTTGTCATTATCCCCACTTAACCTTTCTCTGATATGCCTTGTAATCCTAGCCCTAAGGTATTTAAGTCTAGAGAACATAGACAAGGGAAATGCATTTTTTAAAATCCATGAACCCTCATTTGTATGCTTTCAGTACTCATATGTTTCTATGGCAACTCCAAGGTCAGTGGAGTTTAGAAATGAGATACGTGTGTACTCTTTGCTTTTGCATGGCTTGGCTTAGCATCAGAGGTATATTAGGGCCACTTGAAAGCATGAAGACCAGTTGTATGAGAACAGGTTTCTCTTAGTGGCACATTTTGCTTTTTCTGAGCCCTCAAATACATTGCCTCAGCATGAACATTATTGTTACTATAAATTGTACATGGTCATGGAGTGAATTGTGTGATTTAAAAAGATGTAACTGCTTAATGTTTGCAGATTCTGGCTGATCCATGTGACTATTTGATATCAAACAAATGAAGAGAGGGGTATTGGAACCCTTCTAACCCCCTTTTTTGTCATAGGCAGGTATATTCAGTTTAATATGTTGGCTGCCCCTGGTGTGTTGCCAGACAGCTCTTTTTTGGTGCCCATTCCACATGTGCTCCCTTGCATTTCATAGTATCACAGAAACTACCACCCCTTCTCCCCAGTAGCATTTTGTGTTACACATTTTATTCCACATTAAATGGGAATTGTGCCTACTTAAAGTGCCCCTGTAATTAATTACATACACATGCCCTAAAATCCAAGCCAGAGTCACAAGGTGGAAATTTTAAAAAAAAAAAAAAAAAAAATAAAAGTCCACTTGAGGCCAGTAATTTATTTGACAAAGTATTTTACCACATTATCGTGACACTTGATATATGAGCCTATTAGGAGTGGCAGGTGGTTTCATAGAGCAAAATCCAAGTGGAGAGGGATATGTAAGGTTTCTATTAAGCGATAATTTTGTTCTTATTTTACCTTCCCTTTTATGATCCTTCTCTTCGAGGTTAGAAAAAGTTAATTCTCCAAATTTATTTTGTTTTTTATCTTTTAGGGAAATTTTTACAAAATCGATGGTCTGATGTAAATAACGTTTTAAAGTACAGTGCACATAACTCCCCCAGACTATTCCAACCTGATAATTTGTAAATGCTTTAGAGTTTTTTAAATTAACACTTGTGTTGCTAAATCCTATTTATGTAAGTCTGCTAAAATTTTTAACCCATTTAAAACTTATGACATTTAAATAATGGATGGGTTACTCTGAGCAATTTAGCTTTCAGAACCCCCTTGTTTTAGTATATGAAAGAGATCGCCTAATGCGTATTAATGAGGTTGGAGAGACTATGAGAAATATGTATAGTGTATATTTTAAAACAGCTTTGCTTGTATTGTGAAGATTTAAAAACAAACTTGAGATTTTTAACGTAACTATTAACACAGTTTTAACATAAGTTATCCCACTGGGTTTAAGAGCATCTTGAATGTATAATCCTTTTTGTAACCCAGGTTGGTCTCTGCTTTTACCAGTCATCCAAACATATTATTTATGTTTTTAATTTTATATACTCATTTCTCTTTGTTTTCCTCAACCAGCATGATTTTTTTGCACATGTATTGTAGAAATTTTTAAGAAGAAAAATTAATACATCATTTTCTCTGGGTTTTCTTCACTTCTCTCTTCCTTTCTACTAACCCCTTACCTTAAAGGCCATATCGCTCCATTTGCATTGTTTGTGCAAATGCCAGGGTTGGTTTTTATTTTTATTTTTGCTATTTACCTAAAAAAAAAAAAGAAAAAGAAAAATGCTTCAGTCAATTGCTTTTTTATTTAAAAAATAAAAAAGAAAGAAAAAAAGCTGTAACCTTATCATTTCTGAGTAGACCATTGAGAGATGAATGCACACCTGTAATAGCCTAGGACCAGCTTTGGTGGCTAAAGGGAATATTTTAACTAAACAAGAGGTTCCTTTCTAAAAGTGGTATATATTATTTACAATCTCTTTTAGTTATTCCCACAAGTCAGGGGTCCAGATAAAATGAGGGTTATCAGCAAACTGATGTTATCATTGAGGTTCATCAATGAATTTGTACATTTCTAGTTCCCTTTGGTGAAGGGAAAAATGATGATTTTGCAAGACCTAGATTTTGGCTTGGTTTCTTGCCTCCTTTTTTGGCAGCCTACATCTTCTCATCTCCTAAAGCCCTTGAGCCTGTAGGGTTTTTGTAGTGGACGAAGGACTCGTGGTCTTCTAAAACTAGGACTGATTTTTTTGTGTGTAAGAGAGATTATCATCTTGAAAGTGATGTTCTTCCACTTTACAGATGACTAATTTCAGATATATACAGTCCTCTCAATTTTCGGACCAAACAGATGCCCACAGTGGAGGCTTGTCGAGGGTTGCAATGGGGAGGAAGCCTCTCCCTCACTGTCAGCACCAGCTGGTAAAGGTGACTGTACAGGTGTGCATTTTCCTTTTGGTAGAAATGGTCCACAGCACTAACTGGTAAGGCTTATGTACAGTATATTGTCAGTATTCTTCTGGTTCAACATACCTTATAGTTCATATATAACCTGTATTAATTGTATAGATTGTGCATTTAAAGCTGTTACCAAGTTGTCAGAACTTAAGAGCGAAAACAAGGTCATATGTAATATTTTGTTTGTAAGTATCCTTTGTATCATAGCAAAGGAAATGTTTAAAAAATCAACTGTAATAAAGTAATTTTAGTACACAGCGTGTCTGCGCAGTTTTTTTTTAGGTAATTTAATTCCCATAAAAATAAAGTGTAATTACTGATCTCAGGCAGTATGCTGGATATTGAGATTATAAAAATGAATAAGAGCCCGGCCGGTGTGACTTAGTGGTTGAGTGTCGATCTATGAACCAGGAGGTCACAGATTCCCAGTTAGGGCACATGCCCAAGTTTTGGGCTTGACCCCCAGTATGGGGCATGCAGGAGGCAACTGATTCTAATCATTGATGTTTCCTCTCTCTCTCTCCTCTGAAATCAGTAAAAATATATTTTTTTAATAAGATATTGGAAAGAGTAAAATTCTCTGATACAGCCATGAACTCTCTAGTCTAATTGCCTGAAATTCTGTTTGTCCATAGAGTGAAGCAGCCTATTGTGTTGTGGGTGTCATGGCTCTTCAGGTTCTAACAGTTTGATGCAGGTCCTTAAGTTTGGTATAGACCTATTTGTGGTCTACATAACTACAACTCCTTCCACACAGACACAGATGTATGCAGGTCTTGGACTTTATGTAAAGCTTCAAAAGGTGGCTTCATCTGGACTTATCTTACCAGATTTGAAAACCATCCCATTTTAGCCCTATATGGGGTAGATTATCTAATCTAGTTCCTTTGTTTAAAATACTGTTAAAGTGACATTTTTTTCAGAAGGCTAATGAATAAGAGGGATTTCAAGGACTGGGGTTTATATATATGTTTTTAAGTATGTTTTTATTTTAGAGAGAGGGGAGAGAAACAGATTAGAGAAACACTGATCAGTTGTCTCCTACACACCCCTTACTGGGCATTGAGCCCAAAATCTGGGCATGTGCCCTAACTGGGAATAGAACTGTGACTTCCTGGTTTATGGGTATATGCTGAACCACTGAGCTACACCAGCCAGGCTTAATATAGCTTTTTAACTCCCAGAATATTGATATTGAGCTATTTTGAGATTAACATTTATTTAGTGTTTCATTGCTTGGGTCAAACAACTATGTGGCAGAGCCAAGGTTAGTTCCCAGGTCTCTTACCTCCAGCATTTCCAGCATCCCACCTTGAATTTGGAGGAACTCAAAAGGGATTTACAAAACAAGGTTTCTTTCTGCTTAATCACACTCCCCTCACCCCCACCCCAATTGGGCTCTTCAAGCTATAGTGGAAGGAGAGAATTAGACAACATCTGCTTCTAGCCTGTATGTATCCTATGTCAACAACACAAAACAAATGTCATTGGCTAAAAACATCAAAGATGTTCTGAGTTATGCTTAGGGTTTAAAGCCTATCCTACTTGACTAAAAGAAATGTGAAACAAAGTTACCACAGTGGTCAGCTCCACAGCCCCAGTGGTTATAAGCCAGTGCTGTCACCTGCATCTCAGTCAGTGATGCCAGCTGCAGAACCAGGGTTCTCTATGCGTCGTTGGCAATTTGTGACTTTAATTGCTACTGTATTTTCAGATACTTGTGTTTTTTTAATATTTTTATTTCAGAGAGGAAGAGAGAGAGACATCAATTATGAAAGAGAATCACTGATTGGCTGCCTCCTGCACACCCCACACTGGGGATTGAGCCTGCAACCTGGGCACGTGCCCTGACAGGGAATCAAACCGTGACCTCCTGTTTTATAGGTGGATGCTCAACCACTGAGCCACGCTGACTGGGCCAGATACTTGTTCTTAATGGATAGAGGGAGACAGAGTTGCTAAGGGTATGCAACTATACAATAAATTTCGGAGTGTCATTTATAATGTGTATAGCTCTCCCATGGAATTGTATACTCCAGCAGCTTTAAAGATACATTCTTTCCCCTTTTGTTATCCTTTATATTATAAAGTATAAAATGAGCATTATTTACTGTCATCTCAGCCAGTGATTAAGAAAAAGCAAATGAAATATAAAGAGCAGTGGTTTGGGTTCTGTCTTTAGCCCCACCATACTAATTGTGAGATCTTGAAAGTCACATCATCGCTGAAACTTCATCTATGAAAAGTAGGAAAACAGATGGTTCTTGGCTGGAACAAATGAACAGTGTGAAAGCTATTAGCCACCATAACCTGGTTATCAGAGTACATGCAGGTGTTTAGATGGTGGGTGGGGAGATTTGGGCCTCAGTTGGGCAACCCAGGAGCCGGACTGTGAGCCTCAAAGTGTGCTGCTCTCCCAGGCTCTTTCCAACCTTGCAGTGGAATTAATAATGAACTTCTTGGCCTTATAAGAATTAGATAATCAATTCTGATCTGAAAGCAAATGCCACCTCATCAGAGAGGTCTTTGAGCTCCATTGAGTTAAACAGACATGGAGAATGGGATCTACCTGCTTTTACTATCTCATATCCTAACAGACCTCCTAAATTAAGGCCTATTCATAGTCTCAGTCCTTTCATACAGAACAACTCAAAATAACTTTCCCAAGGACATAGGAGTCACTGATGAAGTACAAACTAGAACCCACATCTCCAAACTCCTTCAGTACTCTCATCAATACACAAGTTGCTAATTGTCCACTGGAAAATATCTCTATGTAGGTACCTTTGATGATCAGGGAATTTTGAGCCTGCTGGGAAATTATTAGCTCAGAACAGGAGGGCTGGTTGTTGATTAAACAGAGCTGCCACCGGTTAGTGTTAGGGGACAGAAGTGAAGCAACAACCAGTGAATAGAGAATGTGCCGGGAGGCCCTCCACAGGTAGGTAAGCATGCTCAGTACACAGAGGACTTCAGAAGATAAACGGCACCTTTTTTTTCTGGAGATTTAAAAAATAATGACATTCCATTGTTGCAGGGAGACTGCAATTTATTTGCTATTCAGAGGCAAACAAGATGGAGAGATTTTTGTTCAACCATCCTAGTGATGAACCCTACAACAAGGTATTCCCTTATTACATTTTTTTTGTGTTAGTGTCTTTTATTGGTTTAATGAAATTCCACTTTTCCTTCAACTTATAGCTCTTCCTGGACACTTTAGAGCGTAATTATTGGATATCTTAACATCCTCTGGTCACTTTGGCAGGGTTATTTTTATTAAGATCTTTGTCATCTCCAACTCATAGGTCTGTGATCTCCTGATCCTCAAACCCATAAATTAACCAGAAGTCTTTACAACCCACTGTGAGCACTGTTTTTTTTTTTTTTTTTTTTTATTGATTTTTTACAGGGGAGAGGGATAGAGAGTTAGAAACATCAATCAGCTGCCTCTTGCACGCCCCCTACTGGGGATGTGCCCGCAACCAAGGTACATGCCCTTGACCGGAATCGAACCTGGGACCCTTGAGTCTGCAGGCCGACGCTCTATCCGCTGAGCCAAACCGGTTAGGGCTGTGAGCACTGTTTTAACTCACCGACTCTCAGATGAGAAGAGAGCTTATATGTATCTTGGGCCACCTTATTTCTTGGCACATGTCCCCTCCATAATGTGTGCCAAGTGGCAGTCTAGTTTGTCTATCCCACATCTGATGTGGAACTTACTGTTTCCTGAGGCATTCATCCCATATCCGGGCGTTCGGATATTCTCTAGGTACAACTCAATCTCATCTCTTCCAATTGTGGTAACTAGTGAATACAATTTCTGATGCCATCCTTTGTGGTTTGGCTGAAGAATCACAAAAATACTTCTATTGGCATTGTTACCAAGGTCTACCAAAGTGGCCAAGTGTGTCTGCTTGTTTAAGCAAGGACAGAAATTCATGCTAAAGTTCATTTGTAAAGCAAGAGAGTTTGGCATTACTCAGAGTGACTGACAAAGGATCTTGTGGTCTGGATGGAAGGTGAGGACAGAGGAGCTTCTGTGTCCGGGTGGTTTTGAGGTTTTATATATAAAGGCAAGATAACACTTCCTGTGTCAAGACCTCTTTTCTAACAATACTCAAGTCTTAGAAAGGATATCTTCATTCAAAACAGAAATTGTGTCTTCTCAGAGTGAGGACTTTGTGCTTTGTTTTTCATACCTTTGACTCCAGCCAAGCCACCCCAGAAGCCTATGTATAAATACATAAAATATTAAGTCTTTAACAGAAATTATAGCTTAGCACAGTCTTCGGTGTCAGAGGGCTGAACTTAGTAGAACTCAAACCTTCAGAGGCAGTTGTCTGCTTCCTGCATCTTGAAACAATGAGTGGAGACAGAGGACTCAGTCTCCACTTCTGAGATAATGCCTCCTTCAAATCAGTGGGCTTTTCTTTCTTATCATTTGAAGGTGTTCATAAATAGTGAAAAGACCAAAAGGGTGTCAAGCAAGTGAATGAGGCCTGCGAGGGTGGCTAAAGCCTTGCTACCTGGAAAACTTCAACTCAGCAGTCCTTCTTTGGGTTTGGTTTTGTTATGTTTGTTTCTTGCTTTCTCAAACTCGTAAGTTGTCATTTTGTTCACGGGCCACACACTCTCAGAATAGTGTCTCTGGGGTTCCTCAAGCCGATTCCATATAATGAGTCATTAACCAAAGCAGAGCCATTTGGTGATTCCTTTATCGTGAGACTGAAAGACAGGGTCACCCAAACCTGTTTGAACAGGAGCTATACTTTCTTGGCAAAAGTGAGCTAAAAAGCAGTGATTGTTGTCAAGCAGCGAGGGGAAGATGAGAGATAAGCCGCTTCCTGAGATAGGCTATGAGCACATCTGGCACAAGGGGAATGGAGAAATACTTAAGGGATTAGGTCAGTGATTTTCAACCTGTGTGTCGCAAGAAATTTCTAAAATGTGCAATACTCAACTCTTTAGTCAGAGACACTGACCTCTATTCCCTTCAGCTGTCAAATTAAAAAATGACAACAGCCAACACAACAATAGCTGTCTGGTGTGAATGTTGTGTCTTGAACCATAAATATATAGGTCATATAATAGAATTGCATCTTGTTGGTTATGTTGCATAATAAGTTTGCATCTGATTGGTTAATTCTTGGTACCAGAAATCTTTATATACAAGTATAGACACCTGATTTTTTAAAAAGTCATTTTGGAGCAATAAGGGTAAATAATTAGTATTATTATCCTATATAATAAAAGGCAAATATGCAAATTGTCCCCTCGACCTGGAGTTCAACCAGGGGGTGGGGCTGGCTGGTGGCCTCTCCCCCTGCCAGCCCTGCCCTCAATCGGCCCACCACATGCCCATGGCCCCTCCCCACAGCTGGCCTGGCCCAACTGTCCCCGATCGGGGCGGGCCGGCCGGACCCCACCCGTACACGAATCAGATAATAAAATCTCTAGTTATTTTTATAAATCAAAATCATATCTATTTTTTCAGATCGTCAAAATATATTTTTGGTGTGCTGCAGAATTTTAATAATTAGTTTATGTGTGCTGTGAAATGAAAAAAGTTAAAAATTGCTGCTTTAGGTCATTAGGATTGTGGACCTAAGAGAATTAATGGAGCTTGGACTAGAACTGTCCTGCCTATCTGAGGGCCTTCAAGACAGTAATTATCCTTCTCTCTCTCTCTCTCTCTCTCTATATATATATATATATATATATATATACATATCTATATATATCTTATATCCCCGCCGCCTGCCGGTATAAAAAGGAAAGGGAAACCAACCATGACTTCTCTAAAAACTATTATCTTAAAGAACCAGAGTTCTGGGGTACCTGGCAATACAGATTTAGACTTTGCAGGCCATTTAAGCCAGAAACAAGGGTGTTTAAAACCAGTGGGCTGCTTCCCATTCTGCAGTCAGTTTGGAGTGATCCTAGGGTCCTGCATATGGGACTGTGGGCCCCTAATTAACTGATGTTGGGGGGAGGGGGCTGACGTCAGCAGTTCTCCTGCACCAAGCCTCACAAGGAGGCTGTTAACCAGCAGTGAACGGCTTCTTTAGATTTCAGTTCCTTGTTATTCCTCCTGCTCAGAAACAGTGAAAGACCTTTAGATGAGGAGTGTGCGGAGGAGCAAGACGTGGGAAAGGAGGGAGGTCATTTTTTTTCATGACAGGAGAATGTGCCTTAGACAATTGCATGTTGTCTGCACTTCAGTTTAGATTCTTGGATAGTTCAGAGTTTCTTCTTCTTTGATCTAGAAGAATAAGGCTTAAGATTATCCAAACCTGAAATCATGGCCCCAGGAAGTCCTTGTCTTAGCACATGGCTTCAGTAAATATCTCTTCCCTTTAAACTTGCTTTGCTGTTTGTGAGGCAAGGATGACGCTTCCAGTCAAAACGGATGCCCTTTTTCTCAATGACGAAGTAAAATAAAACTTCAGGACAAAGCTCTTAGCAGCACATGAAATCGGATGACCTGTTGTATTGTTTAATGGTCTAACCCACACCAGGACGCCTGGGTCAATGTGTACAATACCTTACTTTACACTGGTCTTCAGCATTATTCCTCATAAAACCAAACACCCCATTCAGATCCAGGAAGAAGCTCTTTCTGCATCTACATGAATGGCCTTTGGAATAATTGAGCAGAAAAAGCATAGTAATGTGAAATATTTATAAATTACTGAGTCAGTTCTAGCCAACATCTTGGAACTTTTTGTTTTCCCTGGTCCCAGATGTTTCTCCAGGTTCCGGAGATGGAGAGGCTACTAGTAGTGTCAGAAAAGAGGGCAGCTAGCCAGACAACACCTAAGGTATGAGGTTTATACTTTTCACCACTTAGAGAAAGCCCACCTCCCAAGAGAAAAGCAGCTCTGGCCAGAGCTCTCTGGAGTAATAATCCCCAGAAATGGTACCCGAGGGAGCAGCTAAAGTCCCTGAGAGTCTGACTTCTTGAGCCATGGTCTAGTAGACGGTGTTCGAGGACTTCCTGTTCCTAAAATCATCCTTGGGATCTGTCCAGTGAGGCTTGAGTCCTAGGCTGAAGCCTCAGATCAGCTCCATTCCCAATGGAAACTTGCAGAAGACGGGCCTTAGTATTCCAGACAGGCATTCGCCGTCTCTCCCTTGTGGCCTTAGTGACCGCAGCTCAGCACTGCACTGAGGGCCGCTGCCGCCTTTCTCTCACTCAAGGCAGACACAGCCACGCGGCTCTTCGAGGCCACATCCACGATGTGCATGAAGTCAGCAGGGTGCCACAACCGCAGAATGAAATGAGGGAAGTGGGACTGAGATGCAAACTTCCTGTCCTCACTACAGAAGTGGCTTCAGCTTGAGCATCAGGGTCACAGAGCTGATTATTTATGTGGAGCAGAGCTGCCCAATGACACAGAAACTCATCTTCTTGTAGTCATTGCTGGCGAGAGAGCATTTTATCCTGAGTCCGTGGGTTTAAACGGTGCTAGTGTTTGGCTTACGGTCGGTGACAGGAGACAATGACCAGAAGTATCCAGCTGCTGACCAGGATGAGCAGGAATGTGTGGAGCAGAGCCTGGGCAGGAGTTCTGCTCAGGGTCAAGTAAGTAGCAGGTAGCTGGGAGCTCCCTCTCTCTCCACAGACCAGAAAAGAAGAAAGGGCTGAATCAGTGGCAAAGAGCTGCAGCTGCTCGCCCCACTCAGTCCTCTGTTCCCCGTGCAGGACAGGGTGTTCTCCGGCTGGGTTTCACCTGGTATATGATCGCTTCCAGCTGAAGATCTCATCCAGGCTGGAAGAGGGAGAGACCTCTCGCTTCTGCAGGGCTCCCCAGCGACGCCGGCCCCCGAGGAATGAGCCTCGGTGCTTGCTCAGCCCTTTTATCCTCTCCTCTGTTCGGAAGAAGTCAGTCAAGGCCCGGTACTTAGTGCGGTGCCAGACACAGAAACGCTTAGCAAGTTATAGCTGCTTATTATTAATGGTTTTATCACTATTATAAATACAGATACAATTGTAGATGCTATATGTAATGTATTCTACAACCTAAAAACAACAACAACAACAACTATGGTATAGAGTTTGGCCTGGCCGGTGTGGCTCAGTGGTTGAGCATCGACCTATGAACCAGGAGGTCATGATTCAATTCCCAAGGCACATGCCCAGGTTGCAGGTTCGATCCCCACTAGGAGGCGTGCAGGAGGCCGCTGATCAATGATTCTCTCTCATCATTGATGTTTCTATCTCTCTTCCCCTTCCTTCCTCTCTGAAATCAATAAAAATATATTTTTTAAAACTATAGAGTTTGGATTCAGATAGACCTGGAGTTTGACTTTTAAGAGAGAAGCACTGAAACCTGGAGATAAACCCAGAGCCAGAGAGACAGAGAAAATAGAAGTGTTAATACCCTGGCTTCACTCCTTATGGGCAAACGCGGCACCGCTCTGTGCCTCAGTTTCCCCATCTGTTGGATGGGCATGTGACTGTCCTTCTAGGGTTGTCTGAGCTCTAGGTGGGTGAATAGGCCCTGACCGGTTTGGCTCAGTGGATAGAGCGTCGGCCTTCGGACTGAAAGGTCCCGGGTTCGATTCCGGTCAAGGGCATGTACCTTGGTTGCGGGCACATCCCCAGTAGGAAATGTGCAGGAGGCAGCTGATCGATGTTTCTCTCTCATCGATGTTTCTAACTCTCTATCCCTCTCCCTTCCTCTCTGTAAAAAATCAATAAAATATATTTAAAAAATAAAAAAAATAGATGGGTGAATATAA